>NC_135478.1:51897193-52209693 GCF_052094955.1 Ictidomys tridecemlineatus
CAGCCCTCTTTTGTATTATAGGGTCTCACTGAGTTGCTTAGCATCTTGCTTTTGCTGAGGATGGCTTTGAACTCACGATCGATCCTCTTGCCTCCTCCTCTGAAGCCGCTGGGATTACATGCATACGTCACCGCACCTGGCACACATTTCCTCTTTCTTTTTCTAGTACTAGGGATTGAACCCAGGGGCTCTTTACTATTAACTACATCCCCAGCCTCCCCCACCCCCTTTAAAAAAAAATTTTTTTTGATACAAGGTCTCACTAAGTTGTTGGTGCTAGCCTAGAACTTGCAATCCCCAATTCCTGGAAATCACATGCATGTGCCACTGCACCTGGCTTTCAATTTACATCTCTTTTTCTTTTTTGGTACTGGGGGTTGAACCCAGGGCCACTCTACCACTGAGCCACATCCCCAGGCCTTTTTATTTATTTTTATTTTGAAACAAGAGTCTCACTAAATCACTGAGGACCTCACAAATTGGCTGAGGCTGGCCTCCAGCTGGTGATTCTCTTGTCTCAACCTCCTAAGGCACTGGGATTACAGGTGTGTGCCACCAGGCCCAGTTTTCAGTTTACATTTCTAACCAGCTCCCAGAGGCTGCTGCTGGTCCCTGGAACCCAGTTTGAGTATCGAGGCTCTAGAGTTATGCTGTTAAATAGACATGTGAGGTGAGCCACAAATATTGCTTTCAATTTTCTCATAGCCATCTTCCAAAAAAATAGATGAAAGTAAAGATAATATTTTATTTAATACAACATATCTAAAATAACTCCTACTTACTCTGTAATCAACCTAAGATTATTGATGAAATATTTTCCTTTTTTTTCCATATGGAATGTTTGAGATCTGGTGTGTATTATATACTTACATAGCATCTCATCCGTGTACTGGGTGCGCAAGTCTATACAACCCCAGCAAAAATTTAAGAAAAATACAAATGATATTGGCCAACTGAGGATAACTGTGATTTTAGCACTGGAACCCTTTTGGGTGAGCTCCAAGTCAGTCCAAGTGTATAATGAATTCTCTAGTATACAGCAGAAGCCTTCAAAGTGGAGTGATTCACCAGGATCCCCCAGAAACAGGGTTAAATTACAGATTCCTGGGCTTAAACCCGAGAGATTAAAAAGAAAAATAAATAAATAAAAATTTTGTCATTAAAGTGTGAGCATCTATACCCAAAAATAGAGGAAGAAAAACATCGGACCTCTTCCCTTTCTTTAATGCCACTGACGTGTTTGTTAGAGAAACTGGGTCATTTGGATTATCGGGGTTCTTTGTCCCTCTTTCTCAACTTGGCGTGATTGCTTCCCCATAGTGTTGTTTTCACTCATTCTTAGGTTCCCCATATTTCCTGCAAACTGGCACTTATTGCTGGAAAACTGGTAAGATTCAGAGTCCCTGAGATTCTAATTAGAAAGGGGGTTTTCAACCCTGGCTCCATATGGGAAATGCTTGGGAACGTTACAAATTGCTGATGCCTGGGTCCTGCAGAACTCCGGATTTCATTGGTACGGGGCATACTCTGTGCATCCGGACTTTTTAAAAGCTTTGGGGTGGTTCTGGTGTGTAGCAAGGGTGGAGAACCACTGAATTCCACATGCTGGCTTGAAATAAGGCCAGGGCTTCATATGAGCCTCAAATACAGGCCTTCCCTCCTCCTTATATCATCCTACATCCTTATCCTGAAGGTACCTACCTTCTATTCCCACAGAAGGAGAAATCCCTGAAACACTCCTAGGGCACAGCCTAGAACAAGTTGACAACGTTTACTTGCAAAATAAACTTTCGTTTTCCATTTTAGGATTTGCCTTGCAAAGGAGCTTCAGTCACAGAGCTTTGCTGGGAAGCTTACCCAAAAAAATAAAACCAAGTCCATACTCCACCCTCAGAGAATTTGATAGAATTATTTGGGGTGGTCCCTGAGTTCTGAGGTTTTAATGTCTCCCCTGGTGATTCCAAGGTATAGCAAAGATTGACGTCCAGAACGTGCTTCTCAGTTTGAATGAGCATACGAATCATCTGAGGATCTTGTTAAAAAGCAGATTCTGATTCTGCAGGTCTGGGTTAAGTCCCAGGTTCTTCATTCCCTTGAAACCTTTGGGTAACGCTGATGCTGTTGGTGCCACCCTTTAAGTAGCAAGAGTACAAATGGATAATGCCCACTATTCCTCTGTGGCTAATCAACACTATCCTGTAAGAAAGAACAGCGTTTGATTTCTGCTTTTGCGACTTTCTATCTTGTGTGACTTTCAGCAAATCATTTCAAAACCTCTCTGGTCCTTTTTCCTCACCAGCAAAATAGGGATAGCAATAACGCCTACCGTTAGCCCATCCCATGCCAGGTGTTTAGTAAATGGCGTCCCATTACTGAGGGATGTGAACAGCCCAGGGAGCCCAGTTGGATGTGGGGTCCCTTGAAGTCTTTTCCCAATGATGCTCAATCATTTCCAGGAATCTGTTTGGCTTCTAGCAGATCCCTTGCTCATATTGTCAGATCAGGGCACTTAAAAATAAGTATTCTGAGACCAGCAACCCTATTCCTCTGCTTGGTATCAGGCTCTTTGCTTAGCAAAGCAGAATTTGAGACCATCCATGACCTGCACCGCCAATGCCCTCCTTATCCTCATTACCTCTGATGGGCATCCCACCCACTTTGCTTCTCTCCGGTGCTCTGGATTAATCGTCCTCATGTCGTCATAAATCACAGCCGGCACCACGCATTTCTATGTCTACCTTGAAATAAAACGCCTCTCTTCTCACCACCCGCCTCGCTGGCTCCACATCTGAATCTCAGCCAGTTCTCCAGGTCCTGACTTTCAGTGCTCAGAACACTCGGCCAGAGGAGTACCAACCATAGGTTGAGAAAAAATACCCCTGATTACCCCTGATAACAGGATTTAGGAACTACAAGGTCAGATCCTCTGCATTTATCCATATGGGACAAACTGGAAGTTTATAAATCACACGACTGTATGAACTAAACCAAAACAACCTTTTTATAGTAAAATAAAAATAAAAGTTTTATATATATATATATATATATATATATATATATATATATATATATATATTTTAAGTTGAAAGTAAAAAAAAGTTGCCATGGCTTCTTGACTTGACAAATGCACTGTCCCAAAGTCAGGTGAGGTTGTGCACACCTGCAATTCCAGCAGTTTGGGAGGCTGGGGACAGGAGGATCATGAGTTCAGTCAGCGTCAGAAACTTAGTGAAGCCCTAAGTAACTTGGTATGACTCAGTCTCTAAATAAAATATAAAAAGGACTAGGGATGTGGCTCAGTGGTTAAGTGCCCCTGGGTTCAATCCTTGGTGCCAATAAATAAATAAATAAATAAATAAATAAACAGTGCCCCATTGTTCTTTGTCATCGTTAACCATTCACACGGGAAACTAACACCATGAAGAGTTTTTTAGTTCGATAGCCCTCTCGCATCTGAATTACTCTTAACATTTGTCCATTTTCCTCCCATGCTTCCAATTCTGGTACCTGAGTCTCAATTTCAAGTTTCTATTGTCTTTTGAGGGATCAAATAAAAAGGCTTTGTATTTGTTTCCCGGTGGAGATGTCCTTATGCTAAACAAAGTGATTGGGGGAAAAAAATGTGTTTTCTATTAAAATTAGAGAAGAAGAGATTCGACCTCTCTACATCAGTATTTTTTTTTATTTTTTTAAGTTGTAGATGGACACAATACCTTTATTTTATTTACTTATTTTTATATGATGCTAAAGATCGAACCCAGTGTCTCACACATGCTAGGCAAGCGCTCTACCACTGAGCTACGACCCCAGCCCTCTACATCAGTATTTTAAAGCAGTATTTTATTATCAGTATTTTATTAACTATATTAACTGATTCAATAAGTCATTATTGAGTGTTTGCTGTGTTAAAGATACCGTGCTGAGTACTGTAGAAGGAACCTAAAGTGAGGAGAATATAAAGTGTCTGTCCCAAAGGACTCGAGATTCTAGAAGGGAGAATAATCTACATATATGAGCATCTATAATATGGGCACAATGGGAAAGATGTTTCTGAAAGCGTTCAGGTCCACTGGGAGTTTGCTTGTATTCTCTGTTCACAATGCAAATACTATCCGTCTTGTTATAATTAGTTGTCCACTGCCGGGGACCTTGGGAGGGCTAAAAAGACTGGGAGGTCAGAAACCTTATCTCAGTATCTCTATGGCCTAATTGTGGGTCTGGAACACAATGGGCGCTTGAGGAATGGATGAGAGGAAGGGAGGGAAGTGTGTGTGTGTGGGGGGGGGGAAGAGGCCAAGTTGGAGTGAGTGGACATTAAGGGTGAGAAATGGTTCCTGTACTTCTGGCATTTAAAGCCTGTTGAGGGAGGTGAAATTAAGTCAGGTTGGAAGATTAAGAATTACATTGAGTAGGCCAGGCACAGAGCGCACACTTATAATCCCCATGGCTACCGAGGCTGAGGCAGGAGGATCGCGAGTTCAAAGCCAGCCTCTGCAAAAGCGAGGGGCCAAGCAACTCAGTGAGACCCTGTCTCTAAATCAAATACAAAAAAGGGCTGGGGATGGGGCTCAGTGGTTGAGTGCCCCTGGGTTCGATCTCCAGTACACAACCCCCCAAAAAGAATTATACTGAGCAAACATGTAAAACATATTCAGGCTCTGTAAGCCAAACTCAGAAGGTCAGGGGTAGTGTTTTCTCTCATATGTGGAGGCGAGAGAGGAAACAGGAAAAGAAAAGGGGCTGGAGGCAAGGATCTCATGAAAATCAAGAGGAGATCAATAGAAGAAAGGGACCCAAGGAAGGGAGTAGGGGAGGGAGGGGGAGCCTTGGGAAGTGTTACTGGCCAGCTTATATTGCTATGTGGTGTGTGTAGGGATATGTAACAAATTCCATCACTAGGTACAAACATAATGCACCAATAAAAATGTGGGAAGAAAAAAATAAATAGGGAGGAAATTTCAGGCTCAAGAAATGCTAGGAGAGGTCTGGGGTTGTGGCTCAGTGGGAGAGCGCTTGCCTGGCACATGTGAGGCCCTGGGTTCCATCCTCAGCACCACGTAAAAATAAATAAGTAAAACAAAGGTATTGTGTCCATCTACAACTAAAAAGGGAGGAAGAAAGGAAGGAAGGAATAAATGCCAGGAGAGCTGAGTACAGCAGCACACACCTGTAATCCCAGAGATGGAAGGCAAAGGCAGGAGGATTGCAAGTTCCAGGCCAGCCTGCACAACTTAGTGTGACCCTGTCTTAAAAAGGGGGACAGCAGGACTGGGGATGTAACTCACTAATTGAGAGTCCAGGGTTCAATACCCAGCACCAAAAATAAAATAAATAAATAAGTTAAATGTGATGGCACATGCCTGCAATCCCAGCGGCTGGGGAGGCTGAGGCAGGAGGATCAGGAGTTGGAAGCCAGCCTCAGCAATTGAGCAAGGCCCTAAGCAACTCAGTGAGGACCTAAGCAACTCAGTGAGACGCTGTCTCTAAATAAAATACAAAAAAATGCTGGGGGTGTGGCTCAGTGATTAAGTACCCATGGGTTCAATCTTTGGTACCAAATAACTGAAAATTTTTAAAATCTCCGAAAAGCTGAAACTCTCCGCAGTGAAAATGATAAAAGAATGAACTGGTGAAAGTCCTGGTGGCATAACCACCCACTCTCTTTGGTTCATTAACCCAACATTGAATGCATTGAACCTAATCTTTCTGTGCAGGCTCTGCTCCAGGTTCTGGGGACCAGAATAGTGCGGATGAGGTTCAGGGTGGATGGAGAAGAAGGGACACTGATGGGAGAGAGCAACAGGGTCAGGCACATACATGATGGAGTGAGTTCCTGCGGAGGGGTCTGCGCGCTGGGATTGAAAGTGACCGGTTGGTAGGGTGCTCAGGGACGCCTCTGTGAAGCTGAGCTTGGAATAGTGCAGGTGGAACCACCCAGCGTCAACTCTGGCGAAAACAGTCATCTCCACGGCGCGCATTTTGTCCCCACGGAACATTAGGCAGTATATGGAGACATTTTTAGTTGTCACATCTTGAGAGGAAGGAGGGTGGCTGCTAACATCCAGTGGGAAGCAGCCGGGGACGCTGCTAGACATTCGGCAGAGCACCCGGCAGAGCCACAGCCCTGAGTTATCTGGCCTCAAATGTCAGTGGTGCCTGGCGTGAGAAACGGGGTAACCGCTAAGACCCTGACCGGGGTGCTGGGGATTGAACTCAGGGGCACTCGACCCCTGAGCCCCATCCCCAGCCCTATTTTGTATTTGATTTAGAGACAGGGTCTCACTGAGTTGCTTAGGGCCTCGCTTTTTGCTGAGGCTGGCTTTGAACTCGCGAACCTCCTGCCTCAGCCTCTGCCTGCGCCACCGCACCTGGCCAGAATGAACTACCTCTGACAAATGGGCACAAGGCTAATATGGATGGAAAAGGAGGGAGGGTCTGGGAGGATTGGAATGTGAAAGAGGGGTGGAGAGGCGGAAGGCCTGGGGAGCAAATCATATGGGACATTGTTGGGCGTGAGTGACAATGAGTACACCTCCATTGTGGTAGTTTGGAACAATTAACCTGGATCCCATAATAGCTACAATTTAGGATTTCAGATGGATAAGTTATTTCCTTTTTCTCTTTCTTTCTTTCTTTTTTTCTTTTTCTATTTTGTGGTGCTGGGGATGAGACCCAGGGCCTCGCTCGTGCTAGGCAAGCGCTCTACCACTGAGCTGCACCCCCTGCCCCAGGGTACTTCCTTTAATAACTTTAAAATAAACATGTCATTCTATGCCGGTTGCTATTCCCAGCTCTCTGCTATTCCAATAACAGAGGGAGAAAAAAAATGATTTCAGTACAATTTTCTTCTAAGAGTTTGGGGAAAAAAAAGAACTTGCAAACAATTGGCCCCTTCATTCTGTGGATCAACAAAATTCCTGCAGCAAAGAGGGACCCAGAAAATGGAATCTTGTTTAACCTTGTTTAATCCAATTCTCCAGTCTTCTGTCATACATCTTTATGGCTCTTTCGCCCACCTAAATTGCTAATGTGGAAAGAAAGACACCTTCATTACCGAGAGCTCAGACATGATGGATGATGATGTAATGATTGATTGGCCCTTGTTGGAAAACGGAGCTGTACATGTTAAAACCTCATCGAGAGAAGCAAGATTGAACGGGAACGTAGCTATTAATGTGGTTGCAGAGAAACATGAAATAATGTGCCTTCAGAGGTTTTTTTCGTGTTCACACAAAGATATAGCTTTATAAACATATTCATAAATGCTTGGTTCTCTGTCATGCATGCTGCTAATACTATGGGACTACTACTCTGCGGAGGAGAATGTGTACAGTATTCAAAACTGAAAGGAAAAATAAGGCAGAGTCCTTGGTTTCAAAGAATTTGTGGTTTACGTGGAGGGCATCACAGAGCTGACAGAGCCTCGTGTAATGCAGAATGTAAGAAATGCCAGGTGGAAGCCAGAGATATCTCTAGTTTCTGATCTGTCTAGCACATATTTGTTCTAGTAAATAACAGCTTATTTCTTTCCTATTTGGAACCACCTCGCCCTCACTCTCAGTCCATATAGGTTGGATCCGTTTGATTCTCACTTACCCTTATACCACTGGGTGTGGGCACAGGACCCGAGCCCAGCCAAGAGCATATTCCATTCCTTTGGCCACAGGTGAGCATGGTCCCTGATCCCAGGATGTACACATGACCTACATTGGTCCAAAGACAATCAACCCCATTAAAAAGAAAGTCTCTACCTCCCATGCCCCTCCCTGCCCCTCCCACCCCTCTGCCCTATCTAGAGTTTGTCTATTTCTCCCATGCTCCCCCTCCCTATCCAATGAATGAGCCTCCTTATATCAGAGAAAACATTTGGCTTTTTTTTTTTTTTTTTTGGATTGGCTAACTTCATTGATCATTATTTTCTCTAACTCCATCCATTTACCTCCAAATGCCATGATTTTATTCTATTGAGATTGCCATGTGGTTCTCTTTAAGTCTATTGATGTGATGAATTACAGTTGTTGATTTCCATATGTTGAACCAACCTTGCAGCCCTGGGATGAATCCCACTCGATTGTGGTGTACTATCTTTTTAATGTTTTTGCATTTGATTTGCCAGAATTTTGTTGATAATTTTTGCATCTATATTCATTAGAGATATTGGTCTGAACAAACAGAATCTTTTTGCAAAGGCAATTTAATGTGTACTTATTTTAATTGTGTGTGCATTGGTTTATATTTGCTACAGTGAAGCGCTTACAAATAACCCTTCAATAAATTCATATTGAAAATAAGTATATAAAAAAAGAAAGTCTGTCTTAGACTATAACTTAGAGCAAAAGAGACAAGAGTTGGAGGAGGTTAAGTCTTATTGGCATTGTTTAAGTTCCTGGATTCAGCCATGCCTGAAGTCAGTATCCCATTTTAAAAAAAAAAAATATTTTTTTAATTACATGCAGGAAAGCATCCATAGTTCTAATGAGTTTTAACACATCATATATTCATGTAGCTACCACCACAATTAAGATTCAGAACAATTCCATTACCCTCTAAAACTCCCTCCCTCGTGATTTTATAATCAGACTCTTTCCATAGCCCTAACCCTTCTCGGCTACTGTTCTGCTTCTTTCCTTATAGTTTTATCTTTTCCAGAATATTACATAAATAAAACCATGGAAATTTAACTTTTTGAGACTGATGTCTTCCCCCAAGGATGACACCTTTGAAATTCACCCAAGATCTTACATATATTCATATTCATATCTTTGTATTGCTGAGAAGTATTACATGGGTAAGACATATCACTGTTTATCTGTCTCCCTTTGAAAGGAATTTGGGTTGTTTCCAATTTTTGAGTGGTTATGAGTAGAGCTTGTGATCACATTCACATACCAGGTTTTGTGCAAACATAGGTTTTTCATTTCACTTGGGTAGGTGCCTAGAATGAGATTGTTGGGTTGTATGATAAAAATATATTTAACCTTAGAAAACTGCCAAAATGTTTTCCAGAATAGCTGTGCATACTACATTCCCACTAGCAATGAATAAGAGTCCAATTTACTATGAATCCCAGGCAACCCTGGGCTTTGTCAGTCTTAAAGCCCTTTTCACAGGTGTGTAGTGATACTGTGAATCAGCTTGCCTATATCTATGGAAAGTCCTTCTGGAATATTGTTAGGAAATGCTTACATCTGTAGATTGATTGAAAAGGGACTTTGGAACTATAATGAGTCTTCCAATCCATGAGCATGGTATAGTTATCATTTGTTTAACTTGTATTCTGTGTTTCATCAGCATTTTGTAGTTTTCAGTATACTGATCCTGTGGATGGGTTGCTAGATTTGTACCAAAGTGTTTGATTGAGAGGAGGGAGGGGGTGTTATTGTAAATGTGCTTTAAAAAATTTCAGTGTCAAATTATTTTCTGTTCATAAGTGAACATACAACTGGTGTGTACAGATTAACCTTGTATCCTAGACCCTTGCTAAATTCACTAGGATATTTTTTATAGATTCTTTGGGTTTCTCCATGTAGATAATCACGCCATCTGCAAACAGGGACAGGTTTATTTCTTCCTTTTTAATATATATGTCTATTTATTTATTTATTTGTTTGTTTGTTTATTTATTTAATTTTGGTACCAGGGATCGAACCCAGAGTTGATTAACTGCTTAAGCCATGTCCCCAGCCCTTTTATTTTATTTTATTTTGAGACAGGATCTTGCTAAGTTGCTTAGGGCCTCACTAAGTTGCTGTGGCTGGCTTTGAAATTTCGATCCTCCTGCCTCAGCCTCCCCAGCCTCTGGGATTATAGGTATGCACCAAGCACCCAGCCATATATGACTTTGTAACTTGTGTTATTGTACTGGTCAGCATTTCTAGTGTAATGATGACTAAGAGTAGTGACAGTGGATATCCTTGCATTGTTGCCAGTTTTAGAAGCAAAGAATTCAGTCTTTGACAAATAAATATGAGATTAACTATTAAAAAAAAAAAACAGATGCCCTTTACCACATTAAGGAACTTCCCTTCTGTTCCTAGTTGGCTGAGAGTTTTTGTCATGAATGAACTTTGAATTTTGTCACATCCTTTTCTGTTCTAATGGATATGATCATATAGTTTTCTTTAATCTGTCAATAAGATAGAATAAGCTAGGCACAGTGGTTCATGATACCAGCTACTCAGGAGGTGGAGACATGATGATCACCAAGTTCAAAGCCAGCCTGTGCAACTTAGTGAGAACCTATTGCAAAATAAACTAAAAAGGGCTGGGGAAGGCTGGGATTGTGGCTCAGTGGTAGAGCACGCCCCTAGCATGGGCGGGACCCAGATTCGATTCTCAGCACCACATAAAAAAATAAAGGCATTGTGTTGTGTCCATCTCCAAAAATGATTCTCTCTCTCTGTCTCTCTCTCTCTCTCCTTAAAAAAAAAAAAAAAAAAAAGGGCTGGGGATGCTGCTCAGGGGTAGAGCATTTGCATATATATGAATGATGTAATATATTGACTTACTTTCAAATATTGAACCAACCTAGATTCCTAGCGTGAATCACAATTAGTTATTGTTAATTAATCACAATTAGTTATTAATTCATTTTTTTGTTATATATCGTGAAACTCAATTTGCCATTATGTTGTTGAGGATTTTAAAGTCTCATTATTTATTTATTTGTTTGTTTGTTTATTGTGTGGTGCTAGGGATTGAACCCAGGGTCTTATGCATGCAAGGCAAGCAACCTACCAACAGAGTTAGATCTCCAGTCCTTATTTATTTATTTATTTATTTTTGTTTAAGCCAGTTAAAGTTATATTTCTGTCACTTACAACTATAGGTTCAAGAAACTAGTGTGAGGACTAAGAAGAAAGTAGAATAATTTCTGAATGTTATATTCAGGGATGATTACTCAGAAGAGGTATGTAATACCTGTCACAAAATAGTAGTTGGGTACAGTGGCACATGCCTTTAATCCCAGCTACTTGGCAGGAGGATCACAAATTTGAGGTCAGCCTCAGCAACTTAGTAAGACCCTGTCTCAAAATAAAAATTAAGATGTAGTTCGTGGTAGAGTGGTGGGTTCAATCTCTAGTACTGAGAAAAAAAAAAGTAATAAACAAAAAAAAATGTGATGGAATTAAATTATTGTAGAGTTTCTTATAGTTGTTTTAATTCATATTCTTGGACTTACATCACAAAAGTAAGTTGTTTTTATAATTGAAGTAGCATTACTTTTTGAGATTGTACAGGTCATATGTACAGGCAGCATAAAATGTCCAGAATAGGGAGACATTTCTGTAGGACAGAAAGAAGATTGGGGGTTTTCAGGAGCTGGAGGGTTGAGAAATGGGGCGTGAATACTTATTGGGCATAGGGTTTGTTCTGGGAGTGATGAAAATCTTCTAACAATCTTGTAACTATGTCAAATGCCAACAAATTGTGCATTTCTGAATTTTAAATTTCATAAGTTTTATAATCTGTGAATAATATTGCCGCAGTCTGGCTGGGCAAAACAACCGGGTGGGTGACAAGCAACTTGGGTACATTGATGCAGCAGGAGTGGGAGCCCTTTATTGTAGGACAGGAGGGGTATATATACATTCTACACAGCTTATTTTAATTAACATAAACTAGATACAGCAGTCAACCAATAAGGAATCTCCACACTTAATGGCTCCCTGACATTACTTCACAAACCACTCCCTCTGGCAAAATGCCAGGCGCCGTCTTGACTTGTTTACAGACCCTAACATAATATCTCAATAAAAGTGTTATTAGAAAAAAAAAAAAGAATACAGAGAGATTCCAGGTGTCTAAATGGTAACGTCTCTCAAAAATATATCATGATATCACAACCAGGATATTGACGGGAAAAGCCCATTGGCCAGACGTCTGTGGGGCCTTTTCATGTCTTTTGCCCACTTTCTAATTAGTTTATTGATTAATTTTTTGTGTTGAGCTTTGAGCAGTCTTTAAATACTTTAGATACTAGTCCTTTGTTGGATAATTGGTTTGCAAATATTTTCTCCTACCCTTGTCTTTTTGACCTTTCTATATGAACTTTTGCAAAGCAAACACTGTTGATTTTGATGAGGTAAATTTTATTCAGGCTCTTGTGCTTTGATGTTGATTCTAAGTACTCTTTGCCCAGCTCTAGATCCTAAAGATGTTCTCTCTTTTTCCCTCCAAATTTTTATAACTTTACCTTTGACATTTAAGTATATGATATACTTAGCTAATTTTTTTTATATATTGGAGAAAAATATATATATATATTTATATATTTGTATCAGAGATTGAACCCAGGGACACTTAACCACTGAGCCACATCCTTAGCGCTTTTTTATATTTTATTTAGAGACAGGGTTTCACCAAGTTGCTTAGGGACTCAGCTAAATTGCTGAGGCTGGCCTTGGACTTGTGAATCTTCTGCCTGAGCCTCCCAAGTCACTGGAATTATGGGTGTGCACCACTGTGCCTGGCTATCTGTTTATATATTTAACTGCAGATGCCCAATTGCTCCAGCTCCATTTATTGAAGAAGGTATTTGCTGAGAGCCACAACAGAGTCGGAATGACCCCTGGCATTTTGCCAGAAGTAATGGTTGAGAGGCGAGCCATTAAGATGATGATAATTAAATTAAGCTGTCCATAATTGCTATGACTGGATGATCCTGGATTGAAACAGGCTGTGTATTCAATTGTATATAGACACCTGCTGTCCGCCTAGGGAGCCCGCTACTTTGGAGTTCTCCCCGGGGATTCCTGAGGAGTTTGCATTGGTTGGTGAAGTTCCGGTGGAGGGGGTTCCAGTCGGTGTGTGGTGTCCCCGTATGGGCCACCAATTGCCCAAGTCTGGCTGGACAAAAATCACGAGCCATTCAAGCAGGAACATCATTATTACATCTTTGTGAAATAGTTCTGGGACTGGTGCTATTCAAGAGGACTTTCCTGCAGTAACGGAAACACTCTAATCTGCACTCTCCATTTTGGCTGTCACTAGCCCCTGATGGCTACTGAGCCGTTGGAAAGTAGCTAGGAAACGGAATTTTTAAAAATATGTATTTAGTCACCATGGGTGACTTTGGGCTTCCACATTAGATAGCACAATTTTGGATGTCTTCCCACATCAGAATTTACACCTCTACACCTTAATTTTTTAAATTAAGCAAAAATTGATATATTTTGTGTATTAAATCTCTTTGTCTAAACTGTTCTTCCTAACAACCAACTCTCCATACCAAATTCACTCACTTACTCATTACCACCTGTCTTCCTTCCTTTCTTGCAGTACTAGTAACTGAACCCAGGGACTTGCAAATGTTACACAAGTACTCTACCACTGAGCTCTGTCCCCAATCCCCAAATGTATATATTTTAAAATAGATATTTTTATAAAGAAGTTTTACATTCCAGATAATGGTGGGGAAGGACATGGAAACCTCAGTTTTGAGAAAGATTTATTACATAGCAATTATATCAGAGTTGCTTTGGACAATAACTAACAGAAAACTGTTGCAATAGTAGCTTAAGCAAATACAAATGTGTCTGCTATAGGAATGCTGCTATAGCTTCAACATCACATCCATTTCCAACTGAAGGGAAAGGAGAGAAAGGAAAATATCAGCTAAATCCACCTGCCACGTGCACTTTTAAGACATTCTGGGAAATTTCAAACTTATGCCAAAGTATACAAATAAATATAACAAATTCCATGTATCCATCATGTAGTTTCAAGGAAGATCAACTAATAGGCAAAATGGTCTAATTTATCTCTCTATCTACTTCTCCCACTCCAAAGATATTCTGAAGCAAGTCTGAGCCTTCACTATTATTTCATTTTCAAACATTTTAGTATTCATCTCCAAAACCAAAGGTGAGGCATGAACAAAATGCTAAATATCATCACTACTCTTACAAATTTCATCCTTTTTCTGAATTCGGGGCCTCTGCTAATGGTTGATATGACTCTCAAGTCACTTTTAAATCTACAGATTATATTGTTTTTCTTCCTTCCCAACGAGTTTGCTGATAAAATAAGGCTTTCCCCTGGTTTTCCTTGGTCAGGGTTCTGATGTTATTGATGTGAGGTCATGAAATCAATTTTTCTTTGTTCTGTATTTGCTATAAAATGATAGTTGAATCTACAGGCTCCATCTGATTCACAGATTCATATTTAATTTTTAAAATTTATTTGCTTCACTTTTTGGACTGGGGATTTAACCCAGGAGCATTCTACTACTGAGCGACATTCCTGGCCCTTTTTAATTCTTCTTTTGAGACAGATTCTCCCTAAGTTGCTGACAGTAATCTTGAACTTGAGATCCTTTTGCCTCAGCCTCTGAAGTTGCTGTGTGATTATTACAAGCATGTGTTTCTGCGCTGGGCCAATTTTTTAGAACATTATTTTATAAGTGGGGGTATAGTCTTCTCTCAGGAGGCAGGTTAAACTTAAGCTCCACCAAACACTCTGTCTCTGCCTCTCCTGCCCATCAACCTTCTGCTTCAATCTTATTGATCAGAACTAGATCATATGACTATGCCTAGTTGCAAAGGACACTGGGAAGTCAAATATATAAAGTGAGGTGCTCACAGTAGTGCACACCAGTAATCCCAGCTACTCAGGAGGGGAAGGCAGGAGGATGGCAGGTTGGAGCCCCGCCTGGCAATTTAGCAAGACCCTTTCCAAAAAAAAAAAAATTAAAAGGGCTGGGGAGGTAGCTGAGTGGTAGAGTACCCCTGGATTCAATTCCCACTACCATTAGAAAAAAAAAAAAAAAAGCTGGGTGGGGTGGCACAGCCTGTCATCCTAGCGGCTTGGGATACGGAAGCTGGAGGATCGCAAGTTTAAAGCCAGCCTCAGCAAAAATAAGGCCCTAAGCAACTTAGCGAGATCCTGTCTCAAAATAAAAACTAATGCCAGGCTTGGTGGTGCATGGCTGTAATTCTAGCAGCTTGGGAGGCTGAGGCAGGAGGATCTCAAGTTCAAAGCCAGCCTCAGGAAAAGTGAGGCCTTAAGCAACTCAGTGAGACTCTGTCTCTAAATAAAATACAAATAGGGCTGGGGATGGGTTCAGTGGTTGAGTGCCCTGAGTTCAATCCCCAGAAACACCTCCCCCCCCACACACACACAATAAACAAATAAAGAAAAAATAAAAGGTGTTGGGATGTGGCTCAGTGGTTAAGCATCCCTGGGTTAATCCTTGGTACCAAAAAAAAAAAGGGGGGGGCAAGAGGTGTTGTTTGGGCCATGAACATTTGCCATAACATAAAAATCCAGTATTACCCCAGCGCTGCAAAAACTAAAACTAAATACAGGATTGTGCAATGGTAAGTATTGTTTATAAAGCATGACAAATGACACTTGTAGATGGCCATTAGATGTTAAAAAGAAGAGAATAGTTAAGGTTAATGATAACTTGTCATAGTATTCTTTATTATGTGTCTCATACAAGTCCGCCTATATTTGGTGGCTTATTAAGTACAGTACAAAATGGCAGTTACAGATAATTTTTCTTAAAACAATTTGATTTCCTCAAATGATCCCTTAGTTTCTCACTCTCCTCCTGTTTGATATGCTGAAAGGAATATGTTTCTAGGGTCTTTGAGAATCTTCTAATGAGGGCTGGCTGAGCAGCAAACCTCATATTTTCACATAAAAATAAGAATTAAGTGGGTTTATTGTACAGTTGAAGAGCTGTTATTTGACTTTCTAATTTTCTCTGTTCAAACCAATTTCAAGGCAACAGTCTCTTAAATTTTTTCAAAGTAAATGTTTCTGTGTTAAAATTTTCATTGTAGAAAAGTTAAAAAAAAAAGTAAGAAATTTAAAGAAAATAAAATCACTGGGAATTTCACCACCCTGAGATGATCATTTTTGTAAATATTTCAGTGTTTTTCTTTCTAATGATTTAAATATGCGTGTAGCTTTTTTATAAAACTGAACTACAACCATGTGTTTAAATTTATGCCGTGATTCTTACCTGACAGAGCAAGTTAAGCTATTTTCTCTGTCTTCGTAAACCTAATTTTAATGTCTGTGCAATAGCCTCTTATATGGATAGTAGGTTTTAGTAGGTTTTTCAACATATTGTTGAGCATTTGTAATTTGCTATTATAAATATTGTTGAAAGGAACATCTTCCTAAGTATTTTTGAGGGACTTCCTTTCCCTCCTCCCTTCCCTCCCCCTTAGTAAAGGGAATTGAACCCAGGGCTTTGTGCATATAAGGCAACCTTCCTACCACTGAGCTACACTTCCAGACCTTTTGGTTTTCATTTTGATACAGGGTCTCACTAAGTTTTCAAGATTGGCCAGTAACTTGTGATCCTCCGGCCTTAGCCTTCCAAGTAGCTAGGATTAGAGGCATGCATCACCATGCCTGGATCCATTTGCAATTAACACTATTTTTTAACAAATTTTTTTATTTGTTCTTTTTGAATATACATGATAGTAGAATGTTTTTTGAATATTACACATACATGGAGTATAACTTCCCATTCTTGAGGTTGGACATGATGTGGAGTTTCCCTGGTTGTGTGTTCACATAGGAACATGGAAGTTTCTGTCCTATTCTCTCCACTGTCTTTCCTATTCCCATCCCCTCCCTTCCCTTCATTCCTCTTTGTCTAATTCAATGAACTTCTGTTCTGTGCCCCCACTTGTTGTATGTTAGCATCTGCATATCAGAGAAAACATTCAGCCTTTGTTTTTTGGGGACTGGCTTATTTCACTTAGCATGAAGGTCTCCAGTTCCATTCATTTACTGGCAAATGCCATAATTTTATTCTTTTTTATGGCTGAGTAATATTCCATTGTGTATATATACCATATTTTCTTTATCTATTCATTTATGGAAGGGCATCTAGTTTGGTTCCATAGCTTAGCTATTGTGAATTGAGCTGCTATGAATATTGAGGTGGCCGCATCACTATAGTATATTGATTTTAAGTTCTTTGGGTATACACCAAGGGGTGGGATAGCTGGGTCAAATGGTGGTTCTATTCCAAGTTTTCTGAGGAATCTCCATACTGCTTCTCATAATGGTTGCACCAACTTGAAGCTCTACCAATAATGTATGAGTGTGCTTTTCCCTGCATCCTCACCAACATTTATTGTTACTTGTGTTCTTGATAATTGCCATTCTGACTGGAGTGGGATGGAATCTCAGTGTAGTTTTAATTTGCATTTCTCTAATTGCTAGAGATGTTGAACATTTTTCATATATTTGTTGATCAATGATCAATTGTTTTTCTTCTTCTGTGAAGTGCCTGTTCAGTTCCTTTGCCCGTTTATTGATTAGGTTATTTTATTTATTTATTTATTTATTGATGTTCAGTTTTTTGAGTTATTTGTATATCCAGGATGAGGTGCAGCTGGAAATGATTTTCTCCTGTTCTGTAGGTGATCTCTTCACATTCTTGTTATTATCACTATCTTAAGAGAGTATGAAAAGTATAGTTATTGGGCAAAAACATATGAAGATGTTTGAGGTTCTTGATACAGACTTACTGCAATGATCTGAATATGATTTGGCTTTCTGGATTCATGCAGAAATTTAATCTCCATTGTGATCTATTTAGAGGGTAGAAATTTAATTTGACTGAGATGTATAGAAGCGTTCCCTTCAGGAGGTGATTAGGATTCAATAAGATCATTACAATGGAGCTCCTGTGATTGACTCCTCATGGCTTTGTCTCTTGCCATGTGATGCTCTATACCACTTTTCTGTCAGCAAAAAGACTTGCACCAGATGAGACCTCTAGATCTTGCATCTCCAGAGCCATGAGCCAAAATAAACCTCTTTTGTTTATAAAGTAGCTTGTCTCGGGTATTTTGTTATAGTGATGAAAAACATACTAATTGTTTTTCAGAGCATGTATGTAAATTCATATTCCCCTTTTACTGCATTTTTTTACCAGCATTTAATATTATCAATGAATATTTTGCATGAGAATCCCCCACATACTTTTGTTTGTTTGTTTGCTTGCTTTTTTTCGGGGGGTGGGCAGGTTGTTGGTTTGCAGAGATATTATGTGTTTAGAGATCAATCATTTCAGAAAAATATTTGGGAACCTTCTTTTTCTTCACTAACACGGAAGAAACTTAAACAGAAATCCTAAAAACATTGTTTTCACACACTTCATTTAAAGTCCCCTGATCTTCTGCAATTGTGGAAAGCATTGTTGTGGCTGTGAAAACTGTTTTAAGTTTTAACATGATCAATTTTAAAATCCTCATCATGAATAGCAGCATAATTTTCCACTAAGTGGTTACACAATGATTTGTTTAAACTGATCCCCAATAGTTGGAGACATTTTAGTTTGAAATGCTATGAAGAAGATGCTTCTCTATAAATTGCCACTATATCTGGTCATGCTGGGCCTATGATATTTATGTGCCATGTTTTAATGACTTAACTCTGACTTTAGCGTTGAGGTCTGGTAACTAGGCCTCACAGCTTATTTCTGAGCCTTTGGTATCCAGCAACTGAGTCCCTGGAGATGAATGCTTTCTCTGAGGTGTTGGTGGCAAAGATTTTTTTCTCCAAAGCTTCTCCTTGGAAGCTTCATTTTGAATTACCTAACTTCTCAGTGCCTCAGCTTCCACACCTTCAAAATAGGAATAATAACAGTTCCCACCTCACAGGGCTGATGTCAAGAATTAAATGAGGAGCTGGGGATGTGGCTCAAGCGGCAGCGGGATTGCCTGGCATGAGTGCAGCCTGGGTTTGATCCTCAACACCACATAAAAATAAAATAAAGATGTTGTGTCTGCCGAAAACTAAAAAATCAATCTCTCTCTCTCTCTCTTTAAAAAAAAAAAAAAAAGAATTAAATGAGATCACGGTCACTGTCTCCCATCGGACTTTTTCTTATTCCTTGTCTGTCTAAAGTGCTGAAAACCAGGAGTGAGTTTTTCTTTTGCTACCAGGTTAGCCAATCCTAGGACCTTGGTCCAGGCAGGGTTATAGGACCCAAGATCAATCATGACATCTTGGGGCTGAGGTTATGGCTCAGTGGTAGAGTGCTCGCCTAGTATGCACGAGGCACACGGTTCGATAAATAAAGATATTGTGCCCACCTAAAACTTAAGAATAAATATCTAATGAAAAAAAATCATGACATCTTTTGGGGGAATCAACACTGAAAATATTTCAGGAACAGCAGTCACTAAGAGTCAGGGAAGGAGGGCAAGGAAAAGGATGGTTCAGTATTAGTTTCATGGTGCTGCTGTAACAAAATGTCAGAAACTAGGTTTCTCTAAATGATAGAAAATTGTTTTCTTACAGTTCTGGAAGCTAGGAGTCCAAAATCAAGGTGTGGATGGGGTTCTGCTCCCTCTAAAACCTTTAGGGAATTCTTGATCTCTTCTTGACTTCTGCTGGTGGCTGGTACTCCTTGGTACTCTTTTGCTCCTAGATGCATCACTACAGTCACATAGCTGTCTTCTTTTTGTGTCTTCACTGTGTACTACTGGCTGGTATCTAGGTCCAACCTTTTTCTTTTAAAAGGATACCAGTGATATTAGACTATGGGCCTACCTTAATGATTAACTTAATTACCTCTGTGAAGATCCTATTTACAGATAAGGTCACATTCTGAGAAACCCAAAGTTAAGACTTCAACACCAAAGGTTAGCACTTTCAATCCCTAACAGGCTTGGAAAAAAAGCAGTTAGAACAGGCATTGTGGTGTACGCCTACCATACTAGCAACTTGGAGGCAGAGGCAGGAGGATTGCAAGTTTGCAACCTCTTGTCTCAAAATGAAAAATACATGGCTGGGAATGTAGCTCATTGGCAAAGTCTCCCCAGGTTCCATCCCCAGTACTACAAACAAACCAAAAGCGGTTTTCTTTCTTTCTTTCTTTCTTTCTTTCTTTCTTTCTTTCTTTCTTTCTTTCTTTCTTTCTTTCTTTCTTTCTTTCTTTCTTTCTTTCTTTCTTCCTTCCTTCCTTCCTTCCTTCCTTCCTTCCTTCCTTCCTTCTTTCTTTCTTCTCCTTCTCCTCCTCCTCCTCCTCCTCCTCCTCCTCCTCCTCCTCCTCCTCCTCCTCCTCCTTCTTCTCCTTCTTCTTCTTCTTCTTTTTTCAATGCTGGGAATGATCCCAGGGCCTTGCACATGCTAAGCCCCACCAATTAGTTTTAATAACAGTTGGTAGATAACGGACCTCATTTGCAAAGAAGGTCACTACAATTCCCCCCAGTCTTACAGCCACGTCCCTTTGTGATGCAACTCTGCTATTCTTCCCATCAAGAGCCAGAGTCTGACCTGGTGGTGCAACTTGCTTTGACCAATAGAATGCAGTGGAAGTGATGTCGTACGGTTGCTAAGCCTGGGTCTCCTGATGTCTGGTAGCTATTGGCGTGGATCTCCGTCAGTCCTAAGACCTTTTTGTGAATGGATCTAAGATGGGCTGCTGCAAAGACAAATGATGTGAGCAGCCAGCACCACACTGCATAAACAATGAGCTTTTCTGAAATGATGTGGCCCCAGCGGAGCCTCAGCATGCTGGAACTGTCATTGTACGAATGACCTCAGATGAGGCCGGCAGAACTGCACAGTTGGGTCCCGCTCAAACTCCTAGTCTAGAGCATCAAGAACAAGCAAAACGGTCTTGCTTCAAGCTCCTAAATTTTGGAGTGATTGGTGAACCTGACAATAAGTGATTGACACAATAGATCTGGTGTCAGAAGCTCGAGTCTTCTGTGGTTGACCATCTCAATCACCTCAACTAAATCCCTTAGTTCTATCTGCCTCCTTCTTGGTAACATGTGGGCATTTTACGTACCCGTCACTCTTGGTTCCAGATTTCAGGTTTTTTTGTTTTTAAAACTTCACTCAAAGAGGAATGACCAAGTAAGAGGAATTTATCAGCTCAGGTAATTGAAAAGCCCAGTTGGTTCTGGCTTCAGGTATAACTTAATTCAAGGACTCCAGCGAAGATATTGGGGGTTCCTTGGCCCCCAAATCTGCTCTGTTCTGCTTCCTTCTGTCCATTTCATCTTTAGGCAGCCTCAATGCAGCTGGGTCCCTCCTCTCTGACTTCAAGGCTTAAGTTCATCCATCCTGGCCAACCCAAGAGAAGTTTGACTCTCCTTGTACCAAGTGGAAACAGGGCTGGTCAGGCTGCGGGGCTGAGATGCTTGCTCCCCACAGCAAGTGAAGTAGGGAGGCAGAGAGTAAGGGGTGGGGAAAAATTGGAGGAGACTCACCAAGACCATCTGGGGAGATTTGTACATAGGGAAACCAGGGTGTTATTACTAGAAGAAATGGAGGCCTGCGCAGCTAGAAAATAACAGATGTTCGCTCTCTATCGCATTGCTGGGTGAACAGATAACAGTAATAGCTTACATTTATTAAATGCTTATTAGGTGCCTGGCACCACTTTGAGTACTTTATGTATATTAATTCCTTTTAATCCTCTCAATTTGGAAGTAGATGCTGTTATTTTCCCACTTTACAAATGAGAAAGCCCAGGCACAAAGAGGTTAAGTTTGCTGTTGGCAACACTTAAATAAGCCACACCAGAACCCAGCTAAGGTAGCTTGAGAACCAGTGCTTTTAACCACCAGTCTCTAGAGATGGTCCCTGACTTAGGAGGGCTTGGCTTTATGATGGTGAAAAAAAGTGATCTGCATTCAGTACAAACTATACTTTGAATTTTGAAGTTTAAACTTTGACAGGGGCTAGCGTGAGTCCTTAATTAGCCATGTGATCCTGAAGGGAACTGCTATTCTACAGTTGCTGTGTTGCTGGGTTAGTATGTTCAGTAGGTGTACTAAATGCTTTTTTTGCCTCATGGTATCTGTGACTTACGGTGGGTAAGTCTGTAACCCCACCTGGCTGTAACCCCATATGTTAAGGAGGATCTGTACTCCCCATAGGTCACTAGCAGGATGGTCCCTAAATTTCCCACTGCCTTATATACAATCCTCTTGTCCTAAGAGTGAGTTAGTCGTTCATATTGCAAAAGTGACAGATAGTTACTCTCAAGCCAATCACACGGGGTTCTCTTGCCAGCTTGGAAGAAGGAAGCTGCCATGTTGTGTGTGGAATTGAACTTGTAACGAAGAGCAACCTGGGCCAAGAGCCAGCAAGAAAATGAAGATCTCAGTCCCACAACAACAAGGAACTGAATTTTGCCAGTAATTGGAAGAGGACCCCCAGTTCCTAAGGAGAGAGCCTGGCCCACACTTTGATTTCAGATACATGAGACCCTGAGCAGAGGATCCGGCTGTGCTGTGCCCCAAACTCAGGCTTTTAAATATATATATATATATATATATATTTTAATTGTAGATGGACACAAAACCTACATTTTAGTTTTAAATTCTTTGGTGGTTGTAGATGGACATCATGCCTTTATTTTATTTATTTTTCTTGTATGTGGTGGTGCTGAGAATCAAACCCAGTGCCTCACACATGCTAGGCAAGCGCTCTACCACTGAGCCACAACCCCAGCCCCAAACTCAGACTTTTAGATCTGCAAGATAAATGTGTGCCGTTTTTAGCTGCTAAATGGAGGGTAATTTGCTGTGGACTGCAGCATCTTCTCCTTGAAGCCTTCTCATCTTCCCATCAAGGAAGTGAGCTCCTCTTTCCCCTCCCATCCCCAAGACATTCAGGCCAGTTCTGCTCCCTGGACTGTGCAGCAGCCACATGGGGTGGGGACAGTGCACAGTGTAATCAAGTGGGAGCATGGCAGGGCCACTGCCTGATAATCTTGGGGCACCAGTATTGAAAGAGTGTCTGGTGCTTATGCTGTGTGGTTGGTTGTAGAATGAATGGAAACATATCTGTGTAATGTACCTGTAAAACTTTTTAAAACAAGAACAGATGGGCCCTGGTTTGTGCTTCTGAGAGCAGTTTGAGGTAAACTTCAACCTGGAGCCTGAGGGCAGTCAGGCCTAGACCTACTATGAGATGAAATTTTAGCATGAGGCCCCTGCACAGTGGTGATTCACTCTCCAAATCCGCCCTGGGGTTTTTCTGGGACTCTGAAGCCCTGTCTTTTCATTATCAGAGTTGCGTGTGGTGTTCCCGGCATGCTCTGCAAGGTCAGTGTTCAATAACTTTGTTGAAGCAGCGAACAGTTCATAGAAGGAATTTGGCACGGTGCCTGGTAGACAGTAAGCGCTTCACAAAGGGCAGCTTTTATTATGTCCATTTTACAGATGAGGAAACTCGCCTCAGGATGCTGATCTGAGCGTTCTTTAAATTCAGCAGATTACCCCCATGGTATCACTTAACCTTTAAAGAACTAGGTTCGCTGGGGTCATTCCACCCTGTCTCAAACCTCTACTAACACAGGAACGTCCCTTAAACACAACACTTCCAAGAAAAAGGGCCCTCACAAGCATTCAAAAAGGATTCAGGACTCCAACAAAACCAGGAAGGACCAAATTCCAAAGCAAACAAACTGGCCTCATTCCCCACCCTGCGCAGGGTGTTCACCCCGTTCTGCTAAAGATAGAGCTTGGGCCCTCCGCAGGAACTTCCTGGCTTTTATTAGTTGGTCATCCCAAACCTAACTTTTCAAAGGTTTTGCTTTGGAAGCGTGGGTGTGAAATTGCTTCCCTAATCACATCTTGCGGGAGGATCTCCGAACATCTGTATATTATTTGAAAACCGAGCATCCGGTTGGGACGTTTGGGCGTGTGTGGGACCCTGCCGGGGTGGGATGAAACTGCAGGGGCACGTTAAAAACATGTCAACGGCGCTTTTAAACAGAGGCAGAAGAAATTAGGCAAAAATTACAAATGGCTAATTATCTTGGCTCAATTACACATTTAATCAGAAGCCCGCCTCCCCCACTTTTAGTATTAGCGTAAGAAGGAAAATAGGGCGCTTAGAAGTCTAAGCGATAAAGATCTTCTCACCGAGAGCCAAGGGACAAAACTCATTACAGATAAGCCTAGTCCTCCCATTTCCCCCGGATGCCTCTCCCCATTGCTAAAGAAGCAGTGGCTCCCCGGGTAGCTGCCAGGAAATCAGTCCAGCCCCGCGGCGCTGCTTTCACCCCGCCAGGGGTAAGAGGAGCACTTCCTGTGCCCTCCCCGCGGTCAGACTGGGGTGCACGAACCTGAGGAGCTGCGAGTTGGGAAAACTCCGCCACCTATTCTTAGTGGCTCCGGGAAAGCGGGTGTGGGACTTGGAAGGGCTAGATTTTGTAAGCCTGAGATCGATATCCCTCCCCTCCCCCCTCTCCAGTCGTGGACTCGGCCAATGGAAGCTCGAAAAGGGGGGAAAAATTAAATCTCCAGGCAACCCCAGTGCAAAGGCCGCTAGGCTTTGTTTCAAGGCGGGGGAATGCGCTGGGCTGGGGGCGCGAATAGGGGGCGCGGATGGTGCGCCCCACCGCGGCGCTGTCAAGGCAGTGAAGCCGAACAGGAAACCCTCTCGCCTTAGAATAGGCAGCTGGTTGCCTCTGTCTTTTCCCCAGACTCCGGCCAAGCCACCCCTAACCCCACCCCACGTCCGGGATCAGCGAGCTACGCGGACTAGGGAATCTAGCCAAATGCGCGGAGCGCGCAGCGTCTTTGAGACCTCGCACAACGGGAATCTGGCAGGCACGTCAGCCCCTGAAGGCTGCCGCCCTCCTCTGTCTCCGAGAAAGAGCCAGAGTCACCCCTAGCCACCAAAACTCTTCCCAGTAGAGCTCGCAGCTCCCAGGGTGCGCTTGCAAAGCTGAGCTGTGGGACCTTTGGAAGGCGGGAGCCAAGCGTGGCCGCTTTAAGAGCGCGGAGCGCGCGTTCCCGTCGCCGGCTGCCCCGGGCTGCGCGCCCCCGTCGTCACAGCGCGTCCCCGCCGCTGCGCGCCCCCTGCTCGCTCGCTCGCCCGCTCGCCGGCTTTAAAGTCTCTGCCAGGATCCATGCTCACATGTTACTTCCTGTATGGAGGCATGGCCAGTTTCCAGCCCCGCGCTCCCGATTCCTCCCCAGCCTGCGCCGAAGCCACAACTTTCAGGAGCATGGACTGAAGGCGCCCTCGCCCCAGCGCCCCTCTGAGATCCTTTGTGTTTTCCTGCGTTTCCTCCGGCCGTTTCTATTCTGGGGGGGCCCTTCGATCCCCCCGCCTCTGCCCTCCCCTTCTCCGATCGCAAACATGCCTCCTTCCTTCCCGGGGCCCTGGAAGGAGCTGCCTGCCTGAAGCCCGGAGACACCGCGCCGCGATCAGCCCGCCGCCGCCCGCCGGCTCTCCGGCTGCGCTGTGCTGCCGACTCAAGTTGGAGATCCTCGGCTGCTCGCCGTCGCAGCCCGCGGTCCCTGCCTGCCCCGGGCCCCGGGCATCGTCGCCGTCCGCCCACTCCTCGCCCTGCCCGCTCCGCTCGCTCCTGTTTGAACGGCAACCAGCCCTTCTCCGCTGAGAGGATCGTCCGTCCCCAGCGTGGCTTTGCATCCTCAGTCACTTTTTGAGATTTTCCGGGGGGGCGCTCGGCGGCTTCCCGGATTCCAGGGGGACTCGCCGCTGAGCGTGGGGGGCCCGTGGAGCTGGCGAGCCGGGAAAGCGCCCAGGCTTAGCGGAGGCTCGCAAGGAAGCAAGAACTTATTCAACAAGTTTACCCCCCCTGCTTTCTTCTTTTCGATGTGCGTTTTCGGACATGCGGAGGTTACTGGAACCGTGTTGGTGGATTTTGTTCCTGAAAATCACCAGTTCCGTGCTCCATTATGTGGTGTGCTTCCCCGGTGAGTGCCGGCGGCCGAGGGGACGCAGCCCCGGCCCGCGCGCGCTGGGTATGCCGAGTTGTTGCCGGAGCGCGGAGCTTGGGCGCCAGTCCTAGAGACCCTGGAGAGGGTGGTGGGGGGCCGGGCTCCTCGGAGAGGAAAAGGGGATCTGCTTCACTGGTTCTGGCGACGTTTGGCGGGGCTGGTGGTCTGAGAGGGTGAAAACAGGGGCCAGCCGGGTAGGAGGATTGTAAACCAGGGGTCTGCTCCAGCTCTGGTTTGGGGTGTGGGGGGAGGAGGCTCGGGAAGCTGGAGTCTGGAGAAAAGGGGACTTGCTTTGCTGATCCGGCGCCAATCGGGAGGCTAGAGTTGTAGGACGGTTGGCGAGACTAAGGCCATGAGAAGGATGCTTCTGTAGGTTTTGGGGGGTCCTGGGTGCTTCCCTCGCTCCAATGGGGATTGAAAGAGCTCTTAAAGGGAGCTCGTTTTGCAGTTCTCCGACCCCTTGGAAGCGCTGTGTTCGGGGATAGTAGCTGGAGGCTGGCCGCGTAGCATTAGGATATGGGGAACAGCCCACGTTCTGGTTCCAGGGGCCGGGGGCGCCTCTCCTTACCCCAGCTTGGGTCTGGGGCGCGGGCTACGCCTCGGTGCTGGCGCGAGGCAGTTCTCTGGGCGTGGGGGCCTGGGCACAGTGGGAGGGCAGAGAGTAGGCTGTTAAGGGAGATCGGTTCTCTCCCGTCCCGCGACCCCCTTTCCTTGGCTGCTTTGCCTTGCCCGGCTGCCAGGGTCGGGGCGCAGGGGGCGGGTCGGCGTCTGGGTTGCCGTTCGCGCCAGGGAGGATTTTTTCCCTGCCTCGCACGCCCTGCCTACCTTCATCTTTGCCCTTTTGCAGGCTGTCCGCGGCTGACAGACCCAGACCCGCTCCTTTCTGGCCAGGTTAAGACAGGAACAATATTGGCCACTGGTGACAATAATAAATCACTGCACGTAACGGTGTGCACCTCGGCGACCCTCCACTTCCCCCAGCCGGCAGACACCCTCCCCGCTTCGGGAGGGCAGAGGCCAGCTGCCTTTCTCTCCCTTCTGGCTGGGCCCCCGTGCTGCATCCCCAAGCTCCCTCGAAGCTGTCCAGCTCCTTCCCTGGGGATGGAGGCCACGTCCTCTGCCCTAGCCTGAGGGAAAGAGTGGGGGAAAAGGAGGCGACTCTTCATTTCTCACTCCCCTAAGGACATAGAATCTCCCGTTTTTTTCTGCCTTCTCATCCACCAGTTCTTGGGTACTTGGAGGTGGGGGTTATCTGAATCAAAAAAAAAAAAAAAAAAAAAAAGAAAGAAAAAAAGAGGCTTGTGTCCCGATGTTTCTGCTTTCCCTGGCAACAGCCGCCTGTCCCCGGCAGTCAGAGCGCCAGGTTTTGGTGCAGCGGGTCCCGTAGCCCCGTTGTGCGCCCCAGAGCAGGGCGCGGGCGTCCTGGTTGCCCTCGGGGACCCTCTCCAGAGGGACTGGCTGTGAGTGCACCCTTTGCAGGCTCCGGGGTGGCCTTGAGGGACAGAGAGGCAAAACACTGTCTTTTTTTCAGCACCCCCTTTTTTTTCTCTGCGCATCCTTCAGTCCCCGGAGCTGCACTGAGCTCTTGCCACAGTCCAGAAACCCAGTCCTGAGGCTGAGAGAGGATGTATGTCCACAGTAACCTGGAGGCCTGGTATCTGCCCACCAAAGTCCTGCCTCCACGGGACTGGGGACCATGGGGCATCTCTCCTAAGAAAGAGCCACCCTTTCCCCCTTAAAGGCCACCGGTCAGTGTTTGTATTAGTCGTCTCCCCTTGCTAGGAGCTCCTTTGGCACCGACTTGGTGACTGAGTGGGTTCAGGTACACACAGGGGCTTTGTGAGGGCCACGCTTAAATAGGGGAAGGGGAAAGACAGCGGAGGGCAGCCTTGAGAAACCAATTCCCAATGTCATTTCTGGCCTTCTTATTCGGTGATGGAGTTAATGTTCCTACCGTGATTTTCTTTTTTGTTTCTTTCTTTCTTTTCTTTTCTTTCTTTCTTTTTTTTTTTTTTTTGATGTCTAAGGAAGCTTGAAATCCAAAATGGGACTTGTCTGGGATGCTGCCTTGGTGGGGCTTGGACCACTTTCCTCTTCCTTATTTATTTATTTATTTATTTATTGTGCCCGTGATGCGAGATAAAGAGTCTTTATCCTTGTCTGGGAGCCGAGGGAAGGGGCGGTGGTGGGAGGCATGTTTTGGAAAAGTGCAGCCAGAAGAGTGTGTCGCGGCTTTTAGAACCAGGCAAAGTTAAAATGTCAGAGCCCTGAAAGACACCGGTTTTCGGTTTTCCGAGGGTGCCGCGACGCCGGTGGACCTCAGGGGGCGCCCCCGAGCCACTCATCGTGTTCCTGCCACCTCCACTGGTGGCCTCCGCCACCTCCACGCAGCGGGGATGGGGCTCACCCGCCCAGGTTCGAGGCTGGGGGGCTGCGACGCCCCTGGGCGCCAGGAGGGGGCCACTGCTCTGCTCTGCAGCTCCTTGGACGTCTGAAATCGTGTGTGTGTGTGTGTGTGTGTGTGTGTGTGTGTGTGTGTGTGTGGTGCAGGGTGTCCAGAGTTCTCTGGGGGACTCCCATGATACCTTTGAAGCATTTCAGTGTTTGACCAGAGGGATAAAAATGCTTCTGGTATTGGATTAGGGTCTTCTTTGTGAGATCTTAACCCAAATCCAGTTCGGGATTCAGGGTCTCTGTAGTTGAAGAGGGCTTTGAAAACAGCCCCTGGCATAGGTCTTTCCCCAGGGGATCCGAATCAGCAAAGGGTGGCTTTTACTCTTTGAACAGCAGGGCAGGTGTGGAATCCGCCTCCCCTTTAGTGCTTCAAGTGATGGCTTTCAAAGCGCAAAGCGGAAGGATTATCAAACCTGATATTGTGCATCTTGCATTCTTCTATATCTTTTTTTCAAAAAAAATTATTATAAAAAACATAAATACAGAAGACTATAATGGACCTCTATTATCTCACTGGGCTTCCACAATTGTCAACTCAGTCTGATTTCATCTATGCCCCCTTTGCACCCCACCCCACCCGGTCCAAATATTTTTTTCTTCTTCTCCTTTTTGGTGATTATAATTATACACAACAGTGAGATTCTTGTTATATTTGTACATGCACATAATATAACAGTTAATTTGGCTAATTTCATTCCCAAGTACCTCCCAGTTTCCTCTCTCTGGTCATGCTTCTTTACTCTGCCTGTCTCCGCTCATTATTTTAAAGCAAATCCTACTTACAATTCATTTAAATATCTAGTATGGTATCTTCAGTCACAGGATGTTAAAATCATGTTACCTGGAAGGGTTAACCTTTTATCTCTTTTGCATTCTCCAGCTATTCAACACAAACTCTTTTTAAAAATAGATTTCTCTCTTGGCCCTCCGAGTGAAACTTCTTTTTCATTCCAGTGTTTTGTACCGTGATTCCTTTGCATCCAGGTGGCTGCGTTCGAAATACTTCGGATGGACAAGCTCAGCTGTATAGCCTAATATATCAGAATTGGAAGATCCATGATTGATGTCCTGTGAATCTCAATTTCCCCTAAGCCATCTCTTCCTGCATTTGCATGTTTTTGCATGCTTTAGTCCTGATGGGTGTCCCTCCTGGCCTTCTTAGTAGAAGGCAAAATAATATTAGGAAGTTGGCCATCTTACCCTCAGATACCCTGTGAGGGATCACACAGGGTCTCCCTATCCTCCATGTCAAATGTATCGTTAGAAGATACACTCTTTACTCAGTCTCTAAACTAGGTCTTTTTTTGGACAATGTTTATGAAATAAGTTTTTTAATATTCCCTCCTAGACAGTGTTCATGGGAGAGGCAGGAACATTAATACAAATAGGTGTTACAGGATCTTTTGAAATAGAGGGAGTAAGGGTCCCTGGAGGAAGAAGGGGTGTAGGAAAGGTTTGTTAGCATATGAAAGGTGCTGTCCCATGGTGAAGCTGAGAACAGGTCCCTGTTTTCACTGGACACAAATTATGTTGTTTACGTGAAGCTGTCCAGGAAATGCTGACAATTTAATGCAACAACACAAAAAAACCTTCCAGATTTACTTTTCTTCTGAAAATCTCCTAAGATAAACATCATGCGTATGGGGTTATGATTGTGCACCAATTCCTTGCTGTTCATGTAATAATATCATTTTAAATGCCCTAATGTGATCATTATTACTTGTTCTCTTTTCCTATCTCTCCTCTCCCATTTTTTTTTTGGGGGGGGCAACTTCCTACCCCAAAAAAGAGTCTAGGCATTTGAATTGATCTGATCTGGGTTAAGCACTGGTAGCTAGTAGGTTGTTTTTACAGTTAGCCTTTGACTGTGAAAGGTGGTGGTGGTTGCTTTTCTTTTTTTGGTAATACTATGGATTGAACCCAGGGATGCTTAACCACTGAGCCACATCCCCATCCCCCCCCCCCTTTTTTTAAAAATTTTGAGACAGGGTCTTGCTAAGTCACTGAGGTCTTGCTAAGTCACTTGCTAAGTCATCAAACTTGCAATCCTCCTGCCTTAGCCTCCCAAGCCCCTGGGATTATAGGCATGCACAACCACTCTGTGTGGTGGTGGTTTTTAATCTAATTTGCATCCAGTGTTTTACTAGCAGTATGTGGGGCTATGCATGTTGTTTCTAAGCAGGTTGAAGATTGTGTGTATTTGGAATCTGGAGATTAGAAGTTACGATTGACCCTTTATCCTGGGGGCACACTTTTCTAGAGGTCATATTTTATAATGAGGAAAATTGGAGACATTTGAAGTTCCCTCAACAGTATTTAATGCCCTTCAGTAAGTCCTTGGTACACCTTGGTTACAGGTTGGCTGCTATCAGATGATGAGTGGGAATCCCTTGCGCTGTGTTCTTGGCTGCGCCTGTGTAGGGAATAAAATCTAATAATGTAGTAGAAGCCAAGAAAGAGGGTCCCAACTCTGAATTCTCCACCAGGGCTCAATCTGGGTCAAGCCAGCAGCCACTGCTGAGGTAGAGGGAGGGGCTCAGGCAAGTGAGAAATGTTCCAAGACTGTGAGACCTTCTCGTGGAATTTGGCAACTGTCACTGAATATGTCCCAGAACAATGTGGCCTGGGCACATATTAGGCCAAAGTTGTCTGTGCAGGCTTTTGGCCTTTGGCAAATATTTGCAAAGGATTAATAGATCAAGTAACTCTATTTCCCTGTCTGAGCAATGGGGGCGACCTTCTTGCCTGCAAAGAACCAGATAAGTGCAGGGACTATGAGAATGTTCTTTGCATTTAGGAAAAAAAGATGATTGGCTACTGACTTTGCTTTGACTTATTTTAATGCTGTTTATATTAAGTTGTAACAAACAAAACAATAGTGATCCCAGGGCTGGGGGCTTGGCTCAATGGTAGAATTGCTTAGCATGAGGCCTGGTGTTTGATCCCCAGCACCACAAGCATGCACGTGGGCACACATACAGTCGTTCTAAAAATGATGTGTTTCACCACTCTGTGTTTACTTCCCCCTGTTTTTTTTTTTCCCCTTACAATGCTCCTGTCTCAAATTTCCAGAGCCAAAGAATTGTTAATCTCTTAGAAGAATAAAAATCTGGAAGTAACTCCCGTGAATCTCACTTGGAGGGAAGTCCATGATGCCAGGAGTATCTAGCAGGTGATTCACACTTGACCTCTATTCTGAGAAGGGTGGCCAGCTCTGTAAGCAGTGGCTGTGCAGGATTGGTGGGTTTAGCTAGAGGATGCCATGAACAATGTCCCCCTTTAGGGACACCTGTAATTGGAGGGGCCATTTTACTTGGTGTAAAAAATGTTTAGTGTTTCAGACAGAAGAAAAAAATCAACGGGATATGGCTTACTAGGTCTGTGCGGACTCGTGGTTTTTGATGGGCACGTGATATATGACTAACATTTAAAAAACATTTTAACAAGTGTTCTTTAGACAGGGTAATAAGAGCGCATCAGGTTCTCTCTACACAGTGCTCTCTTTTGGAAGCTCCAATTGGGCGATGTTTCTGTTTATCCTTGGGGTTGGTCCTGTGGGAGGTGATTCACACCAAGAATGAGAACTTTGGTATGTTTCGGCCAGTTTAGAAGAGTCTTGGCCAGCACAGAGCAAGAAGAAATCCTGTAGTAGTTTGGAACTTGTTAATGCTTTTAACTTTTTCTAAATCAGGTTCCCATGGAGAGTTGTATAGATTATTAGAGGACTAAGAACTTGGGCCTTTGGAACCAGCTTGCTTCCTTCTGTCCTAACTAGCTCTGTCACCTTAGACAAGTTACCTAACATCTCTGTGCCTCTCTTTTTGGTTTTCCATTTTGTGAAATGAGATGGTGATCGTATCCTGACTCCTCAGATCATTATGCGACTTGAATGAAAATGCATGTTAAGGATTTATCATTTATAAGTATCATACTTATCATTACATGATAAATAGTGAGTCTCAATACATTCACCATTTTCATTGTATGAAAGAGATTTGGATAGGAGTGTATGGAGAGAGAACGGAGCCAAAGACCATGTAGGTATAAACACATTTTTTTTTTTATTTGTATAATGTACATATAATGGGGTTTTTATGCCTAGCCTTGCTACTGGGGTTGGGAAAGAAGGACTGGCTGGAGATCATCCCGAGCCAAATGAGTAAAACTGTTAAATTTTGAGGTTGAAGAGATGAGATCCTCTGTACGAGGTGTAAGGTACTGGCTCGTCCGCATTGCAAAGAGTGTCTCTGCCTTTTCTGTTTCCAATGGGAAAAATGCTCCGTGTGCGTCTCCCAGGTCCCCTGCAAGAAGAATGGCTTGGTGCTGGCTCCTCTTCTGCGGACCTGTGCTCTGTTGCTGGCATTCTGGGGCTTTAATTTGGCGCCACCGATGGGAAGCAAACAGTACTATTGACTGGCTGCTCTCGCTTTGCGCCTGGGTGACCCTGGAACAACACATAGTGTCCCTGTCTCCCTGTTTTCACAGATCCAGACCTGCCAAGGGGTCTAGAGGGAACCCCCAGGTCCAGGTGCGGCCCCTGTCCTCTGATCACTTTTATTTTTTTCTTTCAGACTGAAATCAGCCTGATGGTTTTCTGGCCAAACAACAAAATGTGATTTTTAAACTACTCGGTTTAGCTATTTTTGGGGCGTAGCAAAGTGACACAGTTGGCTGCTGAAATCTAGCAACTGAAAAGGGAGGAATAAAAGCATAGTTCATGGAATATGTAACACTTCCATGGAAGAAAATAGGACAACTGGTCTTATTTTTGGGTCTGTGATACTATCTTTCTAACAAGGCGAGCGGGGAGCGGTTGTTGTATAATGTAGCGGGTTTGCTTTTGAGGAATTCATATCAGTTACTCTGTGAATCAAAGAGCTGAGTTCTCATGCTGCTGCCGCCTCCCAAATTCCTCGGCACACTTCAATCAGACAAATTCATTAATTTGGAATAATTTGGGTCGGGGGGGGGGGTGGTGCAGCCAGAAGCCATTTACCAAGCAGAGTCTCAATGAGTAGGGGACATGCTGTTGATGTCAAGATTGTCTTTAAAACTTTTTCAAAATTCTTAGGAGGGTCTGTTATGTATTAATAGTCCTGTCCATTTAAAAAATAATACCCCACCTGTAATCCTAGCAGCTCGGGAGGCTGAGGCAGGAGGATCAAGAGTTCAAAGCAATTTAGGGAGGCCCTAAGTAACTCAGTGAGACCCTGTCTCTAAATAAAACATAAAAAGGACGGGGGGTGTGGCTCAATGGTTAAGCACCCCTGGGATCATTCCTCGGTACCAAAAATAAATAAATAAATAGATAATAATACCCTTTTTTTCTGAAGTGTTGCCATTTGGGGACTGTGGAGGCTCAGGGCTGGTGGCTGTTCTTAGTGCTGGCACTGGGTGGCAACACTGCCTTCGGCAAGTGACCCAACATCTCTGGGAAGTGGGATTGGGTGGTGCTGAGGGTCTGGGAATTCCAGGTATATATACCTTTTATTTAGAAACCATACCAAGTCCTCACACCCTGAGGCTGGACTTCTAGGTCCATTGTAGCGGTTGCCTTGGGCAAACACACCTCAGCTTTTTCATCTCTAAAATGGGTGCAGTGGTCATGATAGCCCATACTCACCGAGCATGTGCACAGTCTAGACCCTGTGCCTGGGTTTTTTATATGCCTTTAATTCTCCTTGGAAATTGAAACCATGCCTATTGCCACTTTGGAATGAGCAAACTTGAGCAGGGTTCACTGCCCAGTTCGGGGTGGCTATAGTAGGTTTCTCTAATCATCTCTCAGGATTATTTTGACTTTCAGAGCAGTTGCTGTTTGAAGGCAGTTTGCAGTTTTTCCTAGTTGGCACGGGAGAGACAATTAAAAGACCCAGCTTTACGCCTTCTCCTATATTATTTTTCCTATGTAAGTCAGTCCCCTAAATGCTGGGTAGAATAGAGGTGTCTTCCTGTATTTGCTACAATTAAATAAGGAAGTAATGCAATTAGCATAGGATTTTATTTGGTTACATATAAAGGGACGACCTTTTAGCAAATTACTTCAGCTTCTGAATAAGCAGATAATAACTGTAGATAGAGTGAATTTGTTGGTGGTGAGGTTGGTTTTTTTTTTTTTTTTTTTTGACTCCTCTTAAGAGTAATGGAAATCGATTTGATTTGTCGTTTGAGAACTACTCTTTGGGGGCATTGACTATAGTTAGTTGGTGATAATGTGATATTTTTATTATTCCGTATATCATCTGAGTGCGGGCTACAGGCTCTGAATCATGTGTGACTACAGGCACAGGTCTGAGGGAGCTGGACATGAACTTGGCAAGAGATGGTTTGGATTTTGGAGTTTTTCCTCTGGAGTTTTGTCAAAGTGGCTGACTAGGCAGCTGTGGGAGCATGTGAAGGGTTTTGATTACTTTGGGGATGTTTTCTTCACCCTTAACTAAATAGCTTCTAAAATTCTTTTGGAATTTTAGAGATTATGGACCCTACACTCAGTAGTTTGGCAGGGTTGTGGCCCTTTTGCAATGTGCAAGTCAGGTGCCTGGTGCTTATTGTGATTTGTGAGGTGCACTTCCTGTTCCTTTTTCCTGTGAGTTTGCTTCCTACAGAGCTAAGATCCCTTCCATTATCTTGCTAACCTTGCTACCTCCAGGAAAGCCAGGTGTTTTATAAATCCCAAAGGGAAGAGAATATTGCCTCCACTTTTGTCGATAGGTTGTACAGTTTCAAGAGGGTACCATTGAGCTGAGCAGGTGTTGCACTCTGGTAATCCCAGCAGCTCAGGAGCCCCGAGGATCTCAAATTCAAGGTCAGCCTCAGCTATTTAATGAGCCCCTGAGCAACTTAGCAAGACCCTGTCTTAAAATGAAAACTAAAAAAGTGGGCTGGGAATGTGGCTCAGTGGTTAAGTGCCCCTGGGTTCAATGCATGATACAAAAAAATTTTTTTTTAAAAAGGGGAAAAACAAAATATCTTCAGGGAGTAGTAACAAGATGGTGGGCAGATTCTGGTTAATGGAATGCTGTAAGTTTCCCTACCCCCAGAAACTCATTTATTCAGCAACTATTTATTGAGCACCTATGGGCCAGGAGTAGTGATAGAGTGGTAAACAAGAAGGACTTCATATCTGTTTTCGTAGGGCTGGGGATCTAGCTTAGTTTTTAGAGTGCTTGCCTAGCATGCACAAGACCCTGGGTTCAATTCCCGGTCCCACAAAAAATAATAATAATAAACGGCGTCTACTTTCCGTATCTGCTTTTGTGGCATTTAATTACAGTAGTGAATAGTAAAGCCATTGCAGGGTATAATAGTAAGAGCTTGTAATCCAGGGACCTGACCCTGACTGGGGAACAGAGCTCTTTGTCTTTGAGGCTATAAATAAGCAGGAGGTATTTGGGTTGGTGACATGAATGAGCTAATGTGGGTGAAAAAGCACCAAGTCAACTGCAGAGGGTTAGTTGCGAAAAAGGAGAAGGTGGGTTGGAGTGGTGGTGCACACCTCTAATCCCAGTGGCCCGGGAGGCTGAGGCAGGTGGATTGTGAGTTCAAACCCAGCCTCAGCAAAAGTCAGACACTAAGAAAGTCACTGAGACTCTGTCTCTAAATAAAACATAAAAAAGGGCTGGGGTTGCGGCTCAGAGGTAAAATACCCTTGGGTTCAATCCTTGTTACTGAAAAATACATACATATGTACATACATACATATATAAAACGAAAGGAGTAGGTGACAGTGTGCCCTAAATGTCAGCAGAAGTGCAGATCAAAGGCAGTGACATCAGACAGAGATCAGGTTTATAAACTGATGCTGTTTGTAGGAGTTCAGGGACTCCAAGTTTGCCAAGGAAGGATACAAGAAAAATGCTGCTGTCAAGACCTGGAGATGAGGCATCAAGTCCCATTAGCATACCACTCCTGCCAATGAGGACTTATCGCCCATGATAACTTCCCATGTTAACTCCTGCCACAGGGTTGGGATTCTAAAAAGACTAATGAGGGTAAAGTGGACAGTATTTTATTTTATTTTTTGGTGCCAGGGATTGAACCCAGAGGTGCTTATACACTGAGCCACATCCCCAGCCCCTTTTTAATATTTTATTTAGAGACAGAGTCTCGCTGAGTTGCTTAGGGCCTCCTTAACTTTCTGGGGCTGGCTTTGAACTCGCGATCCTGCTGCCTCAGCCTCCCCGAGCTGCTGGGATTACAGGTGCACCATTGAGCCTGGCAAGTGGACAGTATTCTAATTAGGTGTTCTAAAGTAACCAATGGGGGAAAATTGGACACTCATCTCCTTCAGGTGTCGTAAGGTAATCAATGGGAGCAAACGGAGTAAGGTCTTCTATCAGGTCTCTACAGGGAAGAGAATGCCTCACAGCTCAGCATATGAAGTACCAATTTGCAGACATGGGGCCTTGAGCCTCTCTCTCTTGCTTGTCCCACTCTGCTATACCTTTTGGAGTGCTATTTCTGCCTTTGCCTTCAACTGATCTGTACTTCGCTATTATTTCTGTGTGTCTTGCTCCGTTCTTTGTTCATGACACCAAGGACTCGGATCCCAGCTGCACATCCCAAAGATAACAGCGCTGCTACAGAAGTCCAGCAGGAGTCAGAATGAGTTTTTTTACATTAAAACAAGATAATAATACCTGATTCAGGAAACATGACTACATGTATAATACCCCTCGTCCCAGGATTGCTTTGTTTTGTGTTTTTTAAATGAACATTCAACCTTATTTCTTCAAAACTCCAGATTAATAAATAATATAATAAATTAATAAATAATATAATAAATAATAATTGTGCATGCCAATGAAGTTACAGGATGACTTTTAAAACTGACTTTAAAAATACCCGTTGCTGGGTGGGGTGGCATTTGCCTGCAATCCTAGCAACTCCGGAGGCTGAGGCAGGAGGATCACAAGTTCAAGGACAGCCTGTAGCTACAGCCTGGCTCAAACAAACAAAAAAAAGGGCTGGAGATGTAGCTCCAGGGTTGAGCATTCCTAGTTCCATCCCAGTACTAAAATAAAACAACAACAACAAAAAAATCTAATGGTTGGGGTGGTGAGGAAGGAATCTCTAAAATGAGAAATCAAGGCTAGTTCTGGATTTTTTTGGTCTCAATGTAGAAGAGAGAAGTGGAGAGAGGACAGTTATTTCGATGATCTGGATTTCAGTAGAGGGCATTTAGCCAACGGATGCTCTGTTTGGCCAGACTGGGTTTAAATAAAAGAGAAAAAAAAATGGAGCCTTTCACATTCATGCCTTAGAGTGTCTTCCAAGAACCTCCCATGTGCCAGGTGCTGTTCTGTGCACTGGTAAGACAATGGTGACCAAAACAGATGGAACCTCCTGCCCTCGTGGGAGATTCCCATAAAAGGCTAGGTTACTTTGGAAAAATTGGGAGTTAGGCAGCCTCCTCGTTGGTTGGCAACATCGCTAAGCCAGAATTAAATAGCTGCTGCCCCTTGGGATGGGGTGCGCACCTGGCCCGCAGCGGTTATTTACAACAGTTGCTGATCCCTGGAGGTGTTGGCTGCCCTTGGATAGGTGATTACTACCTGAGAGATAGGTTTTTTTTGTTTTTTTTTTAAAATGCTTGTTCAGGGTTTATACTGCCTGGATTGGTTGCATGTAATGTGCACAGGCACTAGTGTAAGCACACATGGATTGTTGACTGTCAATCAATGGGATTTTTTTTGCTGTCATCTAGCCTATGAATCTGAAACTCTGCTGGGCTAGTTGGGCCCTTTTTTTTTTTGGCTCTGCAAATGGCCTGCTGCTTGCATGTTTCACAGTCACATGTTGACATCTGTTGATGATCTAAATAACTGTTAGCTTGATCAATGAAAAGAAGTGATTCAAATACTCTCTCCTTTGATGGAAGAATTGGCTCTCTTGGGACTTTCTTGTTATCAAAGTATGCAAGAAGGGGATGATGTGGGGGTGTTTTAGTCAGGTTTTTGTTGCTGTGACCCAATGATCTGATGAGAACCATGTACAGGAGGAAAAGTTTACTTTGGTTCATGGTTTCAGAGGTTCGGTTCATGGTTGGTTGACTCTTTAACTCAGGGCCAAAGGTGAAAATCAGCTCAGGATGTGACAACAGGAAGCAGAAGAGCACTGAGTTCACCAGGGACCAGATGTAAACCTCAAAGGCACGCCCCCAGTGGCCTACCTCCTCCAGCCACACCTTACCTGCCTACAGTTTCTGCCCAGTTAATCCATGCCAGTGGATTAATCCACCGGTTAAGACCCAGAGCCTAATCATTTCAATTCTGAAATTTCTTGCATGAGTTTTTGGGGGACACTATATTTCTAAACCATGACAAGGGCCAAGAAAGGAGGCCAGTGATCAGTATGGTCTAATTGGAATAGATCAGTATCGGAGATGCTGTATTAGTGGGTCCCTTGCCACTTAAATTTTTGCACCCCTAATTTTTGTAGACGGATTTCTAAGAAGTGATAGAAGTGTCACATACTTTAAAATTTCCAACACAACCTATGGAAGCCTGTGGTTTGTATTGAGTAGAGTTGCCCGCTTGTGACTTGGACAGACAGAAGACTTGAGGGAATGGATTCCTCATCTATGATTAGAAGGTTGGTGAGGACAGGCCCACGTCCCTTCTCCCATCTGTTGTATCCTCAGTGTCCAGATGGCAGTAGTCACATTTGAGGACTGATGGGATGAGTAGCATCATGCTCTCCAAAAGGACCACAGGACATTTTACAAGACACTGATATATTGCATGTTGTTCCCCGACACCTCACATTTGTGTATCGTGTCCTTTTAGAGAGATGATGATGTCAGAGGTGGACGTCTTCCTTAAGAGAATTTGGAGGGTAGATGTTGTCTTTCAAAACGGAAAAGCTCAATTTGTACCTCCGTGGCCGGCCAGCAAGGTTGTCTGTTGCTGATGACAGGCTGTACTCTAGTTCAAGGTCAGGGTTGTGGGGCTGGATGGTTGCTGTGGTAGCAAACCTTACCCCCCCCCCTCTGGAATAACTTAGGCTACATTCTCTTCTTCTGGTGGTCATTGTGTCACAAACGGCCTTGGCTTTAGTGTTACCTAGAAGCAGCACTTTCATTTCTGCTTTGGTTGTTCTAGAAACAGGACGGTGAGGTATGCAGAGGGCAGCAGAGCCTGCTGCAGCTGACCGGATGGCGGGAAGATGCATGTTCATCGGTTGCTTAGAGATAGCTCTGAGCAGGTCAGTCTAGGAGAAGGACACTACAAGTGACCATTTTTGCTTGGGTGACAAGTACTGACTGGCCTACCCACCTTGGCTAGTGCCCTCAGTTAGATACACGTTGGCCTGTGCGTCAGGCTGATTCCAACTGTGTTTGGGCAGAAACACATTTCTAGGAAATTGGCTAGTCCGTGCCTGGCCTATTTTATTCTTGATCCAGCTAGATTTTTTTATTTTTCCTTTTTCTTGCATGAGTGTAAAGATGTGAGTGGAGGGTGTGGACTATCCCTTGACAGTTTTAGGCATCAGTCCATCATTTTTCAATTGGTCAATTTTAGAAGAAACTGCTGAAATTATTTCGCGTGATAGGAGTTGGGTCAGTCTGGCATTAGAATTCTTTTTGAACTTTAAATTTTTTTTTTTAATTATAGACGGACACACTACCTTTATTTATTTATTTATTTTTCCTATGGTGCTGAGGATGGAACCCAGTGCCTCACACTTACTAGGCAAGCGCTACAACACTAAGCTACAACTGCAACTCTTAAACATTTTTAATGCTTTCTAGAAGAGTAACTTTTTAGCTGCTATTTTAATTTTTTAATTTTTCAGTTTCTTTGGTATTGGAGATTGAACCCAGGGGTATTTTACCATTGAGCCACATCTCCAGCCTTTTTTTTTTTTAATTTTATTTTGAGTCTCACTTAGTTGTTGAGACTGGCCTCTAACTTGTGATCCTCCTGCATCAGCCTCCTGAATCACTGGGATTACAGGTGTGTGCCACCGTGCCTGGCTGTATTTTATTAACTTTTGTCTAGTTACTTAGCCTATTTGGTTTCTTCATCTGTAAACTCATAATGTGAGTTTCAAATTCTTAGGCTCCTTGTGAAGATGAAATGAGATTTGTGGGCAAATCACCAGAAAAGCATTGGGGATACAGAATCTTATAAATTGTACCTGTTTTTAATAGCTGTTTTCAAGATATAGGCAACAAATATTTGCATAAAACACTCTCTTAATGAATGCTATGCAATACCACGAAGAGTCGAGGAGGCTGAAGCTCAGCGAGAGTGGGCAGCCCACAGATATTGAAGTGGCAGAACCAGGTTGGAACTGGCTCGCTGGATGCTGTCATGCTTCTTCTTTGTTAAGAGAGCTGATGGAAGATGAATTTAAGGCCCCCATGGCTACTCAGGAATTTTTTATTGACTGCAATTTAGCAGAGATGACTCTTGTGGGGCTCATTTCCCTTGCTGTAACAAAATACCTGAGATAATCAACTTAAAAGAAGAAATGTTTATTTTGGCTCAGTCCATGCTGGTTTGGATCTGTGGCAGGGCATTCCATCATGGTGGGAGCAGAGAGTGCAGGAAGTGTGTTCACCTTTGAGTGTTTGAGAAGTCACTTCCTAAAGGTTGAACCACCTCCTCAAAGTCCAAAGATTCAGCTACCTCCTCAAGGTCCTACCACAGGATGGTGATCAAACCTTTAACCCATAGGCCGTTGGAAGACACTTTAAATCCAAACTGTAACAGCTGTTGAAGTTTAATCTACTCTGTATGCCCCATAGTTTGAAGAAATGGGTTTATAGGTATAGGTTTTTCTTCCTAATACTGTTGGTATTTTCATTACTGAAATTATCTGGATGCATATGCCTTGTTACATAGCTCTGTGATAAAAATGGGGCCCATCATATCCTCTGGGTGCATAGGAACAGTGCAAGTGAGCAGCGCATGTCTTCTTCTTATTCTTGCATTATTTTGCAAGTTTTCTACACAGGGTTAGAAGTTGGCATTTGAGCCCAGGATTCCCAGTCCCTTAGCCATGGCAGACATTGCTAATCGATCACAGAGTTTTCTGTGCTCTAGTAAAGGCATATTAGCCTACCTTTGAAAATGCTGTTAACAAGGGGAACCACACCCAAAGTCTTTAACATCCTTGGAATTAGTCGTGCTGCTAAATGGGCGTGCTGCTAAATGGGCAATTTTTGAAGTTCTCTGATCTATGAAGTTGGTTTTGTGTTAGACTCACTCATGTTTATTCAGGGTTAAAAAACAAATTCAATCTATCTCTTGATGGTGGTTACATCATATTGTAATTGGTGAGATCTACTCATGGAGTTTTAGGGGATCTAAAATTACTTGGTTATTTTTCTTTTCTTTAAAGCCCTGCGGTTTTGCATCAGATTATGGCACTCCAGGACTGTTTGTATTCCAATGTGACACCATTCTGAATTCTTAGCTAGTTAAGTAAGTGTTAAGTATGGGGTTGGTGACAGCAGTTTTTAAAATTGTGACTGACTTAATGGGTCTCTTTCCTCTTGTTGTTTATACCTGGGTAAGTATCTTGTGCTTACTCTGAATAAGTTCATTGTTACCTTTAGGGTAGCTTGTTTCTCAAAATTTGAGTAGTCCTCTGATGAGTGTTATTTTTTGTAAGGGAATTTGAGAGTTGGGATGAAAGACAAAAGGTATTTTTTTGTGAAACTGACACGAGACCCATTATTAATGAATGGGACATACCAAATACTCAGATGGCATCAGGTTTGGTTTGGTTCCTGGATGTGCAGTTTTTCCTCCAAAATTTTCCTCTGATGGTAACATCTTGACCATTTACCAGGAAATGTCTGTGGAACTGCTGTGTCTACTTTGGTAGCCGCTAGCCTTCATGTGTCTATTACAATTTTGAAATGTGAATTGTCTGATTTTCTTTGTGCTTTATGTATAAATACCCATCAGATTTCAAAGACACAGGAAAAAAAGGTATGTAAAACATCCTATTAAAGTTTTATATTGATTGCCTATTGAAATGATAGTATTTTAGATATAACAGGTAGAAAAATACCATTAAAATTAATATCATCTGTTTCTTTGTACTGTTTTGTGGGACTACAATAAGGCTTAAAGTTTTAAATTAAAAGAAGCTTAAAATGGGGCTCGTATGCACAGCACGTGTCATCCGGGTACACACCGTGTGTTTTTATCTGCGTGATCCTCTGGAGTGCTCCCTTCTGCCTTACCTTATCTTACCTTGTGGATGAGTGGGTTAGAACTATAGTCCTGTGTAACCCAGATGACCTCTTCTGCCATCCTTACCCCCTCAAAACTTAGAGCCAAGAGAAACTCTTGGCCTCCTGGAAGACACTGTGGCTAGCAAACATGGGAGTCTGGGTATCAGGACAGGGTGCTGGGTTATTTAGCTTTGTGTCCTTGTTTATGAAGTGGGGTGATGGCCCCTTTTTCCTGAGGCTGTTTGAGTAATGCATTAAGTAAGGCTCTTAGGATTTAGATATGAGATGTCCCCCAAAAGTGCATGTGGGAGACAGTGCAGGAAAATTTAGAGGAGAAACGATTGGAGAGCCTTAACCTAATCGGTACATTAATCCACTTGAGTGGATTAACTGGGTGGTAAGTCTAGGCAAGCAGGGTGTGGCTGGAGGAGGTGGGTCTTTGGGAAGGGTCCCTTTGGGGCTTATATTTTGTCCTTGTTGAGCACAGTTATCTCCCTTTGCTTCCTGATGGCCGTGTCCTGAGCTGCTTTCCTCTGCCACATTCTTCCGCCATGATGTTCTGCCTCATCTTGGGCCCAGAGCAATGGAGTCAGCTGTCTATGGACCGAGACCTCTGAGCCTGAGCCCCCCAAATAAACTTCTCCTCTAACATCATTCTTGGCAGGTCTTTTGTTCCTGGCAGTGAAAAGCTGACTAAAACCAAGGCCACAGAAGGTGCTGTAACAGGCACAGGGGCACTGCCGGGGACAGAGAAAGCACTTGGAAATAATAGCCTTTATTGTCATTTTACCTGCTTGTGACTGAGCATTGAGCAGAGTTCCTGGCATTGATTTCTCCCTCTGGTTCCTGTTGATGATATGTCATGGGTCTTGTGGGGGATTGCAAAGCACGCTGGCCTCTGCTGCCCAAGAAATCCAGAGGCAGCAGGACACCTTGAGCATTCTAATGGAGTGCCAGTTCCGCAGTGTGAAACGCAGAAGGGACCTTGGAGCTCTTCAGACATTGCAAGTGGCCCACACAAGATCCTTGACAAAAGTGCCCCTGGGTAGCAGCCCTGGTCCCTCCTGCCTGATGGAGGATACTTTGTAATCTTTTCTCATATCCCATCCCAGACCCTGGCTTTTGCTTTCCTGGTTATTTTATTTTATCCAAGCCCAGGTTCCCATGTTTAGTGTCTTAAAGTCCAGAAGGATCTGAGCTCTGGACCCCACGTTGTTTCCAGGGGTCCAGGCTTTATTCAATACAGCAATGGGTTTATTTGGTCAGTAGGATCTGCGTCCCAAACTCCCTTTAAGGATGTTTGTTTCCTTTCTCCAACATAAATGAGTGGCTCTTTCAAGTGGAGTAAATATTCTGTACTTTCCACTTTGCTACAGGTATCCCTTGGTATCTATGGGGATCTGGTTCCAGGACTGCCCAAGGACATCCAAATCCACAAATGCTCAAGTCCCTTAAACAAAATGGTATAATATTTGCATACAAACTCTGTGCATCTCCCGTATACTTTAAATCTTCTCTAGATGACTTCTGATGTTCAATAAAATGTAAATACTATGTAAATAATTGTTATACTGTATAATTGTTATACTTTATTGTTTAGGGAATGTGATAAGAGAAAAAGTTGGTGCATGTTAAAAGAGTTGGAAATTTATTTATTTATAATTTTTTTTCAGATGGATTTATTTCACTTAACATGATATTCTCCAGTTCCACCCACTTACCAGCAAATGCCATAATTTCATTCTTTTTAATGGCTGAGTTATATCCATTGTGTATATGGACCACATTTCTTTACCCATTTATCTGTTAAGAGCACTTAAGTTGGTCCCATAGTTTAGCTATTATGAATTGAGCTGCTATAAACTTTGGTGTGGCCGCATCACTATAGTATGCTTATTTTAAGTCTTGGGTATATGCCGAGGAGTGGGATAACTGGGTCAAATGTGGTTCCATTCCAAGTTTTCTGAGGAATCTCCAATTTGCTTTCCAAAGTGGTTGCACTATTTTGCAGTCCCACCAGCAATCTATGAGTGTATCTTTTCCTCCCCACATCCTCATTAGCATTTATTGTTACTTGTATTCTTTTTTAAAAAAAGTTTCTTTATTTCTGCTATCAAAAATTCTCAAATTATCAAAATTCTCAACAGAATTATGACAGTGTAATTTAATAATCCTAATTGGCCTCATTTTTAATTTTAAAATCAGGTAACACTTCATTCCATAAAACAGAATCAGTTTTCCTATGAGCCAAGCACTCATCAAAAAAAATTTGATGAGTTAACATCAGATTATTTATTTTGCTTACACTAAATAAGGACAAGGGAACTTCTCTATTTCGCCGGTTGAGAATGGCTGTTCTCCCTCCAATCCAGATTTCTCTTGGAGGACCAGATGTGTCAGCTTGGTTTGATTGACTCCATGTTGTTCCCCCCCGCCCTCCAAATATTGTCTCTGTTGAAAAACTGGCTTCACAAAGAAGGTGGCAGCAGGAAAATTTCAGAATCCAAAGCTTAAAAATAAGTCTTGGGCAGTGTGGGGTTATTTTCTGTCTCTGGGAGGGATCATCCGGTGTCTGAGGCCTGGGGATAGAGGCAAAGTCCCCAGCCACCCATCCAGGAGATGTCACTCTCAGTAGCGTCTGGTGTCCTGACCTTTGCTCGCCCAGGATGACAGTGGGTAAGGAGCAGCAGGTCACTGGGGCCCCATGACTCTCTGGGAGACAGAGCTCTCCCTGGGCAGACCCCGGGGCTGAGGGTCAACGGCTCTCCACCTGTGGTCCCTGAGGTCCTGGGGCAGGGATGCAGGAGGCAGCTAGTGCCATAAGACGGGACATCCCCAGCCAGGCTGGGCGCCTGGCTAAGCGAGGAGAAAGTCTGTGTTCTTCCTCAGGGCCTGGCCCCTGCGCTTGGTCTCACTTCCTCCTGGAAGGGGAGGAAGTGACACCCAGGGGAAGGCCGGGAAGTGAGGCCACCACCGTCACATTTAAGTTCAGGGTGCGACAGCTCAGCTCCCCTTCATGGGCCACATCCCTTCTGAGAGTCACGCCCTGCCCTTTATAGGCACAAGGACCCAGAAGTTCCAGGGACACGTCCATGTTTAGGCCCTTGGATCTGGAAGTGCCTCAAGTGTCCATATTTGCCCTCCCCCCCAATCCGGAAGTTCCTCAAACATCCATGTTTAGGCCCCCGGATCCGGATCCAGAAGTTTCAAAGGTTCATGTCCATGTTTAGGCCCCCGGATCCAGAAGTTCCTCGGTCCCACATCCATGTTTAGGCTGTAGCATCCAGAAGTGCCTCAGGTACACATCCATGTTTAAGCCCCCATGTCTGGAAGTTCCTCAGCATCCATGGTTAGGCCCCCTGGATCCGGAAGTTCCTGAGACACACACCCATGTTTAGGCCCCCGGATCCGGAAGTTCCTCAGGTGCACGTCCATTTTTAGGCCCCCAGATCCGAAAGTTTCTCAGGTGCATGTCCATCTTTGGGCCCTCCGATCCAGAAGTACCTCAGGCGTCCATGTTTAGGCCGCAGCATCCAGAAGTTCCTCAGGCGCACGTCCATGTTTAAGCCCCCGGGTCCGGAAGTTCCTCAGGCATCCATGTTTAGGCTCTAGGATCCGGAAGTGCCTCAGGCGTCCATGTTTAGGCCCCAGGATCCCTAATATTTTTGATTCTTAGTTGCAAAACCCAGGGGTAAGGCACTGGTAAGTAAGGAACCCATGGACATAGAAGGCCAACAGAACTGACAGAAAGCTCTGTTAGATTTGTCCAGAAGCTCTGTAGCAAATCTACAGAGCTGTTGTGTTATTGTGCCAAGAATGTGGTCCAGGGTGGCCTGTGCTGGGGAGGGAAGCCAAGGGACAGCTGGGAAAAAGGCCATCCCTCTTTAATTGTTTTGCAGGTTCCCACTGGGAATACTTCCTTTGCAGGGAGATTGGCCCAGTGGATACCTACTCCTTTGTTTGGTGCAGGTGATAAGAATCTGGGTTTCACTTGGAAGTTCTCTTACAAGGAATAAACAAGGATGCTCAAGTCTTCCAGTGAGGGTGGCCGGTGGTGTGGGAGGAGGCTGCCTTGGAAACCCAGGAGAGGGCTCTCCTAGCAGAGCAGCTGTGCTGCCCACGTGGGAGGGGGGAAGAGAAGGAGTTCTCTGAGGACTTCCTCACACTCTGCAGCTCAGCCAGACTTCAGAGTGACTCTTAAAGGAGACTGGTTCCCCTGTTGGGTAGGTGGCAAACCCCTTTGTGGAGAGAGCTGTGTTGGCCTGTATCTTCCCCAGTGACAGCTGCTTTCTTCCCTTCACTGTCGTATTTTCCACTGTAAGCCCTGAGCCATCTCCCTTCCATCCAGCTTGTAGGGTCAGGGAAGAAGTCTTGAAATTCTGCTGCTACTCCTTGCACAGTGTTGTCATAATGCAGCTAAGGGAAACCACCATGTATCGAGCACCTAGTGTGAGCGTGAACCAGTAAAATAGAATGGCCTCCTTTTAGGTCAGGATACATACACCTTATCTGTTCACCCTTGCATTTATGGAAGTTTCTTAACTAAAAGTGCTGGCTTCCTAGCTTGCCATCTTTCAGACACCATGGTGCTTCTGTTCGTACATAGATAACGGTCTACACATTCTTTGTTTGTGAATTGCACTTACTGTTTTAAGCTCTGAGAACTTTGCTGGGGGCTGAGTTCTGAAAAGAGGAAAGGACCGAAGGCTAACTTGGACAGATGTTTTAATTCGGTGGCGCTTGGCCACCATCGGGATCCATAGGGTAGGGTCACGTCATTGAATATGCTTTAGGGGTCATGAAATGCTCGAATGCATTTGAAATTTAGTAAATGACATATATGTTAATAAGAGTTAAGGGAAAAAAAATAAATCTTGCTGGGTTTTTGGTTCCTTTGTTTTCTTGTACTAGTGATTGAACCCAGGGGTGCTTAACCACTGAGCCACAACCCCTGCTCTTTCTATTTTTCATTTTGAAATAAGATTTCACTAAGTTGCTTAAGTCCTGGCTAAGTTGCTTAGGACCTTGCTAAATGACTGAGGCTGGCTTTGAACTTGTGATCCTCCTGCTTCAGCTTCCCAAGTCACTGGGATTACAGGCATGTGCCACCCCACCCCCCTGCCCCCAGCCCAGGTAAGTGTGTTTGGTTCCTGTGTTCAAGAATTAGGTAAAAGGACTTAAAGCTCATTATTTTCTTCTGGCTGCAGAAACCCTTCCAGAGCTCTTAACGCTTTGCCTTGGGTAGCAGATATAATGACACCCTTTGTCTGCAGAGGGCATGTTAGTAAAAGGTATTGTGTGTTTTGGACTGGTTTCCGGAGGCTTCCAAGTAGATATAAAGAAGTCATGTCTTTTGATGGAGAGAAAATATTTGTGTTTCCTTCATTGCCATCTTAGTCAGGGAACACGGCAAACACATGTTCTTGGCCCTCTGACTTTTCTGTTTCTGGGGCTTGCTCCAATCAGGGGCTTTTGCTGATGATACCATGTATCTATAACCAAGGAGGCAACCGTGTAGCCAGGAATGAATTTTGAACTTCTGCTGGCAGTGGATACTTCTGAAGGCTGAATAGGTGGACACTGTTTGAATAATGAATCCCACCTCGGGATGCCAGCAGTTCCTTCTAGCCTGCAGGAGCTCTGTGTTGCAAACCCACACATCAATTCCAAGTGGCCAAGGTTGGTTTGTTTCTTTCTTTCTCGCCACACCTGTTAATTAGTTGCAGACTCTAGTTAATCGGACTGCAAGTGTGAAAGCCCAGGGGTAACTGGGAAGGTCAGACAGGTTGTCTTTCTGCACACACAGTGGAAGCCCTTGTTTTAATAGAAAGGTTTGGTGGGGGCTCCCCCCTCCCCCTGAGTTCCCTAATGCTGTGTGTAATTCACGTCTGAGTGCATCATACTGGCTGTATGGCATTTGTGTCCTGTGATGTTGGGTTTGTGCATACTGATTTAAGAATGTGACAGCGGGATGGGGGGGCAGGGGTGGTGGCTCAATGATAGAGCGCTCCCCTAGCACGTTTGAGGCTCTGGATTTGATCCTGAGCACCACATAAAAATAAGTAAATAAAATAAAGGTGTTGTGTCCATCTTCAACTGAAAAAAGAAAATAAAAAAGAACGTGAGCTGGGGTATCCAGAGGCCAAGGAGGGCAAGAAAGAGATGTGAAAAGCCGGGTTGTTTCTTTACCTTGGCAGCTGCCACACCTTTATTTTTATTTTGGCTGGGAGTGTGGAATACATAATGCATATTTACATGTGTTTGAGTGCAGTTTGAGGATCCATGATCTGAAATGCACACCACTGGCATCCGATCAGATGTCAGATTACCACCCCCCATTTTAGAATATTTGCATATTCATGATGAGGTAGCTTGGCTATGGGATCCAAGTCCCAGCATGAAATTCACAGATGTCTCATGCACTGTACACACAGAGCCTGGAGGTAATTTTTATACGCTATTTTCAGTGCACCTGCATTTTGACTGCGGCCCCTGGCATGCACTCAGGTGTGCACTGTCCACGGGCCACATTGACAGGCAAAAAGTTTCACATTTTGAAGCATTTTGAATTTGGGATTTTTTCAACCTGTATATAAGAGATGAAAATTATAAGGGTAGTAACTAAGTGTGACCAAAATCTTTATAGAGTTTTTTTTTTACACATACATATATATTAGTTGTATATGGACACAATACCTTTATTTTATTTATTTATTTTTACCTGGTGCTGAGGATCCAATCTAGTGCCTCATATGTGCCAGGCAAGTGCTCTATCACTAAGCCCCAGCCCCAGCCCTTGAAGAGTTTTTAATATATTGTTTCTCAGAAGCTGCTTCTCTGTGAGTAATGGGGCGAGTCTAGGGGCTAAGAAGTAGCACTATTTGAACCGAGGACATCTTGCCTATTTTGACAAGAGTGGGGTTAGTGTTGAATTTTGCTGTGGATGATTTTTTTCAGGGTGTAGGGGGGCAGGTACCGGTAATTGAACCCAGGGGCACTTAACCACTGAGCCACATCCCCAGCCTCCTTTTTTTTTTTTTTTTTTTTTAATAATTTTGAGGCAAGGTCTTGCTAAGTTCTTTAGGGCTTCACTAAGTTATTAAGGCTGGTCTCGAACTTGTGATTCTCCTGGCTACCATAGGCTTTTCTGTTTGGATGCTGGGAAGGGAGGCAGAGGATGACCAGACCCACTCTTGGTTGAAGCAGGTGACTTTGGGACACTTCTCTTTCTGGTCTGTACTGACAGAAATGAAGGTCTGAGCAGTCCGATGGGACAGGCTGGTTTTTTGACTGAGGTGACACTTCTCTTGCACATGATTCCAAGGAAGGAATCAGTCCAAGTCAAGTCTTAGTGGAAACTTCATGAATTAGCACTTTGCCTGGGGTGATGGGTGTGTGCAAATTGAGAATGTGTGCAAATTGAGAACTAAGATAAAGGTCCCTAAAACAGCTTGGGTAGCTGAAGATCATAAAGTGCTGAGATACTGATTCAGGTCGGAAAGTGTTCAGGAGCCACAGAGAATTGAGCTCCTATACCTCCCTGAGAGGAGGTTTTGTGAACTTTTGAAGGAACTTTCAGATGTGTGTATGAAATAGGGCAACCAGTAAAGGGAACAGTGGCTCAGCTCACAGAGTTGACCAGTGTGTGAATGCGCTTCCTTCTAGGGCAAAGTCAGATGCCTCTGGGACTTGAACCCCTGACTACATTGTGTCTCTGCTTCTTCTTCATGGAATGAGTCCTTACACAACTAGATTTACAGATGGGTGCTTGCAGAGATTTTTTTTTTTTGGGTACTGGAAGTTGAACCCACTTTACCACTGAGCCATATCCCCAGCCCTTTTTGTTTTTTATTTTTGAGACAAGGTCTTGCTAAATTGCTTATGGCCTCACTAAATTGCTGAGGGTGGCCTCAAACTTGTAATCCTCCTGTCTCAGCCTCTCAAGTCCCTAGAATTACAGGTGTGCACCGCTGCTCTTCCCTGAGATTTGAGAGACTTGGGGACCAGGGTTGGATGCTTTGTATGGCCCTTGACTGAGGGACCGTGTGCAGATCAAGGGGCTGTGTCATTCCTGATCGAGGGTGGTACAAAGCCCAGGCTAGACTGGTCACACTTTTTCTCCCCGGATTTGATTGTTCCAGCCAGGTGACACAAGGATGCCATTATCTCTCTCTCAGTTCCAACTCCCTGAAGCCTCACAACTGCTCTGATCCCTGCCCTTTCCGAAGGCGGCTTGTTGGGCGGATGATTGGATTCTTTGAGATGTCCAGGTTCCTTTCAGTGTATTCTTTCTCTGCCTGTATTATCTCTGGTTGATTCTGGTCATTTTCAATCAAAGGTCCCCAATCTCAACTGGAAGGAACAAAAAGATGAATGCCTGGATGTTGAGAAGGAAAAAGGAACCTTCTTCCTGCCTGACCCAAATAGCCTTTTCATAGTAGTTTTGTTCCTGTCGGCTGGGTGATTCGAGTTCATTCATTTAGACGTTTTTTTGTAAGAATCCAAGGACATTTCTTTTGCTGTTAGGGAACAGCCTCTCTTGAGGAGACACGCTGCTAACACTTAGCCTTAACTGCTTCTGTTGATTTTATTTGAAAATTAGAATCCTAAGGATCTGGAAGGAAATGAGTAAAACTTAATTGAACAACATTTTTGCAGCCAGAATTAAAAAATAATAATAATAAAAAGAGTCTGTAATGGTTAAGAGGCCCTCGGGGGATGAGAGGGACGAAAAGCCATGTGTCACACCTAATTCTTCTGGTCGTGTTTTAACTACTGCTTAGACTGGAGGTCAGCGGAGTGTCTGATTGCCCCCAGAGTCCTCCCTTATCATGTCGGGTCCTCATGAGCTGTTTCCTCTTCCGGCATTATTGGACAGCAAGTGTTCTAACCTAAATTAAAATCAATAAGAAGCAATTTCATTTGTGTTTAACTACGAAGATGAGCGTTTTCAGCTGAGCGCTGTACTTCCAAATAAAGTTCAGTTTGGCAGGGGGTGGGGGTTCGTTTTTATTTTTACTCCTTCTAGCTGGTGTTCAAAATACATTGATTTTCATCCAGGCACAATAGCGCACACCTGTAATCCCAGTGACTCAGGAGGCTGAGACAGGAGGATCAGAAGTTCGAGGCCAGCCTCAGCAACTTAACAAGGCCCTAAGCAATTTACTGAGACCCAGTCTCAAGATAAAAAATAAAAAGGGCTGGGGAGTGGCTTAATGGTTAAGTGCCCCTGAAGTTAAATTTCTGGTACCAAAAGAAAAAAAAAAAACATATATTTTCAGTGTAAACCCTGCTTTGATTTGGTTACAAACTGGGATTGTTGGCATCTGAATTGTTTTTGTGTTTTATAGATCCTTAGCAATCAAAGCACCATGAGGGTTGTGGGGCCCTTGCAAAGCATCTTGTTGGAAATGCAGGAGCCCAGCCCTGCCCTGGCCAGCAGAACTAGAATTTGCATTGCTACTGGCTCCCCAGGCAATTTGGTATACTGCAGAGTCTGAAGGCTTGCTCTCTGAATGGGAATGTTATTTTAATCCTCTTGTTTTTTTTTTCATCATTTCTTCACTGATTATTGAAGTGTAACAAATGTTCATTATAGAAAACAAAAGACTTCTTAAAGATACATGGGAAAAAATAGAAATCATCTGTAATGTCAACACACAGGGATAACTCATGGCTCACCACTAGCTCTGTGGCCTGTTGGTGGGTCAGGGGCATGTTAAAAAAAAAAAGAAAGCTATAGATTCATACTGTGAACATGAAGCTATCTTCCGCATAAAGCTTAATTCTCAGGAAGGTGAAGGTGAGAATTTTCGGGAATTCTCAGAAAGTTCTCTTTTGATCAGTGGCAGAAGATTTTTTTGGAGAAAGCTGACTTGTATCCAGATGTTTAGAGCCAGAATTTGAAACATAATAAAAAAGAGTCCACAGTGGTAAGGAGCTCTGGGGGAGGAGTGAATGTAAATCCGAGTGTCACACCCCATGTTTTAACTACTGCTTAGATGGGAGGTCAGTGGAGTGTGATCACCTCCAGAGTTCTTCTCTCTTTTCATATCTTGTAGTATTTATGGGGGACCTACTATGTGCCAGATGCTTCTCCCTGCCTGATGGAACCATCATGTCAATCAAGTGGATAATCTCAACTTGATTTCTTTAATGGAAATTGAGGCATGGATTGGGATTTCAATTTTTTTTCTTAAAATTCTCTATAATTTTAGTTGTAGATAGACCTTTATTTATTTATTTATTCGCTCATCTATCTATCTATCTACCTATTTATTTACTTACTTATTTTTTTATATGTGGTGCTAAGACTTGAACCCAGTGCCTCATACATGCCAGCCAAGTACTCTCCCACTGAGGCACAACCCCAGCCCCCTAGCGTGCATTTTTTTTTTTTTTTTATGAAGCCTCTGGACAGTTGAGGCATAGGAAATGATTCACATAGTTTGCTTTTTTGTTTAATTTTCCTCCTTTTAAAATCTGTTTATTGCCTTGTTTTTCCTGAATGGATTTTGAATTAATTGCATCTTTAATTGCTTTCATTAGGCGATAGATTCCTCTGATTGAGTAGACATTTTTCATCCCACTATATCCTGGAGTTGAAACTTAAGGTCAGCAAGGACAAGTTCTTCAGCAGGGAAATTGGAAAAAAAGAAGAAGAAGAAGAAGAAGAATATAGTTAAAAAGAAAAAAAAGGTGGTTGTCTTGGTAGCGGCTGCTTGCTAATTACACTGCCTGTTGTAGTATCTATTTATGATGGAGGCACTGGGGACCCAATTAGCAGGTCATGTTCATGTAAGGGCTTTGGGATTGGGCCCTGGTGTATGACGATGATATTGCAACCGGTGATTGCCTTCTCCGGGCAGGGGAGCTGGGGATGCTGTTAGATCTCCTTGCCATCCTTTGCTGACAGGAGACTAAAGCTCCACTGTTCCTTCTCATGGGTGCAGAGTGGGATGTTACTCACTTGGGGGCTGCCAAGGGCAGAGAGAGATTTGTGATGAGGCCACTGTTGAAAGGATGGGAGAAGATGGGTGTGGTGGTGCACACCTGTAATTCCAGTGATTCTGGAGGCTGTGGCAGGAGGATGGAAAGTTTGAGGCTGGCCTCAGGAGTTTAGCGAGACCCTGTCTCAAAATAAATATAAAAGGGGCTGGGAGAAGCACTTTGATTCCTTTTATTTTGCTCAGGGCAGAAATTAAGGGCCTATGGTGACATCAGGCACAATCTTGGTGTTAGCTTATTTGCAGTGTGAATGGCAGATATCACATTACCTGGTTTTATAAGGTAAAAACCTAGAAAGCAAACAGGTGTGCTCTCTCTACCAAGGGCTTTAATATTATTTGTTCTTTGTCTTTCAATTTTGAAATAATTTCAGCTTTCCAGAGAAGTCTCCAAAGGATTCTCCCAATATTAAGTTTCTCATATTTTTTTTTCTCGTTATATACACATATATCTCTCTTATTCCCTCTCCCTCTATCTTTTCTTTATGCATTCTCTCTCTCTCTCTCTCTCTCTCTCTCTCTCTCTCTCTCTCTCTCTCTCTCTCTCTCTCTCTTGTTTCTGGACAGTTTGAAAGTAAGTCACAGATACCACACTCCTGTACCCTTAAATACCAAGGTGTACTTCCTCAAAACCATTCTCTTACATAAGTATAATAAGGATACAGTTCTGTAATCTAATTGATAGTTTTTATTTATATTTGCTCAATCATTCCACTAATGCTCTTTGTATAAAACCAAGAGATTTTTAAAGTTTTTTTAAAATTTATTTTTTATTTTTTAACTTTCTTTCCCTGGGGCTGATGCTGTAGTTCCGTGGTAGTGTGTGTTCCTAGCATGCATGAGGCCCTGAGTTCCCTCCCCAGAATCTGGTCCCGGGGTCACAGCCATGGTCACATCTTCCGTTGCTGTATTTTACCTCTTTGGTCTCCTTCCATCTGGAACTCGCCCCATGACAAGGACCAGCCTCTGACATTTCAGACTCTCTCCCTTTACTGGGTTTGTGGGACACGTCTTCATGATTTGGTTCAGGTTGTGGTTTGCTCTGTACTGCAGTCAGGTGTCCTGTTTGAAAAGAGACACCTAGACCTCCCCTTAACTTTTTTTTTTTTTTTTCCCGTGGCACTAGGGATTGAACCCAGGGCCTTGTGCACTCGAGGCAAGCACCCTACCAACTGAGCTAGATCCCCAGTCCCCTCACCTTAACTTTTGGATCTGATTCTCTTTTGGGGGGGAGAAAAAAGTTTTGAAAGTAGACTCCTAAAATCCTTAATTTTATAAATTATACCTGTACCACTATACTGATATCATACATCATAGAACATTCCCCCAAAGAGGGATAAATTAATGTTTATGTAATGTGTTCATATGGATCTGTACAAGGACCTATGAAACTACCTGTATGTCTGAGCATTCAAATGCTCTCTTTATTTCTTTAAGTAGCCTGGTGCTGGAGGCTTCTGCAGGCACCATCAGTGACGGCTCTCCACATGATGGAAAAGCTTATTATGGGATAGTTTGGTAGTCATTGGTCTCTACCAATGACTCTACTCTAGTCATTGGTTATAGGATTTCTTCTAATACAGGGGTCAGCAAACTATAGCCAGGGGCAAATCTGGCTCATAGACCGTTTTATATAGCTAGTGAGCTAAGATGTATTTACATTTTTGAAGTATGGAAAATAATTAAAATTTATTATTATTAATTATTATTTACTGGGGATTGAACCGAGGGGCGCTTAACCACTGAGCCACATCCCCAGCCCTTTTTAGTATTTTATTTAGAGACAGGGTCTCACTGAGTTGCTTAGGGCCTCACCAAGTTGCTTAGGGCCTCACTAAGTTGCTGAGGCATGTTTTGAACTTGGAATCCTCCTGCCTCAGCCTCCCAAGCTGCTTACAGGTGTGCACTACTGTGTCTGGCTTAAAAATAATATTTCAGTAGAAAAAAAATGATGACATTCAGATTTAAGGCACATCAGGAAAGTTCATTGGAAACCAACCCTGCCCCCTTGTTGAAATGCAGGATCACAATGCTGCATTCCTGCATAGCCCACACCCCTGAAGTTGTTACAGAATAAGATTGCCAGGACCTGTACTAACACCGCCTTGTTCATTAAAGTGACATTTTAAGTGAAAGATGTTTCCAAGTTCTGGATTTGGCCTTTGGCATGTATTAATTAATGGCACTGCAACCCCTTGAGATAGGGGTCTCCTAAGCCAGTTCAATGAGAAATGAGAAAACTTAGAGGCTTCCAGAGAGAAAGGTCTTCCCCTACTTGTACAGCTGGTCATTGGTAGGGCTGTTTGCATTTTGACTCTTGGTGACTCAGCGTCATTGTGCACTGTTGAGAATTCAGGTGACAGGTGGACAGGTTACCGGGAGAAGCCCAGGCCCCTTGGCTGGTCTGCATGGTCAAGATTGCCCAGCCCATGTCTAGTTCCATAGCACTTTGGGTGGATGGCAGGTGCTTGGTGAAGAGCTGACCAATGGATGGATAGATGTCTCAACCCAGCATGAAAATAAAATGTGGAATAGGGCCGTGTGCAGTGGCGCACACCTGTAACCCCAGCGGCTTAGGAGGCTGAGACAGGAGGATCGTGAGTTCAAAGCCAGCCTCAGCAACTTAGTGAGGCCCTGAGCAGCTCAGTGAGACACTGTCTCTAAATAAAATACAAAATAGGGCTGGGGATGGGGCTCAGTGGTCAAGTGTCCTGGAGTTCATTCCCCAGTATAAAAAAAAAAAAAAAAGTGGAATAGGAACATAGGGTCAAGGTCAGCTATTAGATTAGATTAACAGAAAGGGACTAGAGCAAGATACTTGCAATCTCAGGGAGTCTGTGATAAGAGGTGGAAGTTAGGCAATGGAGGTCATGAGGGCCCTGGGATGAGGGAGGGCAGTGAGAAGTGTGGACTCATTAGAGAGAATCCTGAATATAGGATGTGCTCCCGATGAGAAATATTCTCGAGAATCCCATGATATAGTTTCAGAGGAACAGGGGGTGGGAGGGCAGGTGGTGGGCTTTAGAGCTGGGTAGGTAGATTTGGTTCAAATCTTCATTCAATGCACGACCAGACTAGCCAGTCAACTTGCTCTGAGCCTTGACTTCCCTGAGGATCCTTTGAGACTCATTCCTCAAAGCAGACATAACCCAGAAGATGATGGGCATCAAGTGCCACACACGCGCCTCAAACTTAGAGGTTTGTTAGTTATTAGTTCTCTGCCAGGTGTCGTTTACTCAGTAACTAAGACATGCTCTTGCCTAGAATGCTCCTGGTTACAAACTTCCATGTAAGGAGGGTGCCGTGGCACACGCCTGTAATCCCAGTGGCTTGGGAGGCTGAGACAGGAGGATTCCAAGTTCAAGGCTATCCTCAGCAACGTAGCAAGACCCCATCTCAAAATAAACATTTTTAAAAAGGACTAGGGGTGGGTAGGTTGTGGCTCAGTGGTAGAGCACTTGCCTAGCATGTGTGAGGCATTGGGTTTGACTCTCAGCACCACATAAAAATAAATAAATAAATAAAATAAAGGTCCATCAACAACTTAAAAAAAAAAAAGGACTGGGGATGTGACTTAATGGTTAAGCACCTCTGGGTTCAATCCCTGGTGCCAAAACAAACAGAAAACACCTAACACCCCCAAAGTTCCTTGTAAGTCAGAATTACTATTTGATGAGCATGAATTGCAGAATCTTAGGACTGTTTCTTACTGCACCTGTTTGGAGTGTGGTGTCTCCTCTTTGGCCTAAGTGTGGTGGCCAAGGGGACCTGCTGAAGGTGGTTTCCTAGGGAGAAGGATGCTGGAGGTCAAACCAGCAGAGGCTCTGTATGGGGATAGGGCATTCTGGGCTATGTAGTATCTCACTTCTCAGTCTCCACTGATTGGTTGTGTTAGCATCACTTGGGAGCTTGTAAGATGCAGCATCTCAGACTCTCAGCCCCGACACGGGGACCTCCTGGATCAAAATCCTATACTCCAAGTGATTCTTAGGCACGTTGAAACATTCTTCTTTTAACCCAGGGCCTTACTTATGCCAATGCTTGCTGTCCACCATGAGCTACTCCCACTCCACCCCCACATGGGAAATTTGAGATGCACCTGGTTGGGACCAGTCAGGGCCACTCCGCCCACATCCAACAAGCATGTCCCCTGCAGACACTTTGAAAGCATATAACTGTATGTCAAGAGAGACCCCATGTTGGGGAATTGCTTTCAGGTGGCCCATTCAGTGCAGGAATCAGCATTTTCTTTGTTAGCTAGGTAAAAACAATGGCACTTTAAAAAAAAAAAAAAGGCCCACATTTTCCTCATAGTCCAAATAACTGTGGTTTCTTGGGTGGGAATTGCTGCTTGAAAGGCTGCAAGTCTGTTCCTTCAGAATAAGCTGTGTATACAGTTCTCTTCCCTTAGCTAAACAAAATGAAATGGCTTTCAAAAATTGGAGATGAATGAGGTTTTTATAATAATCACTTGCATTTACTCACCAGCTCTTGTGTCTTCATTTCCTTTTCAGATGGAGGCATTTTTTTTTTTTTTTAAACCAGGAAAGGAATTGGAAGGGGGGGGAGGAGAAGAGGGGTCAGGGAAACCAACACACAGAAAGAAAAATTCTGCTGAGCTCCGTAGCCCTTCTCAGTTCTTTAAAGTGTTTGAAAAGTAATATTTTGTTGCTACTAAATCTAATTAATGGCTGGCTGGTACTCATCAAGGCCCCATTTATTTCAACCTTGAAGGCAATTGTAAAGATACACAGTTCTGTGTATTATCACAGCGAACAAATTCTCATTTTTCCTTAATCACTTAGAGCTTTATCAGCAAGGTAGACAGCAGATGGGCAGCTGTGTTTTAAAAAAAATAAAACACCTCTCAGGGTGTTCACTGTGGCATGTAATGAATGTGTATTGATGTGAGAATTACTTTTTTTTTTAAAGTGTGATTTTTTGAAAGCAGAGTCTAAACTATGTACTAAGCATGTTTCTTAAATTGAGTACCCAACGTGCTCCTGAGCATCTGGATGAAATGAACGAGTATTTGGAAGCCGGAACAGACATATCAGAATGTCATGGACCCAGATGGTTTTAAATATAGGGAGAGAGCCAGGTGTCCAGGTGCATGCCTGTAATCCCAGTGGCTCGGAGGCTGAGGCAGGAGGATTGCGAGTTCAAAGCCAGCCTCAGCAGTTTAGTGAGACCCTAAGCAACTTGGGGAGATCCTGTTTCAAAATGAAATATAAAAATGGCTGGGGATGTGGCTCTGTGGTTAAGCATCCCTGGGTTCAATCCCTGTTATTAAAAAAACAAAAACAGTGAGAGGATTAAAAAAAAAAAAACAATGCCAAGTAGATAGAGAACCACCTGGACCCCCTGCATCTTGGCCTGTGCAGGGTGCAGTTGTGAGTTGTTAGTTCTATGGGCATGTGTTCATTTTGAGCCCTCCAAGTGTGAATTGAATTGGTGGCTGAAAGTAGTCTCAATGAAAAAAACAGGTCAGGCCTTTGTTGTGGCTGTTCCACCCTGGGAATCCCAGCAGAAAGAAGCAGCTATTGCAAATGCTGTTTATTTAGAGGGTAAGCAACTTCAGAGGCTGGATGAGTGTATCCCCCCAATCCCCCCACCCCCCATCCAAATAAATTAATTCTGTCCAAGCGCTTAGAACTGAAGTTTCAGTTTGGCGGTTATTTGTTAAGGATCTACTTTGCGCCAGGCCCTGGGTTTGAGCCTCAGATCTGCTGCTGGGGTAGTTTTGCTGGTGGCATGGACATCCACCAACACTTTGCGTGCCCCTAATTTACACGGTGCTAATAATCTGGCAGCCTGCTTTCAAGCTGACTCTTATCAATAAAGCACGACAGGGAAATCTGCACAGTGTGTTCAAGGAAATAGTTTACAGGAAGAAACAAGATGTTGCAACAAAATTGGCCTGATCTAAGCAGAGCCAGGTCTGAAATCCACAGGGAATCGTTACAATTAGTGGTGGTTGTTTTGTTGTTGGAAAATGAAGGCCCTTTTCTTAATCCAGATGAAACGTGAGAAAGCTGGTCTGTTTGCTTACAGATGTTTGTCATTTAGTCAAAACACACAGATGATGGTCTACATTTTCCGGTTTCCATCTGGACATGCTGTTCAGGTCTGCCTACAGACAGCAGCAGTAATCTCCCCATCTCCCTGGACAGAACTGAACAATGTGGGGGTGTTTTCTTTGTACCCTGAAGGTAGAAGCTTTGGCCTCTGTGTGTGCTGATGGACCATTTGTTTCTACGCTGGATGGATGGTAGGGGCCGCCCAGTCATATTAACACTTCAAGATGTTCTGTCTCCTGCATGCAAAGAAGCTAACTAAATAAAACCGTGGGGATTGAAATTCGTGTCCTTATAGTCAGGAATATATCCTCATAGTTTGGGTGTTCTGCAAGACACATGGCTGGAGCAGTGTTACAGTTTCAAAGAAAAGTCTAGATGTCACAACTTGGGCAAAGCAGGCATTTCCTGCAGCTATGGGGGCAGGTGGAAGGTGGTAGAGATCTTCATTTTGATAGTTAAGTGGTTTGATCTTAGGCCTTGATGCTGCTGCTAAATGAAAATACATCATACTCATAACCTGGCAGGCTGGAGCACTGAATATTAATCCATCAGTTAATCAGTCTACATATATGTATATGTGCACATGTATACTTGTGTAATATGGATGTATATGAATGTAAATATGTTTATATGTAAACATGTGTTTATATTTAGGCAGCAGCTGCTAAGCTCTGTTGGGGCTGTGTTTAAGATCTACATATACAGCTGGACTTGAGTCTTTATCAGTTGTACAGATGTAAGTAATGGTTTTTATGATAGGCAAGAAGTCTAGCTAATGTTCACATGTGAGTAAAGGTATAGATAATTCATAAGTTGCTTTTTTTTTGCTTTTGTTTCCACTCATAAATGACGTTTGAGGCAGCGACTGGAAGGTTACCACCACTGTATACTTTTGCAAGATCTGGGAAAGTGGAAAATATTTTTGAAAAGGAAACTGTCCCTTCTTCATTTAATGTATACATAGCCCACCCTCAAGGCAACAACGTCTTTAGGCAGAGGGCAATTCATTTTGAAAATAAATATGAACCATCTCAGTTTGTGGCTGGTTTTAGAAATGGAAAATATATGTGTTTTAAGTCAGTTTTTGGTGACATTGGCCAGAAATTATTGTAGGGCAGAGAATATTCTGTAAGAGTTGCTTCTCTTTCTCTCTCTCTCTCTTTCTCTCTCTCTCTCTCTTTTCGGGGGGTGGGTGCTGGGTATTGAACTCATCAAAACAGCCTGCACTACATTGCCAATACACACACACACGCACACACACACACAACACTCACACACTCTCCCTAGCCTGCCAAGATTTGAAATGCAATGTAAAAATTTATGTTGTCATCTATATTCTTTTTTTTTTTCCAAAAAAGTACAATTTTTATTTTTTTATTTTATTTATTTTTTTAGTAGGGGATAGGAAAGGTAGCAGAATACAACAGTTACTAATTGGGCATTATGTAAAATTGTGGATGTGTAACCGACGTGATTCTGCAATCTGCATTTGGGGTAAAATTGGGAGTTCATAACCCACTTCAATCTAATGTATGAAATATGATATGTCAAGAGCTTTGTAATGTTGTGAACAACCAATAAAAAAAAAGAAAAAAAATAATCATCTGTATTCTTGAACCCTCTAATATCAGGCCCAACTTGTCTTTCTGTATCTAAAGACAGTGGATGTGCACATTTATATTAACATTGAGTGGAATTTTAGGTTATTTTCACATGTGAGTGAGGTAATGTGTACAAATCTGTTTATACAAATAACAGGATTTTTTTTCTTTTGGGAAAAAAAATCTAGATATTACCAGTGGTTTTCATCCTTTTTTTTTTTTCTTTTTTCTCCAAGTATAGAATCCCTTTTTTCCTTTTTTTTGAGAGCGAGGAAGTGGGGAAGGGTGGATTGAACTCAGGGATCTCAACCACTGAGCCACGTCCTCAGCCTGCTATTTATTCATTCATCTATTCATTCATTCATTCATTCATTCATTCATTCATTCATTCATTTATTTATTTAGAGACAGGCTCTTGCTAAGTTGCTTAAGGCTTCACTAAGTTGCTGAGGCTGGATCTTGATCCTCCTGCCTTAGCCTCCTGAGTCACTGGGATTACAGGTGTATGCCACCATTCCTGGTTCAGAATCCTTTTATTAAACCTTATTATTGTTATTAATTGAAACACAGTATGTGAACCACATTGCATCACCTCCCCTTTGACAATGATCTGGCAGCAGCAGAATGAGACCTTCGCTATCATAAGGCTTTAACAACACAGGTTTGTTTTTGAACTAGGGGAAACCGTCTCTCACTCCTGATGAGAGAAAAACTTAGGTCCAAGGAGTCTGAGACCCATCGTAGATCACAGTGAGTTACAATTGGATTTGAAACCCAACTCTTTCAGTTGCTAGCTCATGATTGTTTCTGTGTTGACAGGAAGATGAACAGAAATGGAAATTGCATGAATATGAGTTTAAAGTCTCTTACTTTATAGAAGCAAATAATTTTTCCAAGGTTCATGTAACTCTAAGTAACTGTGTCTTAAGTCCATTTTCTGCTACTATAACGGAATAACTGAGACTAGATCATTTAAGGACCAGAAACTTATTGGCTCACGGTTCTGGAGGTTCAGGTGGCTGGCATCTGGCATGGGCCTTCTCAATGCAGCCTCCCATGGTTGAAAGGCAAAGAGATGAAGGGCAATTGGATCCGTAAGCAAGCATACATGGTCTCACGGCCCTGAACTTGTCCTTTCATTTATTTACTTTTTCTATATTTTAATGGTGCATTAGAGTTATGCATAATGGTGGGATTCGTTGTTACGTGTTTGTACTTACACACAGTAGAACAGTATAATTTGACCAAACCATTCCCCAGGATTTTCCCTTTCCCTCCCGCTTCTCCTTCTGTCTGGTACCTTTTCTTTATTCTGCTGATCTCTGTTCAATTTTCTGAATTTGTCCTTTTATGAGGAACCCATTCCTGCCATCATGAACCCACTTCCAGGATGACAGTGACCCACTCGTGAGAGCAGTACCCCTACGTCCCAAACACCTCCCTTAGGCCTCACTTACCATTGTGGCTCCAGTTTCTATTCCATAAAATGTGGGGGATTCTTTCAAACCAGAGCAATGCATATATGATTGAAATAAATGATGGTGAAGGTTTCCCTGGTCTGTTAGTGTAAGATATCACCAGCTGCCCTTGTTGCCTAGGGTGACCAAGTTATTTGTTAAAGGGTCTGATATTATTATTATTATTATTACCAAGGATTGAATGTGGGGGCGCTTAACCACCGAGCCACATCCGCAGCCCTTTTTGTTTTTTATTTAGAGACAGGGTCTCGCTAAGTTGCTTAGGTCCTCACTAAGTTGCTGAGGCTGGCTTTGAACTTGTGATCCTTGTACCTCGGCCTCCCAAGCTGCTGAGATCACAGGCCTGCACCACTTCCCCTGGCCAAGGGTCTGATTTAATTGTACCATGTACAATTTCATGTCAGGTCCTTGTCTTCAACATAATGGGTTTGTTTTATCCTCTTATGTGTTGCATGCTCACGTCATGTTTCATTTAATCCGTTAAATAATTCGAAAGGACGTTGAAGATCCTGAATTTCTTGGACAGATTTTTGCGAACCCTTTAATGACTTTATTTTTTGGCCGCCTATTGATATTTACATGAAAAGGAAATGGAGTGGTTTGCATTAGTAGTTAGGGTCATTTCACTAATATGAAATTTATCCTCTTAAAGCTTTCATGGCCATTATCATGGAGCATAAAATAAAATAAAAAAACCAAACATCATCCCGGCATGGCCAATCCACTTCACAGGCGCAGTTTGTTGCCACAGTTTTGTTTTGTTTTTTTTTTTTTTTTAAACCACCTGAAGATACGACTTTGAAGATGAGTGGCTTTGGCCTTGGGAGGGAGCCATGGGCACTGAGGGATCGGAGCTTCTGCACAGGCTTGTTGTGAAATTCCACTCCCCTTGTTCGGAGTGGACTCGTCTCAGTGGAAACAAGCTTAAAATGAAATAATGCCCTTTTGCCAACACCATCTCGATTCCTCTTGTATGGACTATCTGGAGCCAATGTAACACATAATGTAGAGTAAAACAAGGAATCGATAAGGCCATTAAGCTGCTCCCTGTCTGGCGAGGAATGTTGATGAATGGGTCCGAGTTTCCCCTTGGGTGTTTTTATTCACCACAGCGAGAAAAGGAGAGGTTCAGCTCAGCAGAGGAATGGAGACCGGCCCTTCTCCACGGACTGGGGCCACCCAACCAGTTTCTCTGTCTTTTTACCTCGTCCTCTTACATGTGGACTTGGGTATGAGGTTGGCTGCCCTGTGCCGTCCCCTCCCTGTCTTCTTATTTTGGGGGGGCTCCTTACTGGATCATGAAACTCAGCCACCTGTGTAGTTGAAGACCGCTTAGGTAGACGGGAACAGTGCCCTAGAACTTGGGTTTGACAGCCATGGTAGACTCAAGCTGCAGAAGAAAGTGTGAGCTTTTAGTGTGTTTCAGGGACCCTGTAACAAGACACAGCCTGGGTGGGTTAGACAACAGAGGGAGCGTTTCATAGTTCTGGAGGCTCCGAGTCTGAGGTCAAGGTTGGTACAGTTGTCTAGGAAAGGCTGTTCTGTGCCTCTCCTTTAGCTTCTAGGGCTTTGCTGCCAGTCTTGGGCTTCTAGAAGTACCACCTCAGTGTCTGCCTTCTTGCTCATGTGACATTCTCCAGATTTCCCCTTTTTGTAAGGACACCGGCCCTTACTGGATGCAAGGCCTCCCTAATGACCTCATCTGAACTCATTGCATTTGTGGTTGCCCCGTTTGCAATTAAGGACAGATTTCAAGGCCCTCACTGAGATTAAACAATGGGAGTTAGGGCGTTGGGAGTTTGGGGGACACGATTCAACTCATCGTGGGTAAAAACATAACTAGTTTTGTATCTCTAAAAATCTACATTAAGAGTGACCCCAGCCCCGTGTGGTGGTGCACACCTGTAATCCCAGAGGCATGAGAGGCTGAGGCAGGAGGATGGTGAGTTCAAATCCAGCCTCAGCAATTTAACAAGGCCCTACGCAACTCAGCAAGACCCTGTCTCCAGGTAAATTTAAAAAAAGTGCTGGGGATGTGGCTCAGTGATTAAGGGCCCCTGGGTTCAATCCCTGCTACTAAAAAAAAAAAAAAAAAAAAAAAAAGAGTGACTCAAGCAACCTACAGATTCAAAATGGGGGACACCTGTGATGTCAGGATTTATTTTCAGGATTTTCACACACCCTGCATTCCTTACTACAACAGTCAACTATGTTCATGTGTCCAGAAGCTGCAGAGGCGTTCTTAGTAGAATAAAAGAGAACAACCCTGTAGGTGAATGGACACATTCTAGAATCTTCTACTCATCTTGTGTTCTCTTCTGGGTACCAAAAAGCAATTCTAATCCCCACTCTTTTACATGAAGCCTTTGATTTTTAATCCAGCTCAGTGGGTGGCAAATGTAGGCATTAAACAAAACATGTACTTTGGTGTGGGCTATTCAAAGGATTCGTCAAGGGTCATTTTGACTGTGACTGAAACCTTGTGTACTGTCTGGCTTTACTAGAGTTTGGTGATGATGTGTCTTTGTTTTGTTTTAAAAATGTCTTCAAGTTGAGTGTTTTCAAGACTGCCTTTAGCAGTGGAACCTTTAGCAGTGGAACGTGTTTTGCAAATAAAATCATATTTGAAATGTCAATATAAAAAACAGATTTTTAAAAAGTGCTTCATTGATGAACTCAGGGTAGAGGCTTCTGGTCAAGCTCTTCCTCCTCTTCATCTTTCCTTGGCAAGCTAGTGAGCTCACTTCATCCAGAACACCCTTGGGGAAGACTTAGAGAAATCTTGAGCTTGTTTGTCTTTGTGTGTGTGTGTGTGTGTGTGTGTGTGTGTGTGTGTGTGTGTGTGTTTTGTGTGTGTGATTTCTATTTTTTTGTTCATGTTTTGGTACTAGAGACTGAACCCAGGGGCACTTTACCACCGAGCTAATGCCCCAGCACTTTTTATTTTGAGACAGGGTCACACTAAGTCATTTAGTGCCTCACTAAGTTGCAGAGACTGGCCTCAAAGTTGGGATCCTCCAGCCTCAGCCTCCTGATTTGCTGGGATTACAGGTGTGCCGCACCAAGCCTGGTTATTTTTTATTTTGGGGGGATACCGAAGATTGAACCCAGAGCTTCATAAATGCTAGGCAAGTACACTACCACTGAGCTACAATCCAGCCCATGATCCAGCATTTTAATACCTAGGGGAAAATTGCAATAAGTACAAATATTTTATGCTTTGGGTTGTTGCAGGTTATTTATATTCTCAAATCAGTGTTCATGGTGTATTCTTTATTCAGCAAAAATTGAATGTAATTTGTGTAAGATGTTGGAGATCTGAAGATCAGTGACAATACATAATCTCCTAAGAGTTCCTATAGTTCATCCATTCATCCATCTATGGAGTGCGTCCTATGTGCTGTAGCCCTTTTTAGGTCACTAAGAAAATGACAAAACCAATAAATAACACCTGTTCTTAAGGGGCTTGTGTTTTATTGGGGAGGGTGGTAAGTGTCAGGAAAAAAGAGAGAAGGATAAGGGAGTTTGGGAGTTCCTGGAGGTAGAGAGTTGGGTAGGTTGTCACCTATTTTAATTAAGCCTCATTGGAAAAAGTTGACATTTGGCAAAAATACGAAGGAGGAAAGTAAAGCCTGTAGGATCTGGGAGCAGAGGGACAGACACCTCCCTGCAAGAGGGGGAAGTGTCACTGCCCAGGCTGAAGTTCAGTTGTCCAGGACCAGGTGGCTAGGAGACAGGGGTGGAATTGCAGCCAGTGGGTGGCTTTGTGCTAGATGCACCTGGCTAATGGGACAGAAGTGTCTGTGACTGTATTGATGGGAGCCTTCTTGGGGCTTCTATTTCAGGCTCTCTGTAGCCTTCTGCCAGGCCCTGTGTGTCAGGAGGACCGGGACTTTTGTGTCTGTCTTGCTCACATGGTCTTGAGGGTGCCTAGATCAGGGTCCTTGCTCACTGTACATGTGTGGATTGACCAAGAGAGATGGAATCCTCCCCATCCCCCGCCCCCTATGTAATTAGTGAGAGGTTCAAACACCCAAGGCAGCAGTGCGAAGAAAACAGTCCCCAGAGCCCCTGGGGAGTAAGCCTGGCTGCTGCCTGGTGCTACCAGTGGAGCATCCAGCTGTGCTGCAGCTGGGGCTCCTGTAGCTGCCTTACATAAGCAGGCCTCTAATTTTCTCTGTGGGTCACACTAAATAGTCCATTGTTCATCAAGGAGAGCGGAAATTGATTTCAAATTACTCCTGTATTGGTTAAAAACCGAACTGCCAGGAATGCTTTATGGGATCAGGGGGAAGATAGGCCCAGGGTTTTAGCTGCAGTAAAACCTGCTTAATTAACCGAACACTGTCTATTACCATGTGACAGCCAGCGTGACCCTCTTCTGCACAGGGGCTTTGTTTTGAAGACCATGTTCCCAGGGCCAGGTGTAGTTGAGTCCTGGGAGGGTGGGGGATTTGTATTGTGAGCTCTTCTTTTCTGATTTTCATCTCCTTGCTGGGGACACTGCTTGGGCTGGCTAATGAGGTCACCAGAGGAGTTTCTGGCCAGGAGACCTGGACTCAGGGCCAGTAGGGTCCTTGGCATATGTGATGGAAAAAAAAAATTCAGTACACACTGGTCAGAGACACAGGTTTATTTAGGAGGCAGATGCACACGTTCAAAGGAGGATGCCAGTCATCTCCAGAGGAAGAGACAGCAACTTCTTTGTCTAGGGTGTTGATATTTAAGGAGAGACAGGAACCCCAGCTTACAGGAGCCCCAGCTGCAGCTAGTGGCTAGGCTAGAGGTGGAATCAGGGTAGAGTTACATAATTTCAGCTCGTTTTTCCTGTGTTGGGGTATTGCCTAAGTGTGTTTTCTTTTGCTTGCCAAGACACCTGCTAAGGACTTGGGCTAAGGAAGGACTGGGCTGGGCTGCTCATGAGTTGCCTGTTTTGCATTTCAAAGGTTCATGGGTGTTTCCTGCAAGGCTTACTGGGCTCTTCCCCAATCCTCAGATTCTTGTCTCAGTGAGAACTGATTATTGCATATTCAGGAATGTTGAGAGCTGATTATTAAATAGTCTTTTAAAAAACACAGAATTGTGTAAACTTACAATTAAATTATATTTAAGAAGTAATGAATACCCCCAAACTCATCACTTTCTAATTATTTCACTACATTTTCTATCATCTGTACTCCTGAGGCTGTCTTGTGTGTGTGTATGTGTGTGTGTGTGTGTGTGTGAGAGAGAGAGAGAGAGAGAGAGAAAAGAAGAAGAAGAAGGAGGAGGAGGAGAAATAATAATAATGCTGTTTGCTACTGCACATCTCTTTCCTGCTTCACTTTGGTTTTTTGGTTTTGGCTTTCTAAAATTTAATTTTCTTGTTTTATTTTATTTTATTTTATTTTTGGTACTGAGGATTGAACCCAGAGTGCTTCACCACTGAGCCACAACCCAGTCCTTTAAAAAAATATTTTATTTATAGGCAGGGTCTTGCTGAGTTACTTAGGGCCTTGCTAAGTTGCTGGGGCTGGCTTTGAACTTGCGATCCTCCTGCCTCAGCCTCCCGAATTGCTGGAATTACGGGCATGCCCCACCACATCCGGCAATACCATGTCATTTTGGTAGCTTGAAATTGACCATGGAAAATGAGCTGCCTTGGGGCTGGAGTTTGTAGCTCAGTGGTAGAGTGCTCGCCTAGCCCAGGCAAGGCCCTGGGTTCAATCCCCAGCACCACATAAAAATAAATAAATAAAGGTAGCCAACTACAACTAAAAAAAAAGAAAAGAAAATGAGCTGCCTTCCAGAGCTGGGTGGTAAACATGTATCAAAACACCACTGACCAGGATCATCTTCTGTGTTCGTTTCCCACGGTGACCATAACAAAGTAGCATGACAGAAATTTGTTACCTTTTTGTTCTGGAGGCCAGAGTCCAAAGTCCAGGTGTTGGCAGGCTTGGCTCCATCTAGGAGGCTCTGGGGGAGGTTCCGTTCTTGTCTCTTCCTGGCTTCTGGTCCTCCCTGGCTGTCCTTGGCATTCCTTGGCTTGTGTGTGTCCCTGTGATCTCTGTCTCTGCCTACTCTTGACACTCCCTGTGTCTGTTTTCACAGGGGCACCTTCCCTCTGTGTCTCTCCTTAGCATGAGGACACAGTGACATTGGCTGAAGGACCTACCACTCTCCAGAACGAACTAAATATAACTATAACGACCCTATTACCAAATCACATCCCTCACATGGTGAGGCATTAGGGATTCGAGTTTTACTGTATTTTTTGGGGGCTGGGCTGCTCATGAGTTGTGCTCAAGGTTAACCTCTTAGATGCCCCTCAGTGGTCTTCAGTTGCCTGTTGGGATACCTTGCCTGTGTAGGAGCCCAGCTCAGGTAAGTAAATGTAAGAACCTTCCATGATAATTCAAGTGGGTTCCTGCACCCATTTACTCTCAAACTCCTGAAAATGAACTGACATCGGTCCCATTTAACAGACTAGGAATTGGGGTCTGGGTAAGGTGGAATAGATATTCTAGGTAGCAAGTGGCATATTAGGTATTTGAACCCAGATCTGTGACCACTATATTATCCTAGAGTCTGACATCAATTTGTCATATGAGGTTTTATTTTAAAATTTTAAAAATTGTAGATGGACACAATACCTTTGTTTTATTTTTTAAAATTTATTTTTATTTTATTTTTACGTGATGCTGAGAATCAAACCCAGCGCCTCACAAGTGCTAGGCAAGTGCTCTACCACCCAGCCCCAGCCTCAGCCCCAGCCACTGTCATGAGTTTTATTTCTCCAGAACCCATTAGTTGTGGCAAGTCCACACGAAGGGCCAATTATGGCAGAATAGGAGAGGTAGGAGTGGTGAGGGAGGTTACGCACACACACACACACACACACACACACACACACACACACTCTCTCTCTCTCTCTCTCACATGCATGTGCATGTATATATACACATGCACACAACATGTACAAATATGTATATATATTTTTCTTCCTTTTAAATTTTATTATTATTTGTTTTGTGTGTATGTGTGTGTATGTGTGTTTGTGTGTGTGTTAGTTACTGGGGACTGAACCCTGGGGTGCTCCACCATGGAGTTCTATCCCCCACACGGGTTTTGTTAAATTGCTGACGCTGGCCTTGAACTTGGTGATCCTCCTGCCTTAGTCTCCTGAATTGCTGAAATTACAGGCATGTACCACCACACCCAGCCTGCTTTTTAAATAAAATTCCTCATACTCTCAGGCAACAAGCTGAGGGCCTAGACATATATATTGCCCGGTTCAGTCCTCATGACAAGCTGAGATGGGCTTCAGGTTTCTCCTGACTCACAGACCCTCCTTATGGGATCCTTGAGCACATTCACATTGACCTTGAGCACATCCCACATCTGATAACCTGGCACCTCCCATTCCTGGTCTTTCTTCTTGGTGGAGGATTTAGCTACACATTTGTTTTCTCATTCTGTTAGTAAGTATTGAAGAAACCCTGTCCGTGTGCTCAGGCTGTTAGGGGATGACTTTTACCTTGAAAAGAAACATCACCAGTCCAAGTGTTAGTACTAGAAAACAGTCCACCACAGCCACATGCCCTTGTGAGGACACCAGGTCCCGCCTCTGTCTCTGCCATTTTCCTGCTGGCTGGCAACCCTCAGTACATCTGGTGTATACAGTTTCTTTTGCTGAGTCACAAGTGTCATTTTCTTTGGAAAGAGAAGTCTTTGCCAAGAGAAGAGGGCAGTATCCTTTTAGCATGTGAACGTGACAGATGCCACTTTAGAGAGACACGCATACCCATGCTTATCACAACACAGTGCACAGTGGACAAATTACGGGATCAGCCTGGGTGTCTGTCAGCAGATGAGTGGATCAAGACAAGGTGGTATATGTTTGCAGTGGAGTTTGATTCAACTATGAGAATAAATTTATTTGCAGAAAAATGGATGGACCTGGAGATCATTAAGTGGAAATTAGCCAAACTCAGAAGGTCAAGGGTTGTATGTTTTATCTCCTATGGGGAAGCTAGAAGGAAAAAATAAATGGTCATCATTAAAGCAGAAGGGAGACCACTAGGGGAGAGGGATTGAGCAGAGAAGAGAGGACGAGAGGATAGGAGGAGTGACTGGGGAGTGAAATTAAATAAATAATGTTAAATGCATGTGTGAGTATGCCACAATGAAAACCCACCATTCTGTATTATGACTATGTACCAATAAAAATGACAGATGCTGCTGGGCATGGTGGTAAATGCCTGTTACCCCAGTGGCTTGGGAGGCTGAGGCAGGAGGATTGCAAGTTCAAAGCCAGCCTCAGCAATTTAGTGAGGCCCTAAGCAACTCAGTGAGACCCTGTCTCTAAATATTAAATACCAAAAAGGGCTGGGGATGTGGCTCAGTGGTTAAGCGCCCCTGGGTTCAATTCCCAGTACCAAACAAAAGAAAGACAGATGCCCGCCTTGGAACCTGGGGTGACTGGCACATCTTCTACATGGACCTGACATAGTTCTATGGGTCTAGAATTGGAACTCTGCCCGTCTGGCCTCTACTACAGCTGGTGAAGATGGAAGCAGTGTGGACAGCCCCAGATGGCTGGGGGTTAAATGTTCATCCCTGCTAGGTGTTTGATTTGGTATAAGTCCTCTGTCTTCTTGACATCGGCATCCTTTTAAATACTTTTGAATATTGTCCTGAGAAAATACCACAGGACTTCAGAAGGCAGATTAAGCTGTGTTCCTTGGGATTCGTTAAATCCAGAATGCCCGGAGCCAAAAGCTAGCAAGATGCATCAAATGCTAAAGTCGATCTGGGCCACATCTCTATGCTGCTTTCATTTCACTGGGTTTCCTTCCCACAGTAAGGCTATCCACTAAGTCTTTACATTTTATTTTATTTTTATTTTTTATTTTTTTTTGGGGGGGAGGCGGGGGTTGGAAGGAGGATCTGAGCAAAGATGTCAGAATGTGGCTAGGAATTTGATTATTAACCTCAATGACCCCTCCTGCCTTTTCTTGGAAGTAAATGCTCCGGAAGGAGACCTAGAGGTGGGAGTTCTAGTTACTGGATTTTCTCTGTTTGAGGGCCCACTTTCTTCTGCAGATCTCTGTGGTCACTAATGCAGGGGTTGCCTATTCAAATAAATTCCGTTGTGTTCAGGAGGCTAAAGACAAGAAGTGAGGTAGGAGAGCAACAAAGAACTGGACAAGACTTGCCTCTTCTTAAAGGTGAGCTCCCTCAGTCTTAGGCTGGTATTGCTCTGTGGGTTTTTGAGTGTGGGCCGTTTTGTTCATTCTAGTACTTTTGTAGAACCTAGAGATCTGAAATTTCACCTAATTTTACTAACAAATTGTTTTTGTTACATCATGATGCCTGAAAATACTGTCTTTGGTTTAGGCTTTTCCTATGGGTAACCAATTTTGATCTCTGGTCTGTGTCTTTCCCAGGTAGGAAGGTTTTGGGGCATCCATTTCTGTTTGCCTTTTCCCTTATAGAGTCTCAGTTGATTTTTTTGGTACTGGGGATTGAACCCAGGGTTGCTCTACCACTGAACTACATCCTCAATCCTTTTTTACTTTGAGGCAGAGTCTCACCAAGTTGCCCAGGCTGGCCTTCGAACTTGTCATCCAACTGCCTCAGCTTCTCCGGTACCTGGGTTCACAGGTTTGTGCCACGGTACCCCACTAGACATTCAGGTTTGCACGGGTGCCCACCTTTCCCTGTGGAGCCCTTTAGCTAGGGAGGAGCCAAACCCCAGTTCTGCTTTGGATTCATTGGGTTAACATCCCTTATTCATGATTGGTTCAGTACTGATCATGTGGTTTGACTCTGTCCAATGAAAGGGAAGGTTTGCTGTTGGGCCGTCCCCTGGAAAACATCCACTTTCCTTGAATCCTGAGAAGCTTGCTCAAGTGGCTGTTGGGAGGTGTCACCTGCAGCTGACTGCCTGACTGATGGAGTCCGGAGTCCCGCCCAGGAAGGGAAGGGAAGGGAAAAACCTGGACTCTTGAGCTGCTGAATCAGCTACCTCTGAAACCTGTCCTCTCTTTGGACTTCTATTTGTGGGAGATAATAAATTCTTTATTGCCCTTCTTTATTGTTGAAGACAGCTGGAGATGACCTCAGCAGCAGACTTGGGGAGAGGTTCCAGTCCACTCCTTGACCTCAGAAACGTTTGTTGATAAAGAATGCCTTTCTTGATGCTGAGTTAGGGGCTAGATGATGGTGGAAGGATTTTTATCTTCTTTTTTTTTTTTTTTTTTGTGTGTGTGTGTGTGTGTGTGTGTGTGTGTGTGTGTGTTTGGTACCATGGGTGCTCAACCACTGAGCCACATTCCCAGTTCACTATCTATCTCTCTTTTTTTGGTTTGTTATCAGGTTCCAGGGATTGAACTCAGAGGCTCTTCACCACTAAGTACAACTCTCGCCTTGAGAGACAAGGCCCTGCTGAGTTACTTAGAGGCTCACTAAGTTACTAACACTGGCTTTCAACTTGAGATCCTCCAGCCTCAGCCTCCTGAGGTGCTTGGATTATAGGCATATGCCACTGCGCCAGGCTAGTATATTTATCTTATATCTTTACGCTGATCCTTTGCTGTTAGCTCTTTGGAAGATGATCCAAAGCAATATTTCATCCTTCTCTTGAAAAAGAACCCACCTTTCTGGACTTGGTGGAGAAGAGGAATATGATCAGTTATATTTGCTTCAGGGGCTCAAGGTGAGGACTGTCAGTGACATCTTGTGTTCACCATCTGTGATTCAGGATCTGGCCAGCCTGATCATGATCCCAAGAACTTGGGTCTCTGCAGAGGATTAGATAAAGATGAATACTAACTAAAAACTGTGACCTTTTCCATTTATGAAAATTATTCGTCAGGATGTCCCTTTATCATGGAAAGAGCCTCTCACCCTTCAAGGGAAGCTGAATTATAGTCAGTGCAATCCAAAAAATTTCAGGTACTTAGAAAAGTTACAACAGAAAAGCAATTCCTGCCTGACCATTGGTTCTCTATGAAAATAAATCAACTTGAAACACCCCACATCTCTGCACATTCCTGTTTCCTAATCTGTGAAACAAAAGTAATTCTGGGACCAACCATGGGGGGATATGAGAATTAACAATTTAATGCCTTAGTACATTTAAAGTCATTGGAACAGTGTCTGGTGCACTCTCTGTGCGTTTGCTGTTACGCATAGTCAAAAAATAATGGTAATAAAATCTGCTGTACTCAGGCTGACTGTATCATCAGTCTCGGTTAAGAGATTTTGGAAGACCCAAATCATTTGGTAGATGTATTGTCACTGTGTCTTAGATTACAAGTGATTTATTGCTATACATAAAAAAATGCCCTGGGGGGTGAGCCTGGGGGAAGGAGCATCCTTGGGACAAGGATACTGGGCTGTAGCCAACTGTCTTCATGGCAGATGGATAAAGAGATTATATAGTGAGTTTTCCTAGGATGGATTCGGCTGTCCTCAGGGTGATAGTAAGTACAGGAGCGAAATGTTACTTAAGAGCTCAACACCAAAGCGTGTGGCATTTAGCGAGACAAACCTTTCTCTGTCAGATGGCCATTCCTCTCAGAACTAGGTGAAGCTCTTCCTTTCATTTACTTATCATTATTCTTCTTCTGTCTCACCCACTCTCTTTCTGAATGTTAAGAGATGTGGAAGTGTGCGGTCACCAATCCTAATCATCTTGTAGTAGAAAAGGTGTGGATTTCAAATAGTAAAACCTGTACGTGAACTGACATCGTGGAGTGCTGTGACCCCGGGAGGAGGTTATTAATCTCTCTTGAACTCGGTCACTTCATCTGTGAAATGGGGACATGCATCTCTCAAGAAGCTTGCTGGACAAATCAAATGGAATCACGTATGTAAAGTGACCAGCACTGTGACATTCTCATTTTTTTCCTCCTCTTTTTTTCTGGTCTATTTCTAACCAGCATCTTTGGCTACCAAGTCAGAGAACCTGAAAACTTTTTTGGAGGACTATTATATGGTGTGCTATTTTTTTTTCTTTCTGATATTTCTGGTAGAGTTCTCTGAGATGGGAGCCTATTTTTAGGCTAAAAAAAAAAGAAAAAAAAAAAGAATCACTTTTTTTTCCTCTCTCATGAGTAACTTCATTTTTATCCTGTCTTTTTTGGAGAAAGGGTCTCACTGTTTCCTAGCAACTCCTAGGCTCAGGCCATCCTCCTGACTCAGTCTCCCAGGTAGCTGGGATCACAGGCAGGTACCTCTGTACCCAGCTAAGTTACTACATTTTTCTAAAGGGGCTTTTAGTGTATTTGGGGTTGTTTCTTGATATTTGTGGGTGAGTCAAGGCAGAGGTTGGCAAACTTTCTGCAAAGAACCCAGAGAGAAGACATTTAGGGCCTGTGGGCTGTCCATTTTATCTGTACCCACTCAGTGGGTTGCAGCACAAACCAAGCCACAGACATTCATCAGTGAGCTGGCCTGGCTGTGTACAAATAAAGCTTTATTTATGTACCCTGAAATTTGTATTTCATGTATTTCATGCTTTTGAAATTTTCAACCACTTAAAAATGCTAAAACAATTCTTCACTTGAGGATCGTACAAAAAGTGCCAACAAGTTGAAGTTTGTTACCTCCTACATTAAAGGGTTTGATAAATGGCATTGGAACCTGTCTAGGGGAGAGGCTGTCATTTAAAGACCTGGCCTGGCCGTGTGCTTGTAATCCCAGCGTCCTGGGAGGCTGAGGCAGGAGGATCGAGAGTTCAAAGCCAGCCTCAGCAACTATATGAGGCCCTAAGTAACTCAGTGAGACCCTGTCTCTAAATAAAATACAAAATAGGGCTGGGGATGGGGCTCAGTGGTGGAGTGCCCCTGAGTTCAATCCCTAGTACCAAAAAAAAAAAAAAAAAAAAGACCTGATGTGGTGAACATCTTGGGTGTAAAGCATCTTTCTGTAATATTTGTAGGGTCTCTGCCATTTGATCCTGTTGAGAAACTGTTTTCTTGGTCAGCCTTTGCCTAAAGTGAGATGCACTCATGCTTTCTTCCCAGTTCAATTCCAGGTAGTTGTGGGCAGAGTAGCATGCAGCGTGTTTCCAGTTACCAGTGCTCACACTGTGAGCCCCAGAAGCTGCAGATGGCCACCCTGAAAAGCTGTCAGCTTCCCCCCCCCCCCAGCTCCTCTGAAAGAGCTTCAGCTTTGTGCCGTCATTCCTGTGCTGGTTTTCTTTCTTTGGCGTCCCCCACCCCTCCCCTCATGCTCGCCTGTCTTCTCTACATTAAAGGTGTGTTCATGTATTCTCAGGGCGACACTTCAGAGTTCTTGGAATGGGCAGAGAGCAGTTATATCCCATAACAGCAGGATAATCAATGGAAAGAGATAGATCGCCAGGTTGTAAGTCATGTATTTGATGATATCAGCTTCGGGTGGTGTGGGGAGGTGGATTGTATTACTCTTTCTAGTTCTGAATTCTCTGGTTCCTGGAATTAATCCCCCCCCCCCCACTTGTAATCATCTGGTAGAACAGCCTTTGCCATGAACCAGAGGATGACTAAAGAACAGATCAGCTTTGTGCAGCACTTTCCCTCCATTTCTCCCTGTCCCCGTTCACTTGAGATGGGCAATGCTTCTGGGTGGCCACAGTCAGCACCGTGAGTGGCTTCTACTTGGACTGTCAAAAAGTAGAAAGCACATTTATTCCTCCACATTTAAAAATGAAGAAAATCACACCCTTCCGACCAGGACACTCAAAAGCCTGGCAGCATCCTAGCAAAATGCAGTTGCTGGCAATAGAAAGTGAAGGGCCTTTTCTGTTTTCCAGTGAATAAACTGTGCTTTTTACTTCCTGACTTAATGCGGAGAGATAAAAATATGCTAAAAACATGCTCTTTTTTTTTTTTTTAAAGAGATAGACCAGAGACATTCTGAAACCTTTTCATCTTGCAAAGCCAGCTTCCCTTTAAGCAAAGCATCAGGATTGCTTCAATATTTAGGTATTAATATTCCCTCGTGGCTCAATCAGCTCTTTGAAAATGAATTTCTCTGCACTGCTGTCACAATTAAAGACAGGCATGCTGAGGTGAATGGGAATTGGTGTGTTTCTTAGATTGGAAGAATGTGTTGAGTCAAATGAACATCCTCTCAAGGTTAAGTTATCTATTTAAATCCCTCCCAATTACAGTGCTAGGGACAATCTCTGATGAGATTCAGGGAGAACAAACGACTTCATCTGTGGGACAGAGATTCTCTTTGTGTGAAGGCGAGGCTATGAAATCAGAATGAACTGGACATTGTTTACTATGAAGGGAAAAATAGTTACATAAATTGAACACGGTGTAGTCCCAATAAGACACGAGCCATTATTGGGTGACTGAAGGCTTCACTATAGAAGGGGGGAAGTAGTGATTTCCTTGCTAGTTGTTAATGGTTTGGATTTTTTTTTTTTTTTTTTTGGTACTAGGGATTGAACTCAGGGGCATTCAACCACATCCCCAGCCCTATTTTGTATTTTATTTAGAGACAGTCTTACTGAGTTGCTTTGGGCCTCACTTTTGCTGAAGCTGGCTTTGAACTCTTGATCCTCCTGACTCAGCGTCCTCAAGCACTGAGAATATAGGCCTATGCCACTGTGCCTGGCTGGTTTGGGTCTTAAATGTCATCCAAGGGCTTATGCATTGAAGGCTTGGACCCCCACCTGATGATGTTCTTGGGAGCTAGTGAACTCCCATGGAAGGTAGTTAGCTCATTGGGAGGGGTCTCCTTGAAGAAGATATCGGGACTATGGCCCCTTCCTCTCTCTGGTTCCCAGCTGCCATGAGATGAACAGGTTTCTTCTGCCATGCACTCCTGCCTTGATTATTCTGCTTTACTATAGGGCCTGAAGCAACCAGGCCAATGGACCAAGGCCCAAACCTCCCAAACTCTGAGCTCAAATACAGTTTTTCTCAACTTAAGTTGTCTGTCTCAGGTGTTTTGTCACAGTGACAGAAAGCTGACCGAAATACTAGTTGTGCTTTTATGGGGGGGCAAGAATCATGAGATGAACAGAACAAAAACCCACCAGCAATCGATACTGTGACCCCTCTGTATTGCAGAGTGTCACTGAAGGAATTTGGTTGGGACTACAGTTTTACTTAAAAGATGATCTCCTGGTGTGACTTTTCCAGAATCATTACCTAAGTCCTTTGACTTTTTCCTCCAAAATAAATCAGGATCTAGGGCTGGGTTGTGGCTCAGTGGCAGAGGGCTTGCCTAGCATGCATGAGGCACTGGGTTCGACCCCCGGAACCACATGAAAAATACTAAATAAACAAAATAAAGGGATGTGTTCATCTACAACTATATTGAAAAAAAAAAAGTCAGGGTCTCTGTGGCCAGTGCTCTTTATCCCTACCACTACTGACTTGGTAGGACATTGTCTGTCCTCTTGTAGTTAAAACATGGTGACTTAAGTATGTTTCTGTATTCATTACACGTGCTAAAAATCTGAACTCTGTGCCAAGGATCTGCCTTCACCTTTTCTTTAATTTGCTCCTGCTCCAGACTTTGTGGCTGAGATGCTCCAATGGATCTGTTTCCATCTTGCCTCAAAATCCTTTGCAGTTAGTGACTTGGGTTTGCCTTGATGGTCCAGTAGTTGCTAGAATGGTAGGTTCATATCTGAGCTGTGCTACTAACCAACCTGTGACCTTGGGTGAATAATTAAAAACTTTCTGTGTCTCAGTTTTCTCATCTTTGAGAGTAATAATAATTCAACTTTAATAATAATAATTCCTCTTTAAGTAAATGATTTAACATACGGAAAGAATTTAAGCCATGGCTTTGTTCTCATTTGTAAGCACTGCTTAGATGCTGCTGCTGATTTGTTATTAAATATCTATTGTAATTATCATCTTTGCCCCTCGAGTTTTTATAGGGCACCTCCATCTCTTGCACATCTTAGCTCAAGTGCCTTTTTTTTTCTTTTTGACTTCCCTTTTTTACCTTCTGGAAAGAACCTCCCACTTCCAAACATACCTTGCATTCTATTTCAGATTAAAAAAGAAAATTAAAAATCAGCTGGGCATTGATGCATGGTGCATTCCTATAATCCCAGTGGCTTGGGAGGCTGAGGTAGGAGGCTCTGATCTCAAGTTCAGAGCCAGCCTCAGCAATTTAGTGAGGTCCTGAGCAACTCAGTGAGATCTTGTCTGGAAGTAAAAAATAAAAAGGGCTAAGGCTAAGTAAAAAATAAAAAGGGATGTGGCTCAGCGGTTAAGTGCCCCTGGGTTCAATCCTTGGTACCAAAAGAAAAAAAAAAAATCACAACAGCATGTAAGAATTCTTTTCTGCTGAACCACTTGGGTTCATTTGCCAACCTGGTGTCTTATCATCTCTGAGCACTTGAATATGTATTTCCTTCAAAGAAAGAACTCACAACGTATCAGTCAAAATTGAGAAATTAGCTGGACACCATACTATCTAATCCCCAGACGCCATTTAAATTTGTGCTGAATGTCCCAATCACAAGAAACGACTTAGAATCCTGTGTCACTTGTTAAGTCTCCTTCAGCCCTGGAGCAGTTTCTCGGGTTCTTCTCGATGTTTATGGCCTTGACACTTTTGGAGCTAACACGCCATTTCCTTGATAGGCTGCCCTTTGGTTTTGGTTTGTGTGTCTCTGTTCTTGATTAGACTCAGGTTGTGGGTCAGGCAGAACGCCACAGAAGGCCTTTTTTATTTCTTCCTGCTGCCTCCCATCACATCATTTTGCTTTTGCCCCTTGCTGGTGGCATTAACTTTGGTCACTTGATAAAGTCAGCATCTGCCGAGTTTCTCCACTGTCAAGTTACTTTCTTTCCCCGCTTTTGGTAAACATTTTGTTTGCAGGGACTTTGAAACCATTCTCTTCCAACTTTCAGTTTATTCATGTATTACATGTGTTTGAACTTAAAGTTATCAAAATATGGTACTCAGTTTGCCCCACATTTAGATATTGGAAATCCCTTTCAGTGGGGTTCTATGTCCTTTGAGACATATCTCCATTATTATTTGAATATTTCTTAGTTTCTGGATCAAGAAGTTCCAGGTTCATGTATCTTGCTGGACAATGTTGATTTCATGGCCAAGGACCTGAAGAGCCAAGGAGCTCTGATTTCTTTTAGAGAAGAATGGTATTGAGTAGCCAAGATGTGGGCATTAGGTATCCTCATTATTCTTGGAATGTTGCAGCTCCTAAACCTTTGAGTGATTAATAAACATGTCCATGCATATCTCTATACACACTCAAATCTGTTTTCCCCCCCTACCATTTTATGTATTAAAAATCACAAGTTCACACTGATACCTCCAATTCAGTTAAACACTGCATAGTTCACTTTGGTATATTCTCTTTTGTAGATATGTGTTTTAGTTAGTTTTTTCATTGCTGTGAGCCTAAGATCTGATAAGCACAGCTTAGAAGAAGACAAGTTTATTTTGGCTCATAGTTTCAGAGGTTCAGTCCATTGTTGGCCAACTCTATAGCTTTGGGTCCAAGGTGAAGCAAAACATGGGGAAGGGTGTGGCAGAGGAAGGCTACTTAGGACAGGACAGGCTGGAAGTAGAGAGAGTGCTTCACTCACAGAAGGACAAAACAAATCCCAAAGGCATGCCCCCAGTGACCCACTTCCTACAGCTACCCGCATCTGCCTATACTTACCATTCAGTAACTGGATTAATCCACTGTTTAGGTCACACCTCTCATAATCTAATCATTTAACCTCTGACCATTCTTGCATTGTCTCACACATAAGCTTTTGGGAGACACCTCCTATCTAAACCAACAATGTAGAAGTCCTTTTTGCAGCAGGGGAAAATCTTTCTTCTCACTGTGTATTTACCTCGTCAGTCCATTGTACCTCATGTTGTGCTACTTCCCTGTATAGACATCCTCCTCAAGTTTGCTAGACAGCAACACTTCACACCAGTTCTTCCTGCAGGGTACAGGTGCCCTCCTCACTCCACTTGGCTGTCTCTTCTGGGCAGAGAATGCCTTTGGGCAGTAAAACCCTTCTGAGTGGACAGCAGCGCCATGCTAATGTGTATTCAGTTTAGCAAGCAAGGTGTGGGGGTTCCATGTCATTTTCCTTAGCTGACCCTGCGTGTTTGTATTCTGTATAAAGCACCCAACTTTACGTGGCAACCCTGAAGACTCTTGGTCCCTGGTTTCAGTTGATTGGCCCATGGCGATGGGCTTCTGACCCACCTTGGGACTGAGATGCCACTGCTGTGGCTGCCATCACTGTGTTGAACCAAGGAGATTGGAGAAACAGCGGCTGGTAGTTGACTTCTTGGTCTTCACGGTGGAAGACAAAAATCTTGGCTCAGTGAGAAAGGAAATAAAACTGATAGGGCAGAGAAGGGACGGAGAAAGAGAACTGTTAGAAGCCTGGGTTTGTGTTTGGATCCTGGTTTGTGTCTGAGGCTCTTGGCAGGAACAATCCTGTATTCTTAAAATACAGTTATCTCGAAGTTAAACTGCCAAGACACATGGAAAGCCCCAAGACAAGGGACAGAGTGGTGCACTGTGTGGGAGATGCTGTGAAGGTACCTGGCCAAGGACCTGGACACAGGGACCAAGTATCCAGTCCACATAGAGAGAGGTCAAGTTGTTTGCCAAAGGCCAACTCTTCAATAAGTGGTAGAGCTAGGAATCCAATGAGGTCTGTTCAACTAGTCGATGGCATACACTCCTGCATGTCTTCTGGATAAAATACTCAGGGACTTGATCTGTATGTGGGTTTCTTGGGGTGTACAAGTGATTCCAAGGGCTTGTGTTCTCTCTCTCTCTCTCTCTCTCTCTCTCTCTCTCTCTCTCTTTCTCTCTCTCTCTCTCTCCCCCCTTTCTCCTGCCTTCTTGTACATAAGGAAGTTTACTTTCAAGAAGATGGTGTTAATCAGATACACATCTTCCAAGAACCAGATGGCTTTCATTTCTTTCTCCCTGATTAGCTATATAAAACTAATTGTCCAACTGAGAAAGGCTTAATTTTAGAGGCTTATAGGGGAGGCAAGTTTATTGTTTACAGCTTTTCGCCCCCTTCTTGCCTCCCTTGCCAAAGGGCTCTGCTCCAGCAGGGGGATCCGCATCTAGTAACTGAAGACTTTTGTTAAGAAGTTGGATTTTTTTTTTTTCAAAAAAAAAAAAAAAAAAAAAAAACGAGATCCTTCAATTCTGTGAAGTTCAAGTTTTGTCCATGAGGTTCTTCTTCCTCCATTCTATGTTCTCTTTTAAATGGCTTCGAGCAGCAGTGGGAGTTCCGAATGGTGTTTTTTTTTTTTTTTTGGAGAATGTCTGCATTCATGTCCTGTAGGCCCAGGCCCAGTACTGCCTCGGACTAGAGTTAGTAATTGTAATATAAAAATTATGCTGCATTGTAAATGTGCAGGAACACATTATTCTAACTAATTATTAAGCTTACAAAGAGGCCAAGTGGTACTTGGTAAATCTGATTATTTAGTGTGGCAGAAAAACCATTTTTTGCATCGTGGAAATATTATGCCAAAGCATTGTGCCTTTTATGTGGAGTGAAGATAATAGTGGCTAGAATACAGGATTAGCCATGTGCTGTGTGAAAGATGGTAGGCTCTAAAAATCCATTTGTATTTTTTTGGCAAATTATCTTAATAGAATCCAACATGCCTTTCTAATTTAAAATACAAAAGTTCCATAAAGTTTATGCCAGAGTTCTATCCATTAAGAAACCGGTAAAAGAGTTAAGTCATAAAGCCTGGACTCTCGAATTTGGGGTGTGTGGTGTGTGTGTGTCCTGCTAACATTTGAACTGTGAATTCACTTCGTATTCCCTTCTAAGGATATGCCATTTTTAATTAAGACTAAAACACGGCGGGGTATTCTAAATTAGGACTGATTATAATTGCAGATGGCAATTGAGCTTTTGGAAGCTGTTTTTTTTTTTTAACTCTTAAATAAAAATTGTCTTTTTTAGTAATAGTTTGCGAAAGTTCAAAAGTAGTTACTGAGGGAAGGATATCTTTCACCTCTATATTTCCAGTCAACTAAATATCACAGCATATCTTCCTACTAAGGTTGTTTGCCTCTGAAAATTTTTTTCTTAAGATTTTCTGAACAATGGATCAAGGAAGAAATCTTGGACCTTAAAACTGAACTTTGGCTGAGTGCTGTGGCACACGCCTGTAATCCCAGCAGCTCGGGAGGCTGAGGCAGGAGGATCGCAAGTTCAAAGCCAGCCTCAGGAACTTAGCAAGGCCCTAAGCTACTCAGTGAGACCCTGTCTCTGAATAAAATACACAATAGGGCTGGGGATGGGACTCAGTGGTAGAGTGCCCTTAGTTTAATCCCCGGTACCCCAAAAAAAGAAAAAACAAACCAACAAAATAACAACAAAGAAAAAAAAAAACCCAAAACCCCACAACTGAACACTTCTGGAGACTTTCTCTTGATGGATATGGAAAATTCATGATAAGTGTCATCCAGATGTTGTTCTCTGGATAATTTTTGAGCCAATGCAATATAAACTGGCAAATTTGGGGGATTGTACTGGGGTCTAAACTCATTCTACCACTGAGCTACATTCCCAGCCCTTTTTATTTTGAGATAAAGTGTCTCTGATTTGACCAGTTTGGCCTTGACCTTGCCAGCCTCCTGCCTCAGCCACCTGAGTCACTGGGGGAATCACTGGGATTCCAGGTGTGAGCCACAACTCGGGGCCTGTTCTTTTTTTTATGGCAAAGAGCCCGCTGGACCATGAGTACCCTAAGGATCACAGACAGTATCTTACTTTAGCCTTCGGTTTAGGGAGACAAACTCTTTGTTCCAGGTTCGAGAAAGGAAATGTGGGCGTGATAGGCTGTTGCCTGGGTATGGAATGGGTTTGTGCATGGAGTTCTCTGGGGATAGAAATGATTGATATACAGCGCCAGTTTCTACCTGTTAATGGTGTGTAAATCCACCAGACCCTCGGTTCACAATTGGGATTTCAGTTTTGTTCTGCCAGCATTTTCCATTGTCAGGACTAGGGGCTGATGTCCCTGGCATTTGCTAGCTAGAGGCTGGGATGCCTGGAATGCCACCAAATATCCTGTAGTGCACAGGACAGCCCCCTGCCTCCTGGAAGAATTATCTACTGCAACACATCCAGAGTGCAGCTGTTGGAAAACCCAGCACTGAACCCTGAGGCTACAGTGCCTCCCCTGGTCTCCACTGTACAAATGGACTTGGAATCACCATGAACCTACTGTATCTTATCCTCTCATTACAGTACCCGTGGGTTGTCTAGTGAATTAAATGTGACTTGATAAGGACTGGTTTTCTGGCTGAGGGTGAAGCTCAGTAGTAGAGTGCTTATTTAGCAGGCTCGAGGTCCTGTGTTTGGTTCATAATACTGCTTCCCACCCCCCAAAAAAGTGTTTTCTGGAAGAAGTCAACAAGGAAGTCAGAGCTGAGCCGTGAATCAGTTTTGAACTGGGTAACTGGTATCCTGGACCAAAGCAGAGGTTACACAGGCCAGGTGGTGGATAGATTTGTGGGCTCTGAGGAAACAGGATGCTTTGATCCCTAGAAGTTGCCTTTTTTTGCGGGGGCAAGGGGTGTTGGGGATTGAACTTAGGGGCACTCTACCACTGAGCCACATTCCCAGCCCTATTTTGTGTTTTATTAGGGACAAGGTCTCCCTGAGTGGCTCAGGGCCTCACTTTTGCTGAGGCTGGCTTTGAACTCACGATCCTCCTACCTCAGCCTCCCAAGCCTGTGGGATTATAGGTATGTGCCACCGCCCCGGATTTAGGAAGTTGACTTTTAAAAAAATTTTATTTAGTGGCTGGGGCTGTAGCTCAGTGATAGAGTGCTTGCCTAGCCTGGGTGAGTAACTGGGTTTGATCTTTAGCACCACATAAAAATAAATAAATAAAATGAAGGTACTGTGTCTATCTACAATTTAAAATTTAAAAAAATTATTTATTTGCAGGTGGGTACTGGGGATTTAACTCAGGGGCTCTTTACCACTGAGTCACATCCCAGCCCTTTTTATTTTATTTTATTTTATTTTTTTAATTTCAAAATAGTTAATCACTAAGTTGCTTAGGTAGGGCCTCATTAAGTTGCTGAGGCTGGGTGGTCCTCCTGCTTCAGCCTCCCTGATTGCTGGGGATATATGCCTGTTCCACTGCACTCAGCAGAAGTCAACTTTTTCATAGGGCCCATCTTGTCCCGGAAACATGAGTTCTCCTGAGTGCTGCATTCTTGCAAAGGTGCTATGAAAACATCCCTAGTAAATAACATCCCACAACTGTGTTATCCTTCACACTGAATTCTGCCTAATGAGGATTGGCTGTGTACGGCCACCACTGCTTCATTTTATTACACTTGGTGTACCCCGCTCAGAAAATTAAGAGACCCAGGGAACCAGTATTGAGTAGAATAATAAAAGGACTTTCTTGAATGGTGGCACTTTGGATACTTCTTTCTGCCTTCCGTGACTGGAGGAATAAGGATGTCATGAGGTTTATAAACAGCTGATAACAACAGGCTTCGTTTACATTTTGTAGCTCGTGTACCCGCCTCCTTCAGGCACGTGCTGAGGGAATTGAAATTGCAGTTTGCCTATTATGTGTTGGCAGTAATCTTTCAAAAAAATTTTTTTATGTTTCAAAATCAGGCAGCCAACAGCAGTAGCCAGTGATCTATGGGGCTATTGATGTGAATTGAATTTGCAGAGGGAAAATGGGATTTGGTTGCAGTATGAACTCATAATGAGGTGGCCCCACACATTTGTAATGGTCAGCCATTGTTTATGCCCAGAATCAGCTAGAAATCAAATATCTTCTGAGCAGAGACTGAAATGAGACTTGAGGGCTTTAAAAGAATTTTTTTTTTCCTTCAATGCAAATAAGTCATTCCAAGTTGATGTCATTTAGTTGGGCTATCAAAGATGTGCAAATTTAACAGAATGACCCCTTTTGATAAGTGAAGTTGGATCAGGGATCTTCACTAATCTCATTATCTTATTGATAAGGAAATGGGCCCCAGGCCCCCAGTATATGTATTCTATAGATATATAAAATACATGCATCATTTGTTGTATCAGTAATGTATATGTGTTCATATGCTGAAATCTTATGTAAAGTAAAAAACATTAAAAAATGCAAAGTCTGAAGGAAAAAATAGTTTTTACTGGTTATGAAGGGTAGGTATCTGTTCTCACGGGCCCAATGCACTTTCTTACGCACCCTTAGGTGCTCATGATGGAAATGACATTCGCTAGTTAATACTGCTTTAGGTGGTGACTGTGGCCGGTGAGGGAGGACCCTGGCCGGGCTGCCCTTCCTATCAGAGTGTAGCAACTGGCTGAGATACACGAGTTCATCCTGAGCCTTTTCTCTTATGATGTGGTGGGAGCTGTAGACAGGGGTGGGTTAGTATTGAAGATTCAGAAGCCATTCTCCTCCACTGTGGAGTGTGGGCTGGGAAGAAATTCAGCCAAAGGAAGTGCACCCACACCTCATGTGTTACCTGGATGCAGTGCCTAAAAAGTTCATTTCCTGATTCATTGCAATATTTTCTTTTTTACTTTCTCCCTCCCTTTCTTTCTGACTCCTTCACTCCTTTTTAAACCTTACTTCTTTTTTGTTGTTGAGGAGACTGGGGCACCGTGTTTCCTGTAAATATATTTCTTCTCTGAGGTCAGAGTTTTGGGTTAAGAGTGTGGGCTTTGAAGTTACAGTGATTGCTGTATTTGAATAAGTTGCATGAATGAATATTGGGATCTGTTCCCGTAGTGCACATTGTGATGCTTAGGCAAGTTGGTAAAGCCCTCTGACTTGACATTTCCTTAATGGTGGGCCATGTGAACCTAGGTGCTTCTCTGTGGGTTTAAGTAAAGGGCATGTGACGTAGCCAGCACAGGGTTTGGCATTGTGTAAAGGCTCATTTAATCTTGGTGGGTGTGATCATTCTCACTTCACGGTGGTTTTGTCCTTCCTATAAGTCTTCAAAGTGTTTCCTTTCTCTTTTATTTTTTTGGCACCAGGGATTGAACCCAGGGGTGCTTAACCAAATCCTTAGCCCTTTTGATTTTTATATTTTGTTTATGGCCTTGCTAAGTTGCTGAGGCTGCCTTTGAACTCACCATCCTCCTGCCTTGGCCTCTGGAGCTCCTGGGATTATAGGCCTGTGCCCACCGTGCCAAGGTTTAAAATATTTTTTAAAGCCTTCACTTAACCTCAGAACATCTTATATAACCAAGTGATAATTGAGACATATATACTGGGCCTGGGACATTCACTTTGGTGTTCTTGGTTTTTGGAGGGTTGGAATTAAATCTTAACTTTCTTTTACGGTTCATGTGTCTTACCTTTTCCCCAACACCAGGCCGAACTGGGAAATCAAACAGCTAATCCTTAGTTGTCAGGTGAAAAGGAATTTTTGATGTTTGAGTATGGCTTTAGATTGGATCAGAGGAGTTGTTTTTAGTATTACAGAAGTTGAATGAGGAAAGGAGGAGCAGGAAGGATCTCAGGAAGGAGATTTTGCTAATTGTAATTAGTGTTGAACAGAAGTTGGTGCATTTCTGTAGTTTTCTGATGTCAATCACTTTCAGTAAGAAAAAAAAATTTTTTTGCTATTATTTTTAAGTGACAGATTGCAGTATGTATTTTAGGACCTGCCACCCATTTTGATTGGAAAAATTATGTTGTTTGAATTTTAGATACTGCAGGTAAAGTCCTCATTTAACTAAATAACAGGGACTTAAGGATCTTAAAAATTACTCTTGTAACTGAAGGTGTTTTTCTCTGACTTATTATTCAGATAAGTGTAAATCCTATAACTGAGCAGAATAAAATTTTTCATGTCCTTTAGAATCTGTTTTCTGGCTTCATCTGAGGCGGTCTTACCTTAATAGGCAAGAAGTACAAGTTTTGTGGATTATTGAGCAAAGATGAAGGGCAGCATATTTTGCTTATTTCCGGTTTGCAGCTGCCTTTTAATGTATCAGATTGAATGCCGCAGCTACTTCCTTTTCTCCAAGTTGTCTTTGGTAAGGCATATTTGCACCTTTTTTTGGGAGGTATGATAAGGACCAGGGATTGAACTTTGGAGGACTCGACTGAGTCACATCCAAGCCCTATTTTGTATTTTATTTAGAGACAGGGTCTCACTGAGTTGCTTAGGGCCTTGCCATTTGCTGAGGCTGTCTTTGAACTCGTGATCCTCCTGCCTCAGCTTCCGGAGCCACTGGAATTACAGGTGTGCACCACTGTGCGCAGCACATTTGCACCTGAAATGCAAGACAGAGAGATTGATATTTTGCTCTTTTTTTAGTAGAAAGCAATAATGTCCTTATTTGTTCATTCTAGAATTCCAGGCATCAACCCCTGAAGCTGAAGGAGAATCAAATTTTGCACCATGTATGTTAATAATCAGGGATGTGTCTCAAATGCACCTCAAGCCTATGACACAGAATTCTTGGTTGCAGACAGAATTCTTGGTTGCAGGCAGCAGAGTGGGTTTTGACTGACTTGGCTTTGGAAGGGTTCTACAGACTTCTCAGGATGAAGGAAAAGAGTAGGATCATCAAACTTTGGAAAGTACAGGAGCTAGTAACAGCAGGGACTGAGGAACAATTGGTATTCGAATGAATTGTTCCCTACTATGTTGCCTTTTTAGGGATGACACTCAGCACCCAGATCCCTCTCTGGGAAAGCTTCTGACCAGCTTGGTGGTGGGGGACAGGATGCTTGCATGGATAACAGAAGGGAACATTGGGAGCTATGACATGGAGAAGTGGGGAAAGGACCATGGAGTTAACTACAGCTGGACCTTCTGTCCCTCCGGGCTTCTGTCATAGAGTGGCTTATCAACCATGGGTGCCAGAACAGGCTCTGAGCCTCCTCACTCAAGCTCTAAGGATGGACTTGTCCGGAAGGCATTGCCAGTTCTGTAACTGATGGCTTCGCCTCGTTTTTTTCTTTACCTTTGCCCCAGGCTAGAGAATTGGTTTCTGAGTGATGCTGTCTCAAAGTGGGAAAGAAAAATCTCTCTTAATTAGCAAAGATAAAGTATTGACAGTGCTATGGAGCAGATGCTTGGAAACATAGGCCTTCTATAATTAGAAAGGAGCAATTAAAGAAGACACATAGAAAACGTCCAGTTGCTGTTTGTAGAAGCCAAGTTAAGGTTTACCTGTGAAAGCCTTCAGCTATTTAAGGATGTTAATGATTCCTTGAACAAGGAGGGCACCTGAGGGCACGGTAGCATGCAGGCCTGTCTATTCCCAAATTTCACTGTCCAGCACCGATCACAGCCTCTCGTATTTAGTTGGAAAAAGCTCTTTTTAAGGTTGAGGCATGGGAGAGGGCTCTGCTCCTTCTATTCCTTCTTTGGACTTGTTGCCAAAAGGTTCTCATTTTACCTTGAAACCCCCAAGGAGAGGCCACTGAGCTCAGAAGCAGCTCTCGGGAAGCCAGACTCTACAACCCCCTTTCACATAGGACCACCCCTTTATACAGGTCTTGGGTTTTCTGGGGATGAAGTACAGTCTGGAGATTCTGAGTGTGTGTTGATGAATCCGACTTTCCCACTAAAGAGCTGGGCATGTTTTTAATCTCTTTGGGTCAGTTTTAGTCAGTTTTGTGGGTTGTGACCAAAAGACTATTGAAGAACAGTTGGGCGGGCTGGGTTGTAGCTCAGCGGTAGAGTGCTTGCCCCGCATGTGAGGCACTGGGTTTGATCCTGAAAATTCTTGCGTTATCTGGCACATGAACTTTTGGGGGACACCTCATAGCTAAAGCATAACTGGGATTTTTTTGCTGGCTTTGCCTAATCAGGAGCCATCACCTCTTTTTTCCTTCTTAATTGAATCAGCTATTGTGATGATAATGAACCCCTAAAAAGAATGATATTCACCAGCTCCCCTGCCAGAAGGGATGGTTGTTGAGTTACATGTAAAATTTGTTGTTTGGGGCATCCGGAAATATTATTTTTGATTTTTTTCACATTTTACATTTCAGATGTGAAACAGATGTAATAACTTGGAGCTGCAGCACCCATTTTGGGACCATGAGGCGAAAGGCCAAAGGAATTACAGAGATTGGGGGTTTCTTCACACTGCTGTGTATCAGTAGCTACTGAAAGAAATCAATCCTTAAGTATTGCATCCCCTATAATGGGCCTCCAATAGGGTTGACAGTAGAGGTAGGAGGGGGAGGGATATGGTTATATAGTTACAAGAGTTGGTTTTGTATTTTCAAGCCATCATTTTATTTTGATGTTGTTGCAGGATGGAAACCCTTTTAGGGTTTTTGAATAAATAAGTCGAGCAGGAACAGAATACAGCTCCTGATACCAAAACTCAAGGTTTCCCATTTGGAAACTGAGGATACCAGCTCTTACCTTCTAGGGTCATTTCTCAGGATTCATAGAAAACATGCAATCCGCCCCTGCACTGACAACCAACAGCTGGTACTTTTCACTTTAAGTTATTGTCACATAGCGCATAGTGACAAGTATTAGTTTGCTAGAGTTGCTGTAACAAAATACCACAAGCTGATGGCTTATTTATTGCTTTGCGGTTCTGGGGACTAGAAGTCTAAGATCAGGGTGTTGGTAGGTTTGGTTAAATTTGAGGACTTGGAGGGAAGGCTCTGTTTTGGATCTTTTTCCTTGAAAGAGATGGCTCACTAAAGGCAGATTACTGTCTTTTCACTCTTTTTACATCATATCCTTTCTCTCCTTGTCTTGTGTCCAAATTGCAAGGGTACCAGTCATGTTGATATAGGGTCCATTCTGAGGTCTCCTTTTAACTTGATTACCCAGACGAAAGCTTATTTCCAAATGTGGTCATGTCCTGAGGTTACTAGGTAGAGCAGAGAACTCCAGCATACCTTTTTTTCAGGGCACAATTGAACCCATAAATTGTACCTATGTAAAATATTGCCAGTGAAGCTTTATCTTTCACTCTTTTTCTGATTATAGAATCTCTCTCTCTTTTTTGGTAGTGAGAATTGAACCCAGGGGCACTTAACCACTGAGCCCTTTTTTAGATTTTTATTTAGAGACAGGGTCTTGCTAAGTTGCTGAGGGCCTTACTAAGTTGCTGAGGCTGGCTTTGAACTTGCAATCCTCTTGCCTTAGCCTCCTAAGCCCTGCTGATTATAGAAACTTTACAAACAAATCAAATACCTGTAATCCCAGCTCCTTGGGAGGCTGCAGGAGGATCACAGTTTGAAGGTCAACCTCAGCAAATTTGGGTGAGACTCTGCCTCAAAAATAAAAAAAAAAAAATTGAAAGGACTTGGAATTGTAGCTCAGTGGTAAGAGTGCCTCTGGGTTCAATCCCTACGATCAGGGGTTGGGGGCAGGATCAAATATCTGTCCATGAAAAATGTCCCTCCAAATGCCCAGTTTTATAAATGACTTTTAAATGTATATCTCTGGATTCTAGAATTTCAGGGCTTGTAAAAAGGCCTTTTATAGTTTTAGGGGTGATGATTATCAGCTTTTATGATGCTCCTGGGTTTGGGCACTGGTTTGAATAGGTTTCAAGCTCACAAGTGTATTTCATAAAGGATCAACACCATCAAAGTCATTCATATGGCCCAGTGGCAGGTGTCCTTGGTGTACCCCAGAGCCTCATGGTTCAGGATGCCCAAGACGGACTACCTCAGGATATTGGACAATGCTACTGAACATATCAGCAATATTACAAAATACAGGAGACTCCACGTTTGGCAGAATTCTTTAGTTCCCATTAAATTTGGAACCCAGGGTTCCTCCAGCTGCTCTCTTTCTCTCTGCAAACATTTCAGGTGTTGAGAACATTACCTCCTGAGTGCAGCACGGTAGCTTTTGCATTAAATAAATAATGTTCCTGTCCCTATTGGCTTTTTTTTTTTTTTTTTCAAAGATCACTTTGAGGCGACATTCTGTATTTGTAGGGGCTTGTCTGCAAATAAAAGGAGTAATTGAAATACAGCTGAATAGGAATCAAGAGTGCGATTCAAGTGTAAGGTAAAACTGATGACATCCCTTATTGCTGTGTAGATGAATTACTTTATGGTGGCCTATTTTCTGATAAAGCTTTTTTTTAAAAAAAAAAAACTAAAAAAGCATTTTTCTTTACTCTAATCGTCCATCCTGACAACAGGAAAAAAAAAAAAAAAAGAAAGAAAGGCTGTTTTCCCTCCCCTCCCTTAGCAACGATAGTAGAAATTGCTTATTGCTTGAAAATCTATATTTGCCTGCTGGTGTGCCATTAAAAAGGGATTTGATCGCCTGGATGACATTTTTTATTTAACATAAGATACAAAGGATTAGAGTTTCCATATTGGCAGAGTGTGGAATGGATAGGTAGGTGACTCGAAGGTTTTCTTTTTCAATTAAGAGAATGTTCAGATCCCACATATGCCAAGGAATTGGGCATGTTTAAATGTGAGCTCCGGAGGTGGCATTTGGGCTCAGAGTCAGGAGCCCAGCCAGGGAGGTAAGGTCACCACTTGCAACTGTTGCTCCGTGTCTCCTAATGCTGGAGTCCAAAGGAGGAAGCCTTTACAAGCCCTGAGATTCTAGAATCTCAGCTTTCTAGCCGTGGCCTGGGATAGGTGTGGGATGCGTGGGGGGTGGGGGTTGGGGGCGGGGAGTGCTGTTTGGCAAGTCATTAAAGGCATTTTACATTTGTTTCCCAATTTCATTTTCATGGCCCATGTGACCAACTATGATGTATTTTTGAGGGGGAAAAAAACCAACTCAAATCAGATCAAACCTGGATCACATGCTGGGAATGGAGCATAAAGTAAAATGAGACAACTCAAATGTAATCAGAAAGATCTAGAAGGAGGGGAATTGTACACTTCAAATTATTCCATTTGGGCTGGGGTTGTAGCTCAGTGGTAGAGCCCTTGCCTCACACATGTGTGAGGCACTGATCCTGAGCACCACAGAAAAATAAGTAAGTTAGTAAATACATAAACAAATACAATAATGATATTGTGTCCATTTACAGCTAAAAAAATGCAATAAAAATCATCTGTTTTAAGGAATTACCACTTTTTAGGTACAGATCAAATGAGAGAACAGTGTTGGCATTCTATTTTTAAAAGTCCCTATCTTTTAGGTAGATGCTGAATTATTTATAGGGGAAAATTTGATATCTAGAGTTTACTTTAAGATAATTTTGTTGTGTAATCCCATCAGCTGGGGAGGATGAGGCAGGAGGATTGCAGGAGCGCTGTGCCCCTGGGTTCAATCCCTAGTACCAAAAAAAAAAAAAAAAAAAAATTCAGTTGGAGTAGGAAGTGGTAGGTCGGGATACAAAAGAAATAAGGTTTGCGGTATGTGGCAATTTTTGAAGGTGTATGAGGACATTCTTCTATCTTTACATACTGGAAATTTTCATGGTACAAAAATTAAAAAAAAATAATCATGACATACCTGTATCCTATTCTTCATGATGACTGCAGATGTTGCAAGACTAACTTCTTTTTAAATAGTCTGGGGGTAATGAATATTTGAATATATAACCTTTCACCTCAGAATACTCTTAAGTTTAAGTCTGGCCATTTACTGCAGCAACCAAGTCTTGCAGAATGGACAGGTTTTATTTAATGACCCATTTTCCTTTATTTGAACTAAGCCCTATGGAATACAGGGGATGTTTTATTCATTAGACTCTTCCCCCCTTTTTAAAAAATTTTTAAATCTTAGCATGCCTTTGTAGGAATTAGCAGGTGTTTAATTATCAATAGGAGGATTCTTTATTTGCCGAATGCAGTAGAAAGTCATTAAAAGAAGTTTAAAATTTGAAAGAATCAGATGGAGGAACTTGGGGGGGAAAAGAATAAATCTGGGTTTATCAAGGTCAGGTGACTTGTGGCTCAGTGTCTTGCAGCTCCCTCATAAAATGAGCCAAAGTGAAATCTTTCTGCCTTTGGATCAAACATTCCTTGTGAAGAGAGACCACCTAGGATGCATTAATGCCAAGGTTTGAGGGTTATACCATAGATCTTAAGGTTTGAATATTTGTGGACAGATTTGTCCCCAGTCTCTGCATGAAACCATTAGTTCCTTTTTAATTTTTTTTGCATTTCATTTCATAGTCTAAGTACATTGTGGACTTCCTCTCCTGTATTCACCTGTGTTCTGGGCCCCCAGGGAAAAATACAAGTAAAAATTATATATATTTTGCCTTCTTTCTTGTTCCTCTTGTCCTGTCTTGGTATCCTTTTTTTTTTCTTTTTCATTTTTTAATTGATTTAAAAAAAATAAATGACAGCAGAATGTATTACAATTCTTATTGCACCTATACAGCACAATTTTTCATATCTCTATTTGTATATAAAATAGGTTGACACCCAATTTGTGACTTCATACATGTACTTTGGATAATGATGTCCATCACATTCCACCATCCTGGCTAATCCCCTGCCCCCTCCCTTCCCCTCCCACCCCTCTGCCCTATCTAGAGTTCCTCTATTCCTCCCATGTCCCCCCTCCCTCCCTTTCTCTTTTTCTAACAGCGCCGTCCTCTCCATTTCTGATGATATAATGTTCGTGTGACAGTTGTTTGGGTTTAGAAGAAGAAGAAGAAGAAGAAAAAAAAAGATGTGGTTAAGTTGAAGTGGTTTGCAGATGGGGTGAGGTAGGGGAAGCTGAATGGCTCCCATTCATCCATTTCTGATCCTGTGCCGTGTGCCTTCATTTATCTCATCCCCAAGTCCTGCTGTTTTATAAGGAAGGAAAGGAAAACTCAGAGCTTAAGCCAAGGCCAAGGTCTCATGGCTCATAAGATTGTTTGATGGTAACTACCAAGTCTGTTTAGCTGTGGGGCGATGGACAGCCTGGGCAGTTTTTAACAACACATCTTCCATTTTACGCCGTGATGTTGCTTTTCATTGATTCCATCATGGGAAGCAGAGAAGGAGGTAGGACGGGGACATTTAGGAAGTAGAGGCATTTGAGCCTTTCAGCAGTTCTCTTAGGGTACCCGCACGAAGTCTAAGATTTCCTCGGTTAGATTTAGAGCTCAAATATTTTCTGAGTAAAAGAAAGATGAACACTGATAGGTTTGGCTACTGTGAAATAACTCTGTTTTTCTACACGCTGCATTGTTTTAACCTCAAAGTTAAAACATCTCCATGATGTAACACAGAGAGATTTTCTGAACAAGTCTCCTTGCAAATCACAGGCATTGATAGGAGCATGCTCTCTCCTCCGGCTTGTAACTGATATTATTTTTGTGGTCTCGGGCAAATAAAGGATCACTGTAGTTTGTCTGGAAGGCGTGTGGAGTTGGTGGTGAAGCAGGTTGCAGCTGGTCCCTTGGAAAGATCTTCATGCTGTGAAGTGTCTTCAGCTTGGAGTTTTCTGCCTTTCAAGGGCCTCTCTGTCAGGCTGTGGGCCACCATGCCAGGGACAAAGTTGGATGTTAAAGCAAAATGTTTGCTAAGCAGTGTTGATGGAGGGTGCATTTCAGGCTAATGGGGAATAAGCCATAGAAGTAGAAGTTACTCAGGCTGCAGAAAAGGGCCCAAAGATGCAGAGCTCATGACAGATGTGCATTGATGTGGTGCTTTGTGGGTCCATGTAAGGTATGAGCGGTAGGAATCAGTCAGCTGGATGTGCACTTCAAATGGATGATACTATTGGTAGGAAATAAAACAGTGAGTATCGACTTGTGTGCTGCACCTTATTCTGGGTCCTCTATAGATTTTGGGTAACCTTTCATTTAGTTAGAGAGGTTATCTTGAGCTTCATTCTCAGGGAGTTGACGTGAGCTAACTTGTGTAGCATGAGCACGCTGGCCTTCCAGCTGTGTGAATACCAAATGTCACCTAGGAATAAGGCATGTATGTTTTCTTTAGTGTCTTAAGCACTAAACTATAAAGTATCTGGAATACTTAAGTATTCTGTGCTTCCTTGTTAAGAGTGACTTTTTTTTTCCCCGATGTCATCCACCTCTAATAAAAAAATTGTTTCTTTCTTTCTTTACAGAGGTCTTTAGGGGGTCTTTGTGTGTGTGTGTGTGATGCTAGGCATCAAACCCAGGGCCTGTCTCATGCTAGGCAAGGACTCTACTCAGGCACCCCTCCAGCTCATAGGGGATCTTTTAAAAGATTGGCTCAGCCAAAGGAGTTTTTCAGTTCAGTGCACATTCTTTGCAATGTGTCTGTGATCTGACGTGGTTCAAAATATTTATTATTTCCAATCTCTGGCAATGAGAATAGAATGAAATATTAGTGAGCTTTCCTCAAAATGTGGTAGTAATTTGTAGCTACTTCAAAATTTATATATCCTTAGTTAATAATATTCAAATCTTCAGACTGTTAGGGGTAGGAAACTGTTATTGGGAATGAGCAATCAAAGCTGGCTACTGACTGGTCTTACTTCCTTGAAATTGTACACTTAAACAAAGAACAAAACAAAAAAAGGCTGGGCCAGGCACATTGGTGCACACCTGAAATCCTACAGAGACAGGAATAAACGTTTGGTAAATAATTGCCAGCCTTTTTCTTTTTTTGTTACCAGGGATTGAACCTAGGGGAGCTTCATCACTGAGCTTCATCCTAACCCAAGTCTTTTTTATTTTTCATTTTGAGACAGAGTCTCCTTAAGTTACTTAGGGCCTCACTATATTGCTGAGGCTGGCCTTAGCTTGAGATCCTCTTGTCTCAGCCTCCCGAGTTGCTGGAATTACAGATACCCTACCAAAAGATGGATATTTAAACAACAATCAGTTGCAGTACAATGGTGTAGCTGTTCTGATTGTCACTTAGAGTCGGGGGTGGGGGAGCCAGTTACAGGGAGTGCTCAGTTCTATAGAGGTGAGATTTGGAGCAAGAATCTGTAGTAGAAGAAATTAGAAGACACATAGACAATGCACTTAATACTGGATAGGGAGTGCTGAGTTAAAGGAGGTAGGCAGGTAAAGTGCTCTTTGTTTCTAGAAAAAGAAATTACAGTCTTCTCTCTGTATCTGTGAGAGTTTGGTTTCAGGAGTCCCTGGGTATTCCAAAATCTGCATATGCTCAAATCTTTTATACAAAATTGTATAATAATTTGCATAGAACCTTCACACATCTACTCATATATTTAAATTATCTCTAGGTTACTTATAATATCTAATGCAATACTATTACTATGTAAATGGCTGTTTTACTGTATTGTTTTATGGAATAAAGACAAGAAAAATGTCTGTGCACATTCAGGACAAATGTGATCATTCTCCACTGGCGCCCCCCCCCTCCCTGCCCTTTTACCTGCCTATCCTCCTTCCCCCCTACTCACCGCCCTCCCCCCCCCATCAATCCCTGGTTTGTCAGTTCTGCTGTTAGTTGAGGCTGCGAATTTGATAGAGGACCACCTTATGAACGGATTATAGTCCCTTAGTCATATGAAAAATGTGGGAGGCAATTGAGATAAATTACTTAGTGGGTTGGAGAGGGAGGAAATAGACCCAGGGCCACACAGTGAGCAAATATATGAGCTTGCACCTGAGTTGAGCATTTCTGACCATTTAGTACACAAAGAAGTGGAGTGATCACCTTATGTCACTTCTTTTCAACTTCGCCTCCCCTATGCCACCCTGCTTCCTGCTCATGGCTTCATATAACGGATGGGGTGCAGCTGTCTCCAGTATGGGCACCCTTGCTTACCCTAGAGGTTAGCTGTTTTAGGAATATACTAAACTTATTTTCAACTCAGGGGTCTTAAGACACCTTGTTCCAGTTGCATGGAAAGCCATCCTGCCACCTCCCTTCCTGATTTGGCTCGTTGTCAGAATGGGTGCTTTTCCTGGCCTTCACATCTAAGCATGCTTGCCTTCTTACCAGTCCCCACCTCTCTGCCCTGCTTTATTTATTTATTATTATTTTGGGGTACCAGGGATTGAACCCAGGGGCCCTTAACCACTGAGCCACATCCCCAGCCCTTTTTTATTTTTTATTTAGAGACAGGATCTCACTGAGTTGCTGAGGGCCTCGCTAAGTTGCTGAGATTGGCTTTGAACTTGCCATCATCCTCAGCTGCTGATTTATTTTGGTTATGGCACTTAGCCATATGAGAAGTTATCATTGTTCATCTATTTGTTATCCCAGCATTTCCAACTATAGGTGAGTTTCATGCTGAGGGTTGACAGGGATTTTGTTTTGTTTAACATTATATATCCCCATTGCTTGGGATATAGGAAGCACTATATAAATCTATTAAATGGACAATTACTTAAATTACACTTTAGGGTAGCTTACCAAGAACCAGAAGTGAAAATCATTGGGAGGATTTTGGGGGGACAAGGTGATGCGAAGCACAAACTATTAATTTCATGATTGGACCATTCACTGCTGATGTATAGAAATGGGAGCACATTTTGTATATTTATCTTTTATCCTACAACCTTGATGTGTTTTATGATCTCGGAGACTGTGAGGGTGAGTGTGTGTGTGTGTGTGTGTGTGTATTCCTTAGGATTTTTTTTTAAAAAATTAAATTTTTTTTTTTTTTTTAGTTTTAGGTGGACATAAGATCTTTTATTTTACATTTATGTGGTGCTGAGGATCAAACCCAGTGCCCCGTGCATGCTAGGCGAGCACTCCATCACCGAGCCACAACCCCAGCCCCTTCCTTAGGATTTTGGATCATGTCATCTGCAAATGGTTTTACTTCTTTCTTTTCCATCTGGATGTCTTTCATTTTTCTCTCTTGCTATCACCCTGGCTGGATCCTCCAGTACAGGGGCGAATACAAGTGGCCTCCAGGAGAGAAAATAGGAGATCAGACAGCCTTATCTTGTTACTGATCTTAGGGGGAAGCAGCCTGTCACCAGTGAGTCTGATGTTAGCTGTGGCTTCTTACAGATGCCTTCTAGCAGGCTGAGGGAAATTCTCTTTTATTCCTGCTTTGTTGAGTGGTGTTGTTTTAAATCATAAAATGGTGTTGAATTTTGTCAGATGCTGGCTCTGTAGAAACCTAAACTTTTAGAGGAACATTATTTTATATATATATTTTACCAAGCACACATCGCATTGTAGAACTTTCCTTCCTGACCTGGGCTCGGCAGAGGTTTGAAAGTTCTGCCCTTGCCTCTGGTGACCTCACTAACCACCTGGAGCGGCATTTGTCTCAGGTTAACTGTCCAAGAAAGATGCTGCCCCCTGGGGAGAACTCTAACGACAGGGCGTTTCTCAGCAACCCCCAGAATGCGGTGCCACATGTGAGGAGCACAGGGTGGCTGTTTGTTTTGCAGGTGTAAGTAAGACTGTCACCACGCTGTTGAGGGAGGGATCTTGAGCTGTTGATATAGTTCAGACCTTGGCAGTGGTCTAATCTCCTTGAAGCTTTAGTGTTTGATTGAATTCGTTTGCCCTGCAAATAGTCAATGGTGTAAGTGATCTCAAAGTGAGACTATATCTAAAGCCTGTATTTATAATAGACAAGGTTCAAAGGAGAGCTGAGACCTTGTAAAATACACATACGTCGGACTTCCTGAGCAAGTAATGAGGACTTCACTTCCACCTGTGAAGTCCTCATTGGAACCTGTCAAACAGTCAGATTACAGGCCTGGCTTGGTTGCATGAGACTCTTTTTTTTTTTCTCCAAATTTATTTTTTTAACTGATACATAAAATTATAAAATTATACCTATTAATGACTCTTATAGTCACTACAATATCATCCATAAAAAAAGATTAGAATCTTAGTATCTTAAAGATAGTTTTTGAGAACCAAATGGAAATAAATCCCTTTGGTAGTATTCATGGTGTAAGTATTCATGACCCAGACTCAGGTAACCCTTACATGGATGCTTCTAGTACTGGGGAGCTCACTATTTCATGTTAGCCATCTTTTCTGTTGGTGGTGGTGGAGGAGGAGGAGGTGGGGGGAGGAGCTGGCTTTGAATTTGGCAATCCTCTGCCTCAGCCTCCTTAGCCGCTGGAATTACAGGAGTGTGTGCCACCACATCCAGCTGAGCATAAAATTTTCAAAGTTTGTCCATTTTATAGCAGGTATCAGAACTTCATTCTTTTTTTATGGGCAAATACTACTCCACTGTATGGATGCACTACATTTTTCCCCCATTCATTATTTTATGGACACTGTATTAGTTCTACATTTTAACTGTTATGAATGAGTGCCAGTATAGGTATTTTTGCAGGTAAGTTTTTTGACTGAGGAGTAGGTCTCTCCCTGCTTCTGCCCTGTTTACTTGTTGGTTCATCTGAATATAATATCATACTTGGTAAAATCAAGTATTGTTGGAATTGGTTCCATCTTGTTAGAAGTATGAAATTCTGGTTCTTTGGCCCGTTCTGTGATGTGTCCATTCCAACCTTTGTGCTATGCCAGTTGGTTTCATCTCCGTTCTCTGTCTTGAGCCAGCTCATAGATCACAGCACTGAACAGAGTGAGGTTGGTTCTCTGCCACATTCCTTGGTACTATGGCGATGGCAGGGTGGCTGTATCCTTCTAACCGTTGGCTTCTGTGCACTGAAGGGACTAGCACTTATTTATGCTGATATGAAGTATTTGCATTCTGGGTCTAGTACCACTGAGTACCAGAATGACCATGGGCAAGTTACTTGAAGCTTAGCTTAGTTAATTTTCTCATCTGGAAAATGAGGACAATAGTAGGGCTTACCGAACAAAGTTATTGAGAGGATTGCATGGAGCAGTCTGTATAATAAAGCTCACATCATGTGCCAGGTTCGTTGCTAGAGGCCGTATTTCAAGCAAGAAAATGGAGGCCAGAGAATTTTCTGTTCCTTTGGAGCCTTGTTCCCTAAAGGTTTCAGTTCCAGAAGGAAGTAAATCTGTTACTGATGCTGAAACACACACCTGTGGGCTCTAAGCTTTCTTAGGGGTTGAACTGGTTTGCTTTACGTGGCTTCCACTCTGCTCCTTCCTCAACATTGTGGTCAGTGGTGGGTTTGAGTGTGTGTGTGTGTGTGTGTGTGTGTGTGTGTGTGTGTGTGTGTGTGTTTATCCTTCTTGGCCATGCACCACAAACAGAGATGTCAGTCACATCTGAAACCCTGTAGGGCAGGGCTCCATTGTGCATACCTCTAATCCCAGCAACTTGGCCAGCCTCAGTAATTTAGCAAGGCCCTAAGCAACTTAGTAAGTCCTTATCTCTAAATAAAAATAAAATTAAAATTAAAAAAATAAATAAAAAAGGGGGGCTGGGGTTGTGGCTCAGTGGTAGAGCACTTGCCTAGCATGTGTGAGGCAGTAGATTCGATTCTCAGCACCACATAAATATAAATTGTCATTGTGCCATTTACAATTTTAAATGAATAAATGGGCTGAAACTCCACAGGTTTCGCCGTTGAGAAATCTCCTGCCCAGAAACATGGGCCAGTGTTTGGAGAACCTCATCTCCCTAGTGAGGTGGATAAATGAGGATAGCCATCTTCTCATTCAAGCCTGTGAATTACTATTTACTTGGCCTAGAATAATCTCGTTAAGAGAACTGTGTGGAATCTCTGCATCATAATCGGATTTCAGTTATCTCTTGGAACTGTGACTGGGTCTTAAGTAATTTTAAGGGCAAAATTTAAAAAAAATGTTGATTGCCTTCTAAAAAAGGGATTTGTTATCCTTAGAGCTATTAAACCTTCGGGCACTGCTTTCCAAATTGTGGTACAGAATTATTACAGGTTGAGTATCCCTTTCCTGAAATGGTTGGGTCCAGAAATGTTGCAGATTTCAGACTTTTTTGGACTTTGGAATATTTGCAGATTTTTACCCATTGAGCAGTCATTAGCTGAAAATCCACAAAGACAAAATGCTACCACATGCAAAACTTTTTAGGTGTCTTGTCAGTGCTCAGAAGATTTTTAGGCTATTTTGAATTTTTGAATTAGGGATGCACAGCTTATATTTGCAGGTATTTTTTATAAAAACCAAAAATGCCGAGGGAAGAAAGGTATCTAATTCTGCTAATTCTCTTCGGATGCTGATATGGAAATGCTCTTCTGTTCGGTATTCAAGAACACCCACCATAAGGATATTTAAATTAGTATATGTATACAGTTGTTTCCTTCTGTGTGGTTTAGAAAAATGTTGAGACCATACTATAGCAGTGTGTTCCTCAAATTTAATTAATGATCAACAGGAAAACACATTGGAAGAACCTGTGAATTTACCCACACCCTACAAGCCTACGGTAGGTATAAACACACACACACACACACTTTTTTTTTTTTTTTTATACTGGGAATTGTACCCAGGGGCATTTAACCACTGAGCCACATTCCCAGCCCTCTTTTTTTTTTTTTTTTTTATGTTTTGAGACAGGGTCTCCTTAAGATGCTGAGGGCCTCACTAAGTTGCTGAGGTTGGTGTTGAACTTGTGATCCTCCCACCTCAGCCTCCAGAGCTGATGGGAATATAGGCGTGCACTACCACATCCAGCCTTCGAAAATACCTTGGCTGCCAGCTTTCAAGGCTCTTCTCTGGTTTGCTCTTCACAAATGGGAGTATTTATTTGATTTTTAGAGTATCATGGAATTGAGAAACTTGAACCTCTGAACTCCAGAGGATTTCCAATCTCATTTTGAGAAACACTGCCCCTGGGAGAAAATGATGACCTGGTGAACCCTGAGGAGGAGAGACCAGGTTGTACCTTCTGGAAGCTTGGGTCAGACTGTGAGATGTTTTTTTTTCTTTTCTTGTGGGATTTGGTAATGTAGGGGGTGCTGGTTTGGAGGACAATTTTAAAAATAAAATTGTGTGAGTGTGTGTGTGTGTGTGTGTGTGTGTGTGTGTGTGTTTCAACTATGTATTTATCAACTTAACATCATGAGTTCTTATCTCCAGCCCTGCTTCCTTGGACCCTCTCTGCATGTAGATCTTGCCTCAGCTGCCTTGAGCTGGACTGCCAATTTGTCACTGTCTGACAGAATGTGGAACCTTCCTGGTTGAGTTTGTGCCTTCTGGATGCCTTAAGGAACAGGAGGTGACTTCTTGACTCTACTGCCTGGACATCCGAGATTCCTAGGGCTGCACGGCAAATTACTACGAACCCAGTAGCAGCGTTAAGCTAGAGAAATTGATCTCTTGCAGTTCTGGAGACCTGAGGCCACAAATCAAGGTGTTGGCAGGCCTCGTTCCCTGGAGCTTCTAGAAGAGAATTTTTTTTTTTTTTTTTTTTTTTTTTGCCTCTTGCAGATTCTGTGGTGTTGGCATCCCTGGGCTTGCAGCTCCCGCTCTGTCTCCTTGGTCCTACTGCCTCCTTGTCTTCTGCCTGTCTCTCAGCCTCCCTCTCTTGGGGGTAATTGTCATTGGGTTTAGGGCCCGCCTGGGCACTCTGGGATAAACTCCTTTCAGAATCCTTAATGGCATCTTTTGCCACGTAAGGAGATATTTACTCTTGTACCATAGAATGAGTATTTGCAAAATTCCAGGCCTCAGGGGCTTGGGAGCCCTGGTAAGCCCATGACCATGACCTCGACTACTAGATTGCTTAGAGCTGGCACGAGCATCCATGAAGACTGCTGTGCGCAGAGGAGAACTTTCTAGAGCTGCCACTTTTCCTTCTCAGGAAGGAGGTGATATTGTTGGGCTACTTTTGCACTATTCTTTGTTTTTCATTCAGTAAAAGTTGATCATGTTCTAGGTCTGGGGGGGCGGCGTGGGGGCCACCCTCTGTGTGCCATGGACACTCTGTGTCTCTTTATTTGAGTTTGCGTTCCACTGGAGAGTCCCAGTCTGTCGTCCCTCCTCTGTCCTGGCCAGTCAGACCTTTCTTTCCTTAGGGCTATCTATCCTTTGAGTCCTACCCATGGCCCATGATTGACAGCCCGGTTTTCTGATCATGAAAATTCATAGCGATTTTGAGGGACAAATGAAGCTCATGTGGTTGGTGGGCAGAGAGGGTGGCCATCCCCGTCTTGTCTTTTCCCCAAATAAAAGCTTCCCTGTGGAAAAATCGGAGAAGGATACGGGGGCATATAGCCCTCTATTTCCAACACTAAAATGGGCTTCTTCTCCAGTGTGGGGTAGGGGTTGACCTGTCCTCCTCTCTCCTTCCTCCTTAGAGGCACAACTTGTTGAATGTAAACCAAGGGTGGGGCTCTGTCCTGAGAGCCTGTATTCCCTTCCCCTATAACCCCCAGAGGGGCCATTATCATCCCATGGGTCAGATGAGGTGCACATCTTGGGGGAAAGAAACCACTGGGCTAGCAAGTGTCTGAGCTGAGTGGCCCGGAGCCTGAGGGTTACCAGTAAACCATCCTGCAAAAGGGGCCTTCAGGATTTAAGGAAACCACAGTTCTTTTAGAGACACTACAGTGACTTACTCAAGATCCACCGGCTTCTGGATATTTTACATTCTCCTTTCTGGTTTCTTCCCAGATCACTTCCTGAATGTGGTGGGTTGTGGAGGAAACAGTGGCTCAGGCTCTGAGAAGTTTTCTTTCCTTTTTGTGTCCCAAGTGTGGGGGGGTGTTGGAACATCAGGAGCTCCTGATGGGTTTGGGGGTGCCCCTTGCCTCCTGAGGGGTTTGCAGAGAACTTGGCATGGAGATGAGGGAACGAGTGTCCCAGCTTTGGCCAGGGGAAGTCCAGGTTGGTTATTTTTGATTTACAGGGAAGAATCTGAAGCTTGCCCATCATCCTCTCCTGGGGGTCCCCTTTTAGTTCTGAAGACCTCCTGCTTTTGGAGAAAGGAATGCACTTCTTCCTCTGTGGTGCTGGGATGTCACAGTGAGACAGCAGCAGGCAAACACCCCTGCCCCCTGGGCGGTTCTCTCTGGGGACAAGGTGGAAACTCCAGGAGGGCAGGGCAGGGCCTGCAGCATGAGTTACCCTGTGGACCACAGTCATGGCGCTCGGATTTGCTTAAGCAATAGTTCCCCTTATTAATCTGGGAAAAGGACAGTTGCCGGGTGTTACCCATTTTACCCAGTGTATTTTTTTTTTTTTTTTTTAGTTGTAGATGGACACATTATCTTTATTTTATTTACTTATTTATTTTTACATGGTGTGCTGAGGATCGAACCGAGGGCCTCACACGTGCTAGGCAAGCACTTTACCACTGAGCCTCAACCCCAGCCCTTACTGGTGTATTTCTAAAGAAAAATCGCAGAGTTAGTTCATACGTCAATGTTTCTAGTTCATCGGAGGCTTATCAGCTTTTGTGTCTCCTCCCCACTGCAGATGGACCATGTGGTTCTGTGGGGAAGATGGGCCTTCAGTACTTACAGGGAAACTTTTAATCCAGGTTTAAGAGTGTCCACAGATGTCCTTGGGAAATCTGACACAAAACAAAACCCCCACAATTCTCTGTGTGGTTTGGGAGGGGCCGGCCCCAATCCAGGAGCAGCCCACTGGCCATAATTTCAGTGCTTATGCCTTTTAGAAAAATTAAAATCAACAAGGAAACCTTGCCTGCCCGAGAGGTCTGAGATTTAGAATGGATGGCTCTAATTTTATTTTGCATTTATATTTAATGGCCTAGGCCCTTTTCCTGTGGTCTGGGACACATTTAGCTAATGAATGCCTTCGGAGGGGACCTTGGTGGCAACAGGGAGGGCCTGTCCCGCCTCACCATCTGGAATCCCCAGAGAGGCCACTGCAGGGTTTACCTGTGGAGTTGTTGTTATGCCTCCCATTTGGCTGGATTGTTAATTTATAAAAATCAAAGGACCAAGGCAGAAGCCCAAGTGCTCACCTTGAGTAATCTATTTATTTATTTATTTGGAGGGGAGTAGAACTGGGGATTGAGCCACATCCCCAGCCCTATTTTGTATTTGATTTAGAGACAGAGTCTCACTGAGTTGTTGAGGGTCTTGCTAAGCTGCTGAGGCTGGCTTTGAACTTGTGATCCTCCTGCCTCATCCTCTCAAGCTGCTGGGATTACAGGCTTCACCACTGAGCCTAGCCTCTGATTATTAACCCAGCCCCTCCAGCGGTCTCTGCTTAACCACAATGCTAGTAATCGGCTCTGATCCTGTGCTGTGGTGTGTGCCTGTCTACACCTCGGGCCTTCAGCCTTCCAGTTTGTAAGGCTGTTGCTCAATCAAGTTGAGACTGTTGATTTCATGTTTCCTGTGTGCACTTTGCACTGTTCACTGTTCTTGTGTGAGGACCTTCCCTGGCCCGCCTCTGGGATGCTCTGTTCAGGTCACCCATGCCTGCCTTGGGTGTGGGGAACAGCTCAGGATCCCCTGATGACTCTGGGAAAGTAATCAAGGTCTGGTCTGGTTCCCCCAGCAGGTGGCTGGGTGGATGGCTAGGTTGGCAACCCCTGGGAGAGGTCGGCATCATGCCCCAGGCAGCAGAATAAGAGGGCCTCCTGAGTTTTCTCCCACTCCACCTGTTTTCCTTACTGCCCTTTGTACCGAATGGACATAGACACATGTGTGTGGCCATCTTGTCTTTTTTTTTTTTTTGGCTGGGGGTTTCCCCCTGAACCTGAGAATTGACTTAAAAATCACAAGGCTTTTGGAGGTGGCTTCTGGTCATACTCCATGTGGTGGAAGTCTGGATGTATGGTATGTATGTATTTAAAAAAATATTTTAAAATAGTCAGAAGACTGAGACAGGAGGATCATGAGTTCGAGGGCAGCCTGAGCAAGACATGTAAAAACAAAACCAAACCAAAAAATCCATTAAGAATAGTTTTTGGAGCTGGGTGCAGTGGCTCACCCTTCTAGTCTCAGGCACTTGGGAGGCTGTGGCAGGAAGATGGCAAAAGCCGGTTTCAGCAATTTAGTGGGAACCTGTCTCAAAAAAAAAAAAAAAATAATAATAATTGGCTGGGGATGTGGGTCAGTGGTTAAGCACCCCGGAGTTCAGTCCCTGGTAAAAAAAAAAAAAGAATAGTACTTGGAGCTCGAGGTGTAACTCAGTGGTACAATGCTTGCCTGGCGTACACTAGGCCCTGGGTTCCATCATCAGCACACTCCGCCCCGCCCAAAAACAACAACCACCACCACCAAACCAAAAACCATACACAGCCTTTTAATTCTGGGTAACCCAAGCTGCAGATGAGGGCAAAGTTTTCTCTATAAAATCATCATAGCTACAAATGAAGACAGAGGATGGAAGAAGAGCCATTTTGTAGCCCCTTAATATAGTGCCCCATGTGGGCCTGCAATTTCCACAGTTGGTAATGTCCCTAAAAGAGACAGCCATGTGCCCCTGGTGGTGGAACACTTGATTATCTCCAGCCAACTGCAATGAAAGAAATACGGAGATAGGAAAACCTATAGACCAAAGATATTTAAGAGACATAGTAACCAATCCCTGTGTGGACCTCAACTGGATCCTGATTAAAATGAAATCAGTAAAGACCAGGCATTTGGAGATTTGAAAACTAATTGGAAATAAGGCCATATCAAAGGAACAATTGTTGAAATTTTTTAGGTGCAACAATGATTTGGTGTCTTTATTTTAAATATTTGTGAATGAGTTGGTGTGGTGGTTCAGGTCTATGATCTCAGCAACGTAGGAAACTGAGGTGGGAAGATCTCAAGTTGGAGGCCAGCCTCAGTGGCTTCTCGGAAACCCTCGGCAATTTAGGGAGATGCTATCTCAAGAAAATAAAACAAGTACTGGGAATGTAGCTCAGGGTTCAAGCGCCCTGGGTGCAGTCCCTTGTACTGCTCCCCCCCTATTAAATAATATTAGTGGATGAAGGTAATTGAGATTTGTTTCAAATTATTTGGAAGGCGAATGTGGGTAGGTATGCCTTGAAACAGGATTGGCCATGAGCTCATAGTCGTGAGGCTGGGTAGTGAGTGCATGGGAGTGGCACTTCTTTATAGTATTTATTTTAGCCTGTGTTGGAAATTTTTCATAATTGAAATGTACAAGGGAAATATGGCAAGGTATAACCAGAAAAGCTTTTATTGTTTTCCTAATATAAAACCACATGTGCCGACTGTAATAAATACAGATAACATAAATCTCTTTGAGTTACTTGCTTTGAATACCTTGATGTGTTTATGTGCATATACATATCTCCGTTTTAAAAAATGACAGCAAATACTATTGTATGCTTTAGTAATCTGCCCTTTTCATTGATCTGTTTATTTTGAGTGTTGTTGTAGGCTATTACATCTCTTTTGAAACCTTTAGAATTGACTGTAGAGAAATGCTTATACCATGATTTTATTTAACCATTCCTTTATTGTTAAGTAAATGGTGCTTACAATTTTGGATGTGATAATGAGCCCTGTGACGAAAGTCTTTCTAAATAAATCTCAACACATATCCATCTTTCTTTAAAATAAATTTCCTGGAAGTGTTAACCCATATTTATCCTTAGTAGCTTTTGCTCATGTGCTTTGCTTATGAGATTTTCTTAACTGCCTCTCGCAAGGATTTCACTTTCTTCCATGCATTGTACCAGTCTGGAAGCCAGGTCCTATATTTTCAAAATCTTTTGTGCTTTGTGAACACCTTGTCTAGATGTTCACTCCATTGCCTGTATTTCCCCGAATCTGCAAGGGATGGAATTCTTACTAGCGATTGGTGATGATGACATTGTTATTAATTGAGTGTGTCCATGTAGCATTTTAAAAATAAAATGAATAGTCAACATTTTCACCAAGCTTAAAAGAAAAATTGGAGACCCAACCTGTGCTCTGACATTTATGAGTCTGAAGGTAAAATTTTCCTTTGTAAGCATGGAGCACCGAAGGTCAATTGGTAAGGTAATGACTCTGCGGTGCTTGTCTCCCATGCATGTTTGAGGGGGGCAAAAACCTTACTAATAAATGCCACCACCATTGTTTAAAAAGCTTTAGTTTTGTTTGGGTGGCTTGGGTGCAGCTAGCTTTGAGGTTGATGACATGTCACAGAAAAATGTGTTTTGTGATCAGAGGGCTGCTCTACACCGCCCAGACGCCTGACCTGTATCCCCCTTTTCCAGTTCAAGACTGGATCATGCTTTATAGATGGACATGGAATTGCTGGTTTGCACTTCCAAATTCCATTTAAGAGCTCATCCTCTCTCCGTGGACCAGGGAAACAATACAATTTGAGCATCTCTAATCTGAAAATCCAAAGTCTGAATTGCTCTAGAATCTGAAACCTTTTGAATGCTAACATGACACCCAACGTGGAACATTTGCACCCCTAACCTCACGTGATGGGTCACAATCAAAATGCCTCAGCTTCCTCACTTGTAAAATGGCGAATGATAATAGGATCTCCTTCACCAGGTGGCTATGAAGGTTAATGAAATAATGAATGAAGCCATATATATATGTTTGAAATGGTTTGAACAGTACCTGGCATGTAATTAATTATTATGTTTACACTGGCTTTCTTTTAAGACATGTTATCTAACACGATGATTGTAAATGGCAGATGCCAGTAAATTCTTGTTAAATCCTTGGTTGGATTGTATGCTATATCATGCGTATTGCAAATGAACTGGAATACCCTTTGTTTTCTGAGTGACCATTGACACCTGTAGAATGGAACAAATGGCTCCTCCGAGTTTTTCTTCCTCTGGGATCTGTGGAACCCAATCCATTATGGACTCAGCACCCACCTAAGAGAGATGATGGTGGTCACACTTAAATTATCCTGAGCACCTCCAGAGTTTTAGCTCGTGTGAATGTCAAATTATTAATAACTAATTGGATGCTAATTGTGTGCCCTGAAGTTCTTGGAGCAGAAAAAGAAGTGTCACCTACTGTGTCAGGCCTCTGTCGTGTTAACTCTGGAAAATCATTTTTGGCAGATGTGCCAAGGTTAACTTTCAAGCCTTAGGTTTTGAATGTCATTTCCCCTAAGTTTTGGTTTTATTATTGGTGCCGAGTGAAACCTTCCTGTAAAACCAATGTACCTTCCCCTAAATAATAATTCCATGCACCATTTTCCAAAGCTGGCGAAGGATGGCCAGGAGTGTTTTATCTCTGCAGAGGGAAGGATTTTGCTGAAGGAAATTCAAGAATGATTCCAAAGCTTGGTGGTTTCTTGGTGGTTTGGTTTACTTAGGAGGTGTCCCCCCAAAGCTCATGTGTCAGATAATGCAAGAAAGTTTAGAGGTGAAGTGATTGGGTTTAGAGCCTTCACTTCATCAGTGCATTAATTCACTTAAATGGATTAGCTAGGTGGTAACTGTAGGCAGGTAGGGTATACCTGGGGGAGGTAGGTCACTGTGGGGTTCATATTTTGTACTTGGGGAGCAGAGCTGTCACTCTGCTTCTTGATGGCCATATTGAGATGGCCACACTCTTCCTCCATGATGCTCAGTGAGCGCCCAGAACAATGGAGCTGGATATCTGTGGACTGAGACCTCTGAAACAGTGAGTGCCGAATAAACTTTTCCTCCTCTCAGATTGTTCATGTCAGGTCTTTGGTCACAGTGATGAAAAAGCTGACTAAAACAGAAGATAACCATTTTTGAAGGGCCTTGAGCTTAGACCTTGCAAGACTTAGTTCCGGCACTAAAAATATGTGCCTCTTATTTGCTCCCTTCTTATTAGTTGTTCTGTCTCTGTCCCAATTGGAAATAGTGTGGCTTTAGTTAACTGGAAGCAATCCTTACTTTGGAAATCCTGGATACATGTTGGGAATGATTCTTCATATTTAAAAATGAAGGAACTCTGTAAAATTTAAAAGAGGTGATTTGTGTAAGATTATCATTGAAAACACTGCCCCCCACCTTCCTTAAAAATAATCTTTAGTTACTTGTAAGCTTTAGATCGTTGGGAATTATTACTTCTTTTTGAATGGGCAGAACATTCATTTGTCTTTAAGCCAATCCAATAAGAGGAGATGGTGTTACTTTATGATTGACAGATATCATTTTTTGCTAGGATGTTTCTAGAATATTTGGGTTGCCTGATTTCCTTTGTTTTTTTTTTTTTTTTTTTTTTTTTGGTACTACTGATTAAACCCAGGGATTTTTAACCACTGAGCAACACCCCCAGCCCTTTTGTAAATATTTTATTTTGAGACATGGCCTTGCTAAGTTGCTGGGGCTGCCTTTGAACTTGCAATCCTCCTGCCTCAGATGCCGGAGCTGCTGGGATTACAGGTGTGCGCCACTTCACCCAACTGCTTTATCTTTTAAAATCAACTTCATCCTAAAAACACACAATGGAAGAGGGTCTGAGCTTGGGTATTGTTATTTTGCCTCCTACTAAATTAAGGGTATTAAAAACTATAACAACAAAAAATGAAGCAGGTCTCACCCAGGAATAAAAATATAGTAAAAGAAATAAGGGAAAACTGAAGAGGAAAGTAAACAGATTAGAAGCCCAGGCTCAGCAAATATTGACAATGATGAACACCACCTCTTAGTGGTCAAGTTGGCAGAAAACCCCGTGTTCAGGTTGAGCCACAGAAAGTAACAGCTAATTCATTTGGGTGGAGGTTCATAGCTTTATCCACATTCCACACACCCCTCCTGTGCTGTGGTTTTGCTTGCTTGCTGTCTGGAACCCCTTCCTGGGTTTTGCCTGGCCTGCTGTGGGTCCTGGTTGGAGGCACAGAGTCTATTTATCTGATGTTCAGATTTCCAGCCTCCCTTGCAGCTATTTGGGCAAGGACCTGGATGCCACCAGTCGCTTGGATCTGCCCCAGAGGAAAAGACACTTTAGCAATGGCTGTATTTTATTGACAGGGACACAGTGGTGACAGAGGGGCCTCACTGCCTTAACTGGCCTGATTCTTGAGCTCCGTTATCTAGCCCAGGGGTTAGAAGATTATTTCTATGAAGGGCCTGATTGTAAATATTTCAGCTTCTGTGGGCCATACAGTCTTTGCTGAAACTACTCAATTCTGCTCTAGTGGTAGAAACACAGTTATAGACAGTACGTAAATGAATGAGCATGGCTGTGTTCCAGTAAAACTTTATTTAGCGGAGCAGGCAGTTGGGCTGGACTGGATTATCATTTGCCAATTCCTAATCTCACCCACCAAGTGAACCTGGGAGCTGGGCTGCTGAACTCTTGTAATAAATTCTTTTTCTTAGATCTGGTAGAGTTGGTTTATTTTCCTTGCCGCTAGGATAATAATTCCTACTTCCAGAGTCCATTGTCTCACTTACTGTGTGTAGAGGTACCTGCTTTATGGTAGAAAAATAGGGGCCACTCTATGCAGAGGTGGTTACTCTCCTAGGTGAAATATGACTCACTCCTGATTCTTTGCAGGGGATAATTTATTTCATTCCTTTTTTCCCTCCCTCCCATCTTTCCCCACCTGCCTGCTTCCTTCCTTCCAGCCCTGGGGATTGGCTACTGGGCAGTGTACTCTACCTCTGAGCTCCATCCCCAGTCCTTTCCCTGAATATTGGAGGGGACTCACTCAAACACACCAGGGCTGTCAGACTATTACAGCAAGGAGGCTTTATTAGGTTAACCATAGCACAGGGTAGTTGCCTTGTATCTTGACTCCTTAGAAATGGATCATCTTATTGTATAGATGAGCAAACTGACAGGAAAGTTTCTGGTTTTTGCAACACGTCCTGTGATAGGTGATAGGGCCTGTAACTGATAGAGGCTGTGTTTGGAGCTTGAACATTGCTTCTTCTTCTTCTTTTTTTTTTTTTTAACATCTCTAACTCCATTATTTCAGCAGGATGCTGTGTTCTAGTTCATCAAAAGCAGACTATAAACAACCCCTTTTATAGAGATTAGCCTGAAAGTCCTAGTAAACTGGCTACATTACTATTGAACTTATTATGAATCATCTCCGATTTCTTTCCATTTTGTCTGTCCTTAATTCCTCGCTCTGTTCTTCCCAAAAGGAAAAATGATGCCCACAAGCATCAGGAATTAAAATGCTTGGTGTTTTGTCCTCCTGTACAATTGCAGCAATACATAGTGAAAATACAAAAACCAGGGCTATACGCTGCTGCTGAGAGAGAGAGGTCTTTGTGCATCGGGGTTGCAAAACAGCAACCAAGAGTGGGGGCATCATGTACCGCAATCCTCAAAACATCGAATGCCAGCGAAGTATCTTGGAATTTGCCATTGCCACACACTGGGAACAGCAACAGGAATGTGTCATACAAGATTTTTGTGGAATGAGACTCCTTTTAGAGTGGCGAGTTCTGCACAAACCTTCTGAGAAGCAGCCAAAAGAGAGCTCGTGAATGAGGGAGCCCTGGCCAGGAGAAGGGGAATTTGGCACCTGGCTTTATTAGGATGCAATAATTATCCAACCTTTGGATGCATCTGCAGTTTTCCTGAAGAGGTGAGGTGTGTGGGATCTAGGATGATAATTGGGGAGGAGGAAGTTTTGTCTTTGAGTCTGTGTGTTTTTAACCAGTAGTGTTCTTTCCCTTGGAATAAATGTTCTCTAGCACAAGTGTGAAAACTGAATCAAATAAACATTTCATCACCAGCCACATAGTCAGGTTTTCGTAGTTGTTATTATTTTGTTTTTGGTACCAGGGATTGAAACCAGGGGTGCTTAACCATTGAGTCACACACACAGCTATTTCTAATATTTTATTTAGATACAGACTCTTGCTGAGTTACTAAGTGCCTCACCAAGTTGCTGAGTCTGGCTTTGAACTCATGATCCTTTTTTTTTTTTTTTTAAGCCTTGATTTTATTTATTTATTTATTTTTATGTGGTGCCGAGGATCAAACCCAGTGCATTACATGTGCTAGGCAAGTGCCCTACCACTGAGCTACAGCCCCAGCCGGAACTCATGATCCTCTTGTCTCAACCTCTTAAGCCACTGGGATTATAGATGTGTGCCACAGTAATCGGCCACATTAATTTTTTTTGAAGTTTTTATTTGTGTGATCATTTGCAAATGCTTCATATATATACTTGTGTGCTTGTGTGTGCATGTGTTATTTACTGGAGATTGAACCAAGGGTGCTTTACCTCTGAGCTATATTGCCAGAGTGCCCCCCCCCACCCCTTTTTTGAGAAAGGTCTTGCCAAATTGCTGAGTCTGACCTTGAACTTGCCATTCTCCAGCCTCAGCCTCCTGAGTGGTTGGGATTACAAACAGGGCCTTTACACTGTGCTAAGAGCTTCCTATTGTTTTAACTCTTAATTTGCAAATGAACTAATTTGTGAGATTTGTGCATCTGGAAGGGTCTTTCACCAGGGGGCTTATAACTTGGTTTTCTTCTTGATGTTGTAAACTAATTTTAACTACCCATAAAAGTTTTAGGAATCCCTTTTACATCTGAACAATGATTCAGCAATTTGAACCTATATTTTTTGCTCTGGAGTTGTCTAGTAAAAAGTTTATATGGCTCTGCTGACTCTAATGGCTCAGATAAATTACACATTTATCTTTGTGTATGTTTATATTTCTTTTCTCTCTGCCTACACTTTTAGAATCCTATTCATCAACCTCAATTATATGGGTGTGTTTGGACACTCTTTCTCTCTCTCTCTTTTTTAGAAGAAAACCATAATTTCTATGTGCTACCAGATGGGTATATTGGCTGTAAGATAAAAAAAAAAAAAAATCCTGAATACTTAACAGGCCATCTGGTACCTTGGTGAGGTTTAGTTGATTAAGTTCTTGGGTCTTGATTTTCAGCCTCAGCAGAGGTAATCTCATCCCATTTGGATTTCAACTTTAAAAAAAAAAAATAAAGGTTGTCATTTATGTTTTGTCTCATGGTTAATTTTTTATTTTTATTTTTTTTGTACCGGGGATTGAACCCAGGGGCACTTTTTAAAGACTCTTAGGCACAAAACTTATTGGTGATAGGTAGTAGTAGTCCTTTGTTCACAGGTTCATGCTGATGCTGGTAGACAAGCTGTAGGTCATTCTAAACAGGCCTATTGAGGCTAGAGAAGGAGGCTCGGGGATATAGCTTTCTTGGGGGGATATGTGAATGTGCCTATTTGGGAACTGAGCTTTTGTAGATTCACTGATGTTAAAGTTGAAACCAAGCAGATTCCATGCTCCAACATGTTGGAAGTCTGTACGTAGCAGATTGCTTCTTAACCTTGTACTTTTTGTGTATGTTGGACATGATTAGAGGCTTGATAGGCATTAACCCACGTAAGTCATTTAAGAGATAAATAAGTAGCACTCATTATGGGGCCCTTTCTGCAGAGGCAGACTGTGCTAGCCAGTGGCACAGTTCCTTGTCCCTTCTTCCCCGCCAAGCTCTGAAGTTGGAGCTGATGTTATTTCAAGAATAATGTTTCTTCTATCATTTATATTTAGGATAGGTAACTCAGACTCCCTGCTTCATAACAATGAATGTTTTTCATTCTTATACTCGCTCGAAACAGGGTTTCTCCTCAACCTCAGCACTATTGGCATTTTGGGGCCAGATAATTCTGCAGCCCTGTGCATTATGGGATGTTTATTTACCCATCCAACTCTCCCTAGACTCCAGCTCCTAGAGTCCCCTTAGGTTAGAACAACCTATTTGGTTGATGGACATTTAATTTAATTTTTAAAATTAACATAAAATTTTTTATGTTATGCTTCTATAATGCCTTTTGGGGGCTACACCCCAGTTCTTTTTAATTTCATTTTGAGACTGGATCTCTTTAGGTTTCTCAGGGCATTGAACTTGGGATCCTTGGGATCCTCCTGCCTCAGCTTCCCAAGTTGTGGGGGTTACAGGCATGTGCATAAATAATGCTCTGATTTACTCCCCAAATATTTAATTTACCCTGTACCGTATGCCAGTCACTCCTCTTGTAAGGCACTCAGGATGGAATGGTGAACTAAATAGATTTCCAGACTCGTAGGTCTTACGGTTTTGCTACACAGTTGTCACTGTGACTTGGCGTACATCTTTTGTTTTGGGGTTGAGGAATAATTGTGCCTTGTAGTTGTCCATAGGTGCTGTCCTGTACCCATCCAACTTTCCTTGCTCTCCAAGGCAAACTCTTCCTATGTAAGGACCCGATCTCTATGAAAAGAAAGCTCCAGAATCTGTTTGCCTGTGAGATTAGAATCAACCTTGGTTCAAAAGGCTCCCAGTTACTTAGTGTTACTTAGCAAGTTACTTCCGACCTCAGTTTGGTGTTGTGCTTCTTAGATTTGGTGTGAGAATTGAATCAGACATGGGAGAAGCATTCATCATGGGGTCAGGGGACTGGGGGCTCCTCAAGAGAACAAGCTCTCTCACCTCTAGATGGTCTTATGAGGGACTCTGAGAGAGAGAGAGAGAGAGAGAGAGAGAGAGAGAGAGAGAGAGAGAGAGAGAGAGAGAGAAATATTTATTGTTTAGTTTTCGGCGGACACAACATCTTTGTTTGTACGTGGTGCTGAGGATCGAACCCGGGCCTCACGCATGCCAGGCGAGCGCGCTACTGCTTGAGCCACATCCCCAGCCCATGAGGGACCCTTTGTATAGGTATCTGCCATGGGCCAGAAACTTGACGTGTGTTCTCTGATCTAATCATCTGAGCACACCTAGGAGATGTAGGTGGAGTTCTGTCAGGTTGTGCTTCCTGTATTTTGGGGCTCTGTTTGGTGAATAGACCTTGACACTGTCTTTCTGGTGTATTGGCCAATGTAGCTTGCATGCATACTGGGACCTCATGGGCTGAACTTCCTCCTGGTGACAAAGAAGGAGATTCACTCTTGCTTTTTGACCATTTTGTCCAGATGTGGGGCAGAGGTGTTCCTGGTCACCTGACGAGTCATCCTACAAGTGAAGTTGCTGAGTCTCTTGAGTGCCATGCACTTGCCTCTCAGTGACAGGAAATAGACATCATCTCTCCCTCTCCCTGTTTCTCCTCATTTCAATCCCTGATGATCATCATCCTGGCATTTAATTATAGTTGCAACTTCAATTCCATTTCTTTGTTGTCTCATTCACGATCTTCCTTTACCCTTTAGATGAAGATCTACAGGAGCTGTTATCAGTTGGTCATTGTCGTATCATATGGTCATAGAAGAGCGCCTGTGTGGCAGGCGCTTGAAAATGTATGTGGAATGAATATTGGGAATAATTGTCAGCTAGACTTGGTTGTTTTGCCTGAAGATGTACTGATTTGTGCTAATAGGTGGTTGTTCCGATTGGCTTTGTCCAAATGGATGGTGCCATTTATTTCATGGAAGTGTTTCCATGGAAGTGAGTTAGTGTTGCCTTTTCATGTTCAGGCTGGGCAATGCAGAAGTGCCCTGGATCTCAGGGATCATCACAAGCAGAGTGGAAATGCTTCTGCAATCCCCAAATTACAGGTGAACAATTAAGAGCTGACATTTCTAGGAAGTGGGATGTAACTGGAATTGCATTTTAAGGAATGAGTCTTAGGATGGGCAGCTTTCCAGAGGAAGGAGGAAATACCGGTGCTCTGGGCTGGGAACCAATGCCATTCACTCTCCTTTGACTACATTATTTAAAAAATCCACTATACAGGCTTCTTCAGGTATATTCAGCCTTGTAACAACGCATGGATACGATTTCTTTTGATGGATCTATTAAGACTCAGAATCTCTAGGATTCTGAAATGGCCAATTTTACCTTTTAGGAAATAGGTTCTCTGGGTATTGTCCAATATCCTTGAGTCTCTGGAATTACAGGTGTGGCCACCACGCCTAGTTTCTTTAATCTGTTTTTTGTGGCATGGAAGCCTCCAAAAATTAAGAGCCAAAGAAGTAGGGAAGCTGTAATTTATGGACCTTCATGAGAGTCTCTGATTGAAGGGCAAAGGTCATAAATCAGGGGTGGGGAGCTCAAGAGACCTTTGTTTAGATTCTTCCTGGCATCTCTGTGTCTCCAGAGATGACGACCCCCGTGGAATAGGGGTCTTATGACTTGTAGATTACAGTGTCAGCGGGGGCAGGGGGAGGGGACGATCACAGAGCCCTACCTATTCCTGCTGTTCTCAGTAACCTCAGTTACCCTATTTTGGGACACTGTGTCCTGGTCTCCTGCATCTCTTGTAGCTCTATCTTGGCATGTATCTTTCCTGGGATTCATTGTAACCTTGCATTTCCTGCATTTCCTCTCCTCTCTTCAACTTTCTTTGCTCACCATATAATCAGTTGATTAAAAATGAAATGGATACAAGAGTCTTTTAAAGTAGTTATTCACAACCGGAGCATTTAGATGTCCCCACTTAAAGAGCACCGTTCACAGGGCCACCCAGAGTTCTGTGGAGGCCGCTTCTCTTTGTCCTGAAGTGGATCGATAGCAGGCGGCCGCGGGGAATGTGCTTTAGAGTTTGCTTGTGAAGAAGAGGGCTTCAGAGCAGCTGGGGCCAGGGGGCCCCTGTCTCCACTGACCTGATGGGGGTGTGTGCCTGTGCTTGTCTAGACTGCGCTCATGGCGCTAGCTTTGAACAAGGGTCAACACAGCTTCATGATGGACCTGCTTGGGAAATCCAAGAGCTATGGGCTCTGGGAGGAAATGCAGACAGGACCTGATTCTGGATCCCAGATTTGGAATTGAAGAGTTTTTTTTTTTGTTTGTTTGTTTGTTTTTTTTTAATTAATGACTGTTCTGACAAGGACTTGGTGGTGTTGTTGTCCTCAATCCCAGAGGCTGCCCAAACTTCTGGGATAGAAGGGTTCTGGCCTGACTCAAGTACCAGTGCCTGTTCTCAGGACAGCTGAACATTGTGAATCTAGGTGGCCCTGACGGGAGTGTCCTAAGACAGTGAACAGGTTCAAGGGGTCAGCTTGCAGTCAGAGGGAGAACTTGGGTTGGTCCTGTAGCCGGGGAGCTGTGGTTTCAAATATCAGCTTGCCCTTAGCTATGTATGTGACCCTGGCCAAGTTGGACAACAATTTCATCTCATCTTTGGTTGTCATATTGTTACTGGGGCTTGAACTCAGGGGTGCTTAACCCCGAGCTACACCCCCAGCCCTATTTTGTATTTTATTTAGAGTTGCTTCGGGCCGCCAAGTTGCTGAGGCTGGCTTTGAACTCGCAGTCCTCCTTCCTCAGCCTCCCAAGCAGCTGCGATGACGGGTGCGCCACCGTGCCCAGCATTCCCCATCTTTGAAATAAGGGTCTGATATCTCACTCAGCTCCCTGGCTTCTGTTCTCTGCCTTCCTCCTCTGTCACCTTTCATTTTTAAACACTGTCTTCTTTCTATCACTCATCCTTGAAATAAGGTGTTTGTTTTGCTCTGTGTTTCACCAGCTAGCATACAGGTTTTTTGAGAGCAAGGGAACTGATTTGTCTTGTTCACTGCTCAGTCCCTGCACCTTGGACTTATCAGGGAAAGTGTTTATCAGATGAAGGATGGGTTCACTGCAAGCTCACGGCCACGATCCTGCCTGTGCACCCTGCCCTATTTCTTGGCCACATCTGGGAAAGATCATATGTACGTGGCACAGAGCAAGTTGAACATCCCTTGTTGGAGACATTTAGAACCAAAAGTGTTTCAGATTTCAGAGGTTCTTGGATTTTCTAATATTGGTGGATTCCTGGTGAGATGTCTTGGTGGCACCCAAATCTAAACCCCAAATTCATTTGTGTTCTGTCAACACCCCATACACAGAGCTGAAGGTAATCGAATCTAGTATTCTTAATAATTTTGTGTCTGAAACCAAAGCTTCACACATGAGCTCAGATGTGGAATTTTCCCCTTGGGGTATCTTGTTGGCTCTCTGTTTGGGATTTGGGAGCATTTTGAATTTCAGAGTTAGGACCTGGGGATGGGCAATCTGAATATGACTGTAAACCTTTTAGACATCGTGGATTCTGCCCCTCGTGGCCTTGGCATTCAACCTCTGTGCCTGTTTGCAGATGAATAATTGATCACTCTTTGTTGTGGCTTGCTTTGGAGGATGTCTTTGGGAATTGTCGCTGACAGCCATCAACTCAGGGGCATGAGCTCTGCTCTTCTCTACCTGCCCCTGTCCTGTTCCCCTTTCTCAGACAGTGCCCCCTGGGCCTGGAAGGGACCCCTCTTGGTATCTCCAGCTTGAAAGCCTTGCTGATCTCTGTTTTTAATGGTCCTGATCCCTGGTCCCATGAACATCAAAGACAGGATACTGGTTGCTTTATTCTGGTAGCCCCAAAGCTGTCAGTCTGATTACGTCTTTATATAGGCATAGAAAAATGTATGTTTTCTCTCATCGACAAAGGCTGTAATTGTGCAAGTCCAAACAGTGCCGCTCAGCTGTGTGTTTTCTAGTTTGATTTTCAGGAGCTCTTGACTGACTGTACTCTGCTCGTTGGAGAGGAGGATGCTTTGGTGAAGTTGCTGTGTGCACCTCTTCAAGTGGAGAAGGCTTTGCAGATTGTGCATGGTGGACTGCTGCAGGAAGCAGATTCAGAATAGAGTCCTGATTTTGAGAGCTTATTCCCCTAAAACACTTAAGCAGTTAAATATTTATTTTTAAGCCTTTGAGGGTCAAGTTTCTTCTTCTTCTTCTTTTTTTTTTAAAGTTTATTAGATTCAATGCAATGCAGCCAATAGACTTCATTTGAGTGTCATTGATGATAATTAGGTAGAGACTACTTGGAACCCTGTGTTGAGAAGGATTCTGAAGTCACACGTGGGCTCCTTGGGAAAGTGTCCTGATGAGACTTATAGGTGACTTATTTACCCAAACCAGATGTGACTAGTTTTTCATTCCTGTATGTGATATAAAGTTTCTTTTAAAATATATTCATTTAATTGAAAGACTTGATGCTGTTTTAAATAAGAGTAAGTTAGAGATTAAGGGCATAGAGATATGGCAGAGATTATGAAGGTCAAATGAGATAGAAATTCTAGAAATGCTAGAGATGAATGTTAACCTGTCCAACAGGATTGATTTGGGGTTTGGAAGCAGGTGGTAGCTTTTTTTTTTTTTTTTAAAGTAGTTGTAGATGGACAGCGTGCTTTTATTTTATTTATTTATTTTTTTATACATTGCTGAGGATAAAACCCAGTATCTCACAACGTGCGAGGCAAGCGCTTTGCTGCAGAGCTTCAGCCACAGCCCATGTGGCAGCTTTTTAAAGGTATCACAGAGATACCACATTGTTGTTAAACAACTTTATTTAAAAAAAATATTTTTTTAGTTGTAGGTGGACACAGTACCTTTATTTTATTTATTTTTATGGGGTGCTGAAGACCGATCCAGTGCTTTAAGTGCTAGACAAGCACTCTTCCACTGAGCCACCACCCCAGTCCCTATACTTCTTTCTTGTTCAGGAGGCACACCTGAAACTAGAGTCTTCTCAAAGCACATGGCATGGTGAGAATGCCTTGCTGTCCTGTGTTCACAAGACCAATAAGTGTGCAAATTCTCCCCTGAGCCTTAGTTTCCTTTGTATTAAACTTGGAATAATAATAATATCCATTTTATGGGTTTTGATGTGAGGATTAAAGGGCTAATTCAGAGGAAGCATCCAGAGTAGCACCTGGTTGGGTGTAACCCAGTGTGCCCCTGGTAGCAACGATGGTGATGTTGGGATCGGGTACCTTATACAGTTCATTAAACAGGTTTAAATATTTCCCCCTCGCTGACGTCCCACACCCCTTTTGGGCTAAGGATTGAGTCCAAGGCTTTGCACCTGCTAAGCACAGAATCTACCATTAGCTGTGATTGCCAGGACCTCTCCCTCATATTAAAACAGAGGTGGTTGACCTTCCTGATGGCTGAGACTGAAGTCTTACTAATATTATCAAATTTGCCCCCTTTATTGTGGGGAGGGAGAGAAGTTATTTCTGGGAGGAGGAGGAGGGGGAGGAGGAGGCGGCGACCTTGACATTGGCGAATATGTTATTTCTTCCCCAGTTTCTATGTGTTCCTTCTTGTGCTGTGTATGCCTTATTTATCTGGCTGCCCGAGGCAGTTTAGAATATATAAGCGTTCATGCAACTGAATATTTCTTAAAATCGCAGCGTCTTTGGTGAATGGCCCCTTCTAGGCTGAGACATTTTATCATGCTATAAATACCCCAAACACTAGGAACGTTTCATTTTCATTTATAAATCCCATCTCTTTTGTTTTAAATAGGGTAAATAATCTTTTTTTAAAAAAAATTATATTTTAGTTTTAGGTAGACACAATATCTTTATTTTTTACACTTATGTGGTGCTGAGGATCGAACCCAGTACCTTGTGCATGCTAGGCAAGCGCTCTACCACTGAGCCACAACCCCAGCCCCCCCGGGTAAATAACTTCTTTTTTAAAAAATTAGTTTTTACTTGTAGATGGACACAATACCTTTATTTTATTTATTTTTATGTGGTGCTGAGGATTGAATCTAGAGCCTCACTTTCCATTGAGTATGTGACTAGACTTAGTGACTGACTCACTTCTAATAGACTCAATAAGGAAAAAGGATTGCACCTTTAGAGATGAGTCTCTAGAAAGACTTGTGCTCTTGGGTCACTCATTTTGGAGAAGGCCACCTGTTGTAATGTGAGGTCAAGCAGGTTGCCCTGTGGAGAGCCCATGTGATGAAGATTTGGGGCCTCCTACTCTAGCCACGTGAGTGAGCCTGGAGTGTGAACCTCTATCCCAACTCACTTATTATAGCCAACCGCTTGACTAACCCCATGAGGAATCCTGAGTCAAAACCACCTAGTTAAGCTCTTGAGTCGGACTGCCAGAAACTGAGATGATAAATATTTGCTGATAGAAGCCCCTCTGTTGTGGGCTCATTTGTTACACAGCAATAGTCATGGGAGTCAAGTGGACAGGAGCAGTCACTGACCAGTGCATCTATAAGATGACTCTCGTTGGTGTACATACCCTATAAATGGACCAACCATGGTGGATTATCTGGGTGACATCTTCCTGGAGGCCGAATAGGGAGTGTTTTCAGATCAAATTTGGTATTTAGCATAAACAAGGAGGATCTGTTCCCATAGCAATTTTAGGAGTTATGGATGGTCACTTGGTACAGACGGCTCTCAGGATGCAGGTTTCGGGGTGAGCAGGGGGATTCAGAACAGGATGGAGAGTTCAAAACCAGGCTTCTGATTCATCTTTAAACCCACGTACCTTCTGATGTGCCTCCTGTCCTAAGTTTTCAAAACCCACTGTGAAGAAGCAAGGATGTTGGGACCCCAGTCGAGTTTTGTTGAGAAATTTGGCTTGGCCCTCTGAATGATTGACGTCTCTGTGCAGGGCATTGGGTGTCTGGTTCATGCCTGAGTACCTGTCATCATAGAATATGGAATGTTCTCTGTAGATCTTTGTTGAAAGAATGAATGGATGTCCTTGCATGATCTTGAGCAAATGACATCCTTCCAAGCCTGGGTTGCCTGATCTGTATGATGGGGATACCTCACCTCTACCTCTTGTGGTCATTGTAAGGCCCGGGAAAAGTGTGTTCAGAGCACCTGCTGCCACGTCTAGCCTGTAGTCGTCGAGCTTGCATTTCCCCAGGTGCTCGGAACTCACTCTGGTTGGGATGGTCAGAGAATGACCATGGAGCCTGGATCATGTTGCACTTTCTGTTGGGGCAGAAATGGTCTGAGTCATTCAGGTCTTAAAGTTGTCAGTGATGAATTCCGAAAAGGAGCAGTTGCCTTTGGCTTCATGGCTGAATCCTGTTAAGTGGATCATCGCCAGGTTCCCACTGTACATACTCCAGGCACTGAGGCTAATGTCACAGACCTCTCCCTTCCAAGGGGATAACTTGACAGCTCTCCAGCAGGAAGCCACATCCCCAGGACCGATTGGTGGCTGAGAATAGAGCTCTTGATCGGATGGAGCCCACTTCTTGTACAGACTACAGTCTTCTGTCCCCAAGCTTGTCATGGTCTTTTATTTCCTTCACTGTGGTTGTTCCAGTAAAGTGACCTAGTGTACATTTTCAGTAAAAACAACTCACTTTGAACTTTGTGCTGAAGATAGTAATTGTGAGCCTTACCTAATGCATGGGATGTCACCCATTTTTAACTTTTTTTTTTTTTTGTTCCAGGGATTGAACTCAGGCCACTCAACCACTGAGCCCCATCCCCAGCCCTTTTTAATATTTTATTTAGAGACAGGGTCTCACTGAGTCGCTTAGGACCTCGCTAAGTTCTTGAGGCTGGATTTGAACTTGTGATTCTCCTGCCTCAACCTCTTGAGCCAGTGTTTCACAGTCTTTCTTTCTTTTTTCTTTTTCTGTTTTTTTGCTAACGTTGACAAGTGGAGTTTGCTGATAAATCTTAGTGCCTCTCCCTGTCACCCTGTAAATAGAGAGTTATGATGGGATTCATGTTTAATGTCAGATTCCTTCTTGTTTTTGCTCCTGGGTGAAATTCTGAGGTAAGGTCATCTTGTGCTCTATGCAGGAGACAACCCTGACCACACTAGCTTCTGCCTGTCTGCCATCGAGGACTGGAGACCTGGATAAAGTAAGAAATGGGGATCCCAGAAATACATCATGGGGCCTTTTGTGATACTGGCCTGTCTGTCCATTTGCTGTCTGTCTCTTCCTGCTTAATGTGGTTTTGCATTTATTGCAGAGTCACATGGACTTCTGTGAGTCAGCAGTTATTTGTTGGGGGAGCAAGGACTGGAGATTGAGCCCAGGGTGCTATACCACTAAGCTACTTGCTAAATGGCTGAGACTGGCCTTGAACGTATGATCAGAGTCCTGTCTCAGGCTTCAAGTAGCCAGGATTACTTGAATCCTGTGTGCCCCACTGTTCCTGGCTCAATAGTTATTTTATAGAGATGTGCCTTCATTTTATGGAGGCTCAGAGTTTCCTTGCCAAGACAGGACCAAGTTAGGACTGAAAAAGTTCAAAGCAAAAGATACTAAGTTTTAAAAATTGAATACATATGTTGGGCATCTGGCTCATACCTGTGATCCCAGCATCTCCGGCGGCCGAGGCAGGAGGATCATGAGTTTAAAGCTAGCCTCAGCAAAACTGAGGCCCTAAGCAACTCAGTGAGACCCCGTCTCTAAATCCAATGCAGAATAAGGCTGGGGATGTGGCTCAGTGGTCTAGTGCCCCTGAGTTCCATCCTTGGTTTCCCCCATACATAAATATATTAATTAATTAAAGATTTAATTTTTTTTTCTAAAAAGGAACTATGCAGATGGAAGCTCTCAGTTTGGAATTTTATATGTGAATTTGAGCAATAGGAAGCTGGAAATGAATTTTTCCCCCTCAAATAAGATGGCTAATTATACTGGGAGTCAGAAACAGGTGGCTGTACATCTTACTTGGGTAAAATAAAGAATGATGTTAACCTTTCCTGAATGCTGGTGTCTGTTGAGTTTGGTGAGAAAATCCTATAAAGGAGAAAGAGCTGCAGCGTGTAATCAGCTCCCAGGTGCTCGATAAGGGCCTGTTCTTCCTGTGCCGGCTGGTCAAGATCAAGGGCGCTGCTGCAGCGCTGTTGAAGGCTCCTTCCCTGTGTTAAGGTGATGAGATCTCTCTTCTGCTATCTGTCTGAATTACTTCTGGGCTTGACAGCGATGGGGACTCATTTGATAGCAGCTCAGAGACTTTGGATATCTTATTTCCCTTCAGTTGAACCTACCAGTCTTGAATTGTTGAATATTTTCCACTTTGGGCCATGTGTGCAGCAAGCCCGCCAAGTTTTGTGTTCAGTTCCTGATGTTAGTCTGGGACTGTGCAGCATGGAACAGGCAGCTCACCCTCTCTGTGCCATCTTTCCTGGTCTCTGTTGATAGACAAAGAAAACAAAACTGTGTTGTAGGGTTGTTATGAAGGTGAAATGAGACGATTTAAAAAAAAAAAAAGAGCTGACAGGTGGTTTTCTTCTCAGTACTTTTCTCCAAATCTAAGACAGTGTTTTCTCAGTTTTAACTCTGTTGACATTTTGATCTAGATGATATCTATGGTGGGGCACCGTCCCGTGTATTGAAGGGTGTTAGGAGTATCACTGACTTCCTTGGCAGATGCCAATCGCACCCCACTCTACTTTGTCACCCAAAGATTCCTCCAGATAAATTTGGCCCTTATCATTGACGAAAACGTGCTTATGAAAACCTGCTGTCAGGTTTTCTCTTTATGAAAACTTGGTATAGAATAGTACTTGGAAGGCATGGGTGATGTGAATTTAATAATTGCTTTTACATGGAATGAATAAATTGTATAATGGCACTGCTTTCCCCACTCCCAATTCATTGGGATGCTGATTGAAAAGGTGCTTTTAAAACTTCAGCCCAGCCATCTCCTCATTCTTTTTGCTGGAAAGCAGCAATAAATGCTTTAGGATGATTTTGAAAACAATAGTGGAAATGGTGTCCTACCTAGATCACAACAAAAGAATTGAGATCCTAAGACAACCACAAATACCCCAGGAATAAGCCCCAAACTTCAGTGTGTCCTCAGTCATTTACATTTGGGGTGCGTGACTTATGTATTTGATTTGACATTTTAGCTTCTATAATTTTTCCTTGTTTGGGAGTGATCAGAATGGAACCCAGGCCTCTTGCAATCTAATGCAAGTGCTCTGCCATTGAGCTACCTCCCCAACCGTAACTTTATAAATTTCTTTAAAAAGTTTTCTGCTTTGAAGATGTATACCCATGGATTGTCAGAGGGATGGAAAGAAAATTTCTTTTTAAGTTTTTCTAGAAAAACTGCATCTTTGACATAATTCTAACAGAAAGAAACATATACGTTTGTTACTGGTTCTTGAGTAATGATATTAGTTATATTAAAAAAATACTGCATGTAGGGCTGGAATTATAGCTCAGTGGTAGAGCACTTGCCTAGCATGTGCGAGATACTGGATCGGATTCTCGGCACCACATATAAATAAACAAATAGATAAATAAGTAAATAAAATAAAGGTCTGTCAATAATTAAAAATATATTTTAAAAATACTGCACGTAGCTGGGTGTGGTGGCACATACCTATAATCTCGTCACCATCGGCTCGGGAGGCTGAGGCAGGAGGATCATGAGTTCAAAGCCAGCCTTAGCAACAGTGAGGCCCTAAGCAACTCAGTGAGACCCTGACTCTAAATAAAGTACAAAATAAGTCTGCGGATGTGGCTCAGTGGTTGGGTGCCCCTGAGTTCAATCCCTAGTACCCTATTCCCCCAAATATACAGCTTAATAATGTAACGGCTACTATTCCTTTCCTTGAACTTTCAGTTTCCTGGCTTCTCAGAATAAGCCTATGGGGAGGTTCTGTTAGGCTTTCTTCTCCCTGTTCATTTATTAGATAAGGAAACTGAAGTGAAGAAGCTAGGTGACTAGTCCAGGACTACCTAGCTCACAAATATTAGTTTGGCTACTAGTCATATTTTATTCAGTTGATTATAAGACTGGATCCACAACATCAGGGGTTGGCAAACCGTGGCCCACAGGCAAACAGCTGACCTGTTCTCTAGTTTTGTAAATAAAGTTTTATTGCAACATGGCCACTCCTTCCTATCAGTGCTGTTCTCTTGCTACAGAGTGTTTGCAGCAGAGCCACAGGACACCATCAGCCTGAACTGTTTACCACTGTATGGCTCTTCACCGAAAACGTCTGCATTCCTCTACAAGAATATTCTCATCCATATGTATGGTCTAGAGAAAATTAAAAAAAAATAATCTCCCAAATTCCATAAATTTAAAAATGCAATTTAGTTAAAATTCATCTTATACATTTTATGGCATGCATGGTGGTATAATGGATGTTAAAACATTTATAGTACAACCCTCTTCCTCAGGGCATTCCCAACAATTCTACCTGAGAAAAGGGGGAAGGAACAGATAAAGTGGAATACATGAAACATGGGAGTGAATGTGGCAAGACAGGTTGATAGACACTTGTCAGAGAGTATGCAATTAAGGTCTTGCAGAAATGGAAAGTGAGGGTGGACTGTCTTACTCTCAGTGTGGGGCTTGCCGTCTTTGCAAAATTTGAACATACTACTCTAAAAGTTTCCATTCTTCCTGCTGCTTTTCTGCAACAGGTTGGGAAAAGTAAGTGATTTCTTTCATAGAAAATGTCCTATAGAAAGCACCCAGCAAGCAAGTCTGGTGGTGCAGGCCTGTAATCCCAGCGGCTTGGGAGGCTGAGGCAGGAGGATCTCAAATTCAAGGCCAGCTTCAGCAACTTAGTGAGACCCTGTCTCAAAATTTAAAAAAATAAAAAGGGCTGGGGATGTGGCCCAGTGGTTTAAGTATCTCTGGGTTCAGTCTCTAGTACCAATAGAGGAGGAAGGGAAGGAAGGAAGAAAAAAAGAAAAGAAAGCAAGCAGTGTATGGGTGTTAGATCACAGCAGGTCAAGGTTGGGAAGGGGGAGACCAAGAAATGAGTTTCTTTTGTCAAATCTGAAATTATGCAAATTCTTCAAAAAGTATTAGAGGAAATGGGTATGGCTTTAATTGGTTTCATGGCTTTATCGCTTAAAAAAAAAATAGTGACTTTGCCCACATTATCCTCTGCTGCCTCTGCTGAACATTGTAGACACTCCCTGAAGTTTAATGAGATCTTGGAGGAGAGTCACCACAAATGCCACTCTTGAATATTTTCGAGAAGTGGTGTTATCTTAGGCTAAAAGGGTGTTACACTAGACTGTCCCTTATTAGGAGGATTCACTCCACCACACAAGCCTCTCTTTATCTGAAATGACTGACAGGTGCAACCCGAAGCCCTGAGCTCACACCGAGTCCGCAGACCTACTTATTTTAGTGTATACTAAACCAGTGGTGGCCTAGTTTTTTTTTTTTTTAAAGGCTCATGTATTATGCTGAACTTTAGTGAAATGGAAATTCTTTATAATTACAGTTCTGTCCCCTGGTAAATCTAATAATACTGTGCACGGCATTTTTATTATTGACATTTCCTTCTAGGCCCTCTGGAGTGAAGAAGTTGGGGCTGCTCCTGGGATCGGTCACCCTGCTCTCTGGCTTTTGTTTGGGAGTGGCCTGAGCTTCTGTGGATCCAGACAGGAAGGGTCTTTTCAGTGCATCATTTCCCGTGGGGTGTGGATGAGCGATGTTTGTGGTTTATAACTTGAGATATAGGATCAGGCCACAAGGACCAATTTCAGACGATGCAGCGTGGGGCTGGAGGTGTAGCTAGAGTGCCCAGGTGAGCCCTGGGTGGCCCTCCTCGCGCTGAAAAATAAATAAATAAATAATACATAAGTTAATTAATGGAAAACTTAATTTGGGTCCTGGGGATTGGTTGTAGAGCACTTGCTTCGCATGCATGAAGCCCTAGGTTAGGTCTCCAGCACACTGGTGTACACGTGTGTGTGTGTGTGTGTGTGTGTGTGTGTGTGTGTGTGTGTGTAATTCATGCACACCACACACACACACGCACATAGTGTACCATGCTTGAATGCTAATAGGGGATTAAGAGCTCGGGACAGTGACATGCAGCACATGACAGTGGCTACACAGTCACACCTGTAGCTGTCCTGTGACCTTCGGGCATCTACCCTGCCCCTCTGACTCTTCTCATTGTAGACTCGACCCCCACTGTTCATTACGGTCTTGTCTATTTCAGACTCAGAGTTAGTCTGGTTGCCTGTGGGACCCCAGCGCCTATAGTGTATTGTTAAAAGAACGGATGTTCTGATATTTCTTTAAGGAATTTCCTGCTTGCAGTTTCCTCATTGCACAGGTTTATCTTAACATTCCAGCTCTGGTGGTATATATTCCCTCCATTGTTGCAAAAAAAAAAAAAAATCTAAATCTATTGTTCTTCAGACACTTGTGGCATGCCATGGGGCTGAGAAGGGACCGGGGCAAGCCCTGGTTGGGTAATGTCATGGTAACTGGTTAGGAGGTTTCAGAGACCAGAGCCTGTGCTGCCTGTGTGTGCAGGTGGAGATCAATGAGTGCAGTCACAGGAGTTGCTGTTGGGGGAAGAGGCAGTTATTTAAGAGTTTCAGCTATGAAGTCTAGAAACTTAGATTTCTCATAGACGCACTTGCTCCAGGAGCACCTTGACCTTGGATAACTTGAAGCCCTTGACCATTCGCCTCTTCGTTCCTTTGATGGGGATAAATACTGGCCTCATGCATAGCTCCTTGCAAAGGTGTTACAAGCCCAGCGCTGGGTCTTGCTGGTCGGTACATTCTAAGTGTTAGTTTCCCCGCATTATATTTGAACTGATTGAATTGCATTGGGACCTTGTCTGCTCTCAGTGGCTAAGGTACAAAAACTTGGAAGACCTAGGATGGGGGGTTTGGCTTATCCTGCCATCAGGTGTTTTTTTTTTTTTTTTTAATATTTTTTTAATTCTTCCCAGCCAGCAAGGTCTCATCTCAGGCTGTTGGAGAATTAACTAGTTCCCTGGGGGTCTTAAAATGTCACTGTGGCTTCCAGACACAACTGAGTTATTCTTAAGAGCACCTTGCCTGGTAGGAATCCATTTTGTTGTATTTGTTTAAATTATGTTACAGTGCATTGTGGACGTGTAATCTGTTTTCAAAATGGTATTATCTGCCCCCATATTGATCAGCGCCACATCTTACACTTGCTTATCTCAGCTTCCCATATGGTCAGACTCCAAAGCCAGACCTAGAAGGGTCTCACTAACTCATTAACCTCCTTGACACCAAATTCAAACCTTCCAGAGGGGAACTCGCTATGGGAGGCTGAGGGTTTAAAATCTCTTTCTGCCCCGTTGCTTTTTCCTGAGACCTGGTGATCGGTGTTAGATTTGGTGCGAGTTTCCACAACACGGGAGGATTTGTCCTGGTTGGGTTTGTGTTGTCATTTGAAAATTATGACTCAGTTCTTTGAGAAATAATTAAGTTGAAACCCAGCAAAGAGCCCTTGATTGTCATCTCAGCCCTCAGCAGGCCTGCCCTGACATGGGGGCGGTGTGAAGCAGAAATTTTGCTAAAACTGGAGCACGCAGGCAGTGCTTAAGTTCGTGGCAGCCAAAACTGTGATTCAACTTGAGAACATGATTGTGTGTCTGTCTCCAGGCTGTGAAGGGGTCCAGGAGAGACCAATGGGGAGAAAAGAAAGGAAAGAAACGCATCTGTAGGAAAATCAACTTTTTCACTATGTCCTCATCCTGACATAGTGTGACCGTTTTGCAGAGAAAACTCTTTGGAAGAGCGCCTCGTATTTGGAGTCTGAAATGTTCCAAGTTGTTCCCACGTAAATCAGAAGTTGTCCTGCGTGATAACCAAGTTCTCTGTGCTTTCTGAAAAAATCATAGAAATTCCTGTTGGATTGACAGCCTGGGCAAAGGTGCTTTCTAAAACTTTAGGTTAGAGGCTTTGGTAAATGACAAAAGTGCTTCAACGTCCCAAGGGATTAAAGTGCCAGATTGAGACTTAGAAAGTTGAGCTCTTGAGATATCTGTCAGTGTGTGGAAGAAGGATGATATGTTGAAGACAATGAAGTTCAGGGCTGTCATTGATTGAGTCCTGGTTTGCCATTGGGCATCAAAATGAGTAGATAATAGATCCCTACAAGTTTTTCTTTTTTCAATAGAGATGAATGGATGAGCAACACTTGAATGATGGGGAAGACTGGAGTAAGAACAACGTAAATTCCTTATGTTAAAACATGGCAGAGGAGGCTGGGGCTGTGTAGCTCAGTGGCAGAATCCTTGCCTAGCATGTGAGGCACTGGGTTCGATCCTCAGCACCACATAAAAATAAATAAATAAAATAATAATAATAAAAAAAGAATTGCTATAAAAAAATAAAAAGAAAAACCAGCATGATAGAGGGGTAGGGGTGTTCAGTGGTAGAGCAGTCACTTAGTATGCAAAAGGTACTAGGTTTAATACCAGTACCCCCTCTACCCTGCAAAAAGATTTGGTTGGAAAAAACTCCACAGGGCTGTGCTTGAGAAAAAGACACATTAATGTTGGCTTCTGTAGAAAGAACTGGAACCTGGCTGGGTACAGTGACACACACAAAACTTCATCTTAGTAGCAACTGGGGAGGCTGAGGCAGGAGGATGGCAAGTTGAAGACCAGCCTGGACAATTTACTGAGACACCCTGTCTCAAAATAAAATGATAACGAAAAGTGTCTGGGGATGTAGTCAGTGGTAGAGTGTCCCCGGGTTCAATCTACACTACAACAATTAAAAAGAATAAAAAGATATGGGTCCTGATCCCCATCTCCCCCACCCCATTATTAGATTTTTACTATTACCTGATGCATTTACAGCCATAATGAGACTCTGTAACTATTCAACATGGGTCGAAGGAGGAGAGGATTCCCTAGTTCTTTAAAAAAAAAAAAGCGAGACTTGATACACTACTGAGTTCTCTTTTGTTTAGCAATGTTTATTGACTACTTAGAGGTCGAATGGATCCAAAAATAAATCCAAAATAATTTTTTCCTCAACCCTTTCTTTTTTTTTGCAATGTTTACATCACCTCATGAGGTCGCTGGGAAAGTCCTGGAATGTATTTCAAACTCTGGGTGGGGAATTACTGTTTAGAAGTTGTCATCCAGTGTCACTAGGTGATAATTCCCCTCTGTGTGAATGTCATGGTTACAGTCTGCTTTTTTTCTTTTTTTTTCCTCTAAAAGAACAATTATATTCCAGAAATTTCCTAGTGCATTTAAAAACAGCTGGGTGAAAGTCATTTTAAATCCCCAAATCCAACACATTAGTTCTTTTATGCATTTAATTAAGCAGAAGTTAAAATAAATTAGAACAGAAGACATTCAGTGCTGATTGTTGAATCAACAAAGCAAGAAACAGCCTAGCATTACCCTACCGCAGATGTCTGTCATTCAGTGCCGGTGCCCTAGAAATTTGCATCAACTCTTAACATTTTTTGAATAATGATTTCTTTTCTAGTAAAAAAAAAAAACTGGCACATGATGTACAGTGGGCAGTGTTCTTTAGGAAACTATTGTATCACTGGGTGTGCACATATGTTTGTTGTGTGTGTGATTTGTTCTCTCTCTTGATACCTTTCCATGGCTGACCAGGATAACTTTGTATTTGGAGGATGGGGGAGGGATAAGCAAGATTGACAAGTAAATTTGGGTATTTTTAATGGAAGTGACTCCCCGTGATGGTTTTGTTTCTTGCGTTCTAAAGGATAGAACGAGTTGGAGTTTAATTTTTAATTTAATGCCAATAATGTACTGTTTGTTGCAGAAAAGGTTGAGTAAAAACACATCATCTCAAAACTGGGCTCTGGGAGCCCATGGATATCATTGTTAGTATTTCTGCGCAAAGACTTTTCCCCTTGCATGTGTGTACTTTTGGCTAGTTTCTTAGGAACAAATATGCTTTCTAGATAGTCCTATGTCTTTTTCCCTCTTTAATATCATGATTGCTTTACTATTTCTTACTGCTTTCCATACAATCAGGGAGAGGACTGAGGGTATGACTACTGTTTTAATTCAAACAAGATTAGCTTTAAGATTAGGATAATTTTGTGGACGTAGCAACTTTGGAGGCTAAGGCCAGGGGATTGCAAGTTTGAAGCCAGCCTCCTCAATTTAGTGAGGCCCTGAGCAACTCAGTGAGACCCTGTCTCAAAATAAAAAATTAAAAGTGTTTGGGCGGATGTGGCTCAGTGGTTAAGTGCTCCTGGGTTGGATTTCTAGTATCCTTTCCTCGCAAAAAAAGATTGGGATAATTTTTGTAGCTGGGCAGTGGGAATATGAGGGTTCATTATATTCTGATTCTTTGGCACACAGTTTGAATTTCCCTTAATAAAAACATTTTGTGAGTCATGTAGTCATGAGCTTCTCCCAAGGTCTACACATTCACATCTATGTCCTTCCTTACTCTAGCAAGCTGTGTTTCCGTCCATTGAGCATGAACCATTGATTCAGTCAATATCCTATAGTCTGATGCCTCTGTCCTCAGACCATTCTTATCAATGGATGAAAATCTGTTGGATCATCTTCTTCAGGAGAACTTGTAGGTTAAAGTTTTATTCTTTCATAACCCAACAAAGACTCTTGAATCCTGGTAACCAAAGAGATTGGCTGGTATTTTACTTACTTAACTGAACAATAATCAGAAAATGTAGGAAAGTTATTAAAGTCTATGAAATTGTTAAAATGTCTGGGTACTTTGTTGTAATTCAAGTGCATCGTGTAGTTTCACTCACATACTCACACACACGCTCATATACACACCCATACGCACCATGCACACACACAGAAGTTTCGTCCTCTTGATGGTTTTTGTTAGCAGAGGTCATGGTGCCTTGGATATATTCTATCATGGGATGCAGTGGCTCTTCTTTAAACATCTACTGGGAAATGGAAATTGGATAGTTCATGTTTGATCTGCCTTCCTGTGGTTTTGTTTATTTACCACCAACAATTAATTCCCATTTCTCAGCAGAGAGCTTTACTGGGCAGTAGAGTCAGAGAGAGATGGGGTGACTCTCCCATCGTGGGCCAGTGATCTCTCTCTGTTATCTCCTTTCATGCGTAGGTCACAATGATCTGTTTTGTAAGACTCAGTCCAGCTTGGGTGACAGCAGTCCATTAATGATCACTACCTCTTACGTGTGTGTAGCATGGGACAGGTGCTATGTCACATCCGCTACCTACTGTATCCAACTGACTCTTTGCAGTAGCCTTTGGGGAGAGGCTGTGGTCTTCTCCCTACTTTATAAGTGAAGAACTAAGACCTAGAGAGGAAAAAATAACTTGTTTAACTAGGTACAGATTTTTGGAGACTGTTAACAACCCATTTAGTGGCTTCGATCAGGATCCTGATGTATCAGTGATAGATTTTTAATAGATGTGCATTTCCTTCTTGATTATAATATGTGCAAATGGAAGTTCTAGATATAGGCCCATGATTAAAATCTGCATGTTGGTGATTCTGAAAGTTTCTTTTCTATCCAAGCCCTCTATAGCTAAATTTTGCCAACTTTCCATTTTCTGTCCTTAATTTGATTCAGAATAAACAAATCTCAAATGCACAGGGTCCTGGGGGCAGTAGAGTGGTTTGCTTATTCAACATATCTCTTAAGTTAGGAATTTCTGAAAATTGGCAGCCCCCTTTGATATAGAAGACTTAGACCATAAGTCAATTATAGAGAACTTACAAAGCTGGGCAAGGTGGCACATGCCTGTAATCTCAGCAGCTCTAGGTCTGAGGCAGGAGGATTACAAGTTCAAGGCCAGCTTCAGCAATTTAGTGAGACCCTGTCTCAAAAAAAAAAAATTAGAAAGGTCTGGGTATATAGCTCAGTGTTAGAGTACCCTTGGATTTAATCCTCAGTACTGGAAAAAAAGAAAAAAAGAAAAAAAAAGTGTGCTTACGAGGGCTGAGAGTGGGGTTGGGAGGGGCAGGGAAATGACTGGTAGAGTTTCCATAGGCTGCTTGTATACAGCCCTTCCTCATGGATTAAAATTTATGAAAGCTGTTTCGGGAAATTCGATACCCAGGGGTACGGGCACTGCTCTTGCAAACAACATGCTGTGTGCAGAGCACAGTTTTGATGTTGAGTAGATTAGGATGCTTTATCATCATTAGGCCAACAGCACAGACCAGCCAGAAGTAGAGGCTGGGCTGGGATGAGCAGGCTCTATTCAAGCAAGCCAGGTAGGTGTGTTGTGTTCAAGGTGGATATAAATGACTATTGCTGCAAAACCAACAGAAAACTCCTCTAAATATCCGGATGGGTAGTTTGATGCGTTTTGTAAAATGAAGGAAGGGCTAGATCTTTAAGTTTGGTCCAGGGAAGACATAATCAATAGGTGTTTGAGCATGTCTGCTTATTTGTCTACAAGCACTGTCATCTGAATACACAAGGGGGAAGAAGACAGGTGTGAATGGAATTGGCACATACACCCTGGTGTTTCCCCTCATCCTCACCACCCCACCCCCTATTTTTAAGAAGTGGACTTCATGGTAGCTTTTCTCTTCTGTCTTTGTATCTTTGATTGCTCCAGCTTAAAGTCTCTCCAAATCAGTTTGCTACCTCCTTGGTAAAAATTATTCAATAATTTGGTGACAGACAAGGTGGCACAGAGCTTATCATCTCAGCTGTTCTGGAGGCTGAGGCCAGAGGATGGTGAGTTCAAGTCCAGCCTGGGCAACTTAGCAAGTCCCTGTCTCAAACAAACAAACAAAAGCCAAAAATTCTTTGATAAGAAAGCCCAAAGTGAATTTCCCATATTGGGTTTCCAGGTTATCTCATTTGTAGAAAGAGTCACAATCCTGTTTATAAACCATGTCCCATTTGGATCATTATCAAAACAACCCCAGATTCACCCGTTTTCTTTATGGTTATTTGACTAAAACATTTTGTTTTCCAAAAGTAGATGCTGATTGTAATAGCCAGTGTCCTCTTTCACACCCCCAAATTTTGGAGGACTTCCAATGCCTACCCCTCACGAAAGATCCTATAAAATACATTCATTTTTCTTTTTTCCTTTCCTGAAGGCTTCTCTGAAATAATGGATATTCCCTCCTCCCTACAGTGAAGACAATCACCCTAAGTTCAGTGTATCTGAGGTGGAAGGGGAGAGAATATCCAGCCTGTGGGATTGCAGACACGAGCCCGTGCCACGGTGAAATTGGATAGTTTGCAAATCGTGCTGCCTTAGGGATAGATGTACATACAAACTCCCAAATGGTACATTAATTGATTTTGATTATATGACGGATTCCAAAGCTGGAGCATTTCAAACTAATGGCCGCTACATTTGGCGAGGAGCCCAACGGCGCGCCGGGTTCATTATAAAAGGAGATCTTGACAGCCCATCAGGGGGACCGAATGCATGCTAGGTTTCTGAGTACTTGCTCAGTTTTGGAAGACTTTGTATTGTTCTTCCTTAAAAGACTCCAGAAATTTAGCATCTCCCGCTCCCGCAAGAGCCAGGCCTGTATAGGGCAGAGTGACCCCGGTAAGAATAGCAAGACCCTTACCATTTGGGCGTCAAGGTCCACTGATTAGATTCCAGCTGAGGTGCAGGGGTTTCTGTGGAATTGGATGGGAAGTCGAAGGTGATCCTCAGGAGGAGTAAAACCTGCGACACCTCGCCTATTTTCCTGTGTCCCACTTTTTCCTGACCTGGTTACTGGGACATTTGTCTCTGTTTTCATTTTTGATTGTCCCCTTCAGCAATTTACTAATTAGACATTAAAACTTCTATCCTCTCATTCCCAATGCCAAGTGGATGAGCACAAACCGGTTGAGCTAGAAAAGAATGAAGGCAGATCTGGTGAGCACAGACTGATAACCAGAGCCACAATGGGTCACCCAGGCAGGGTGGCCGACGTCCGGTGAGTGCCAGCCAGCTTGTCTTGTGAGTGCAGTTATTATCAGCTCCTCTTTCTGTAGTCAGAAGTGTCCATGGACAGTTAAATGACGAGGCCACCCTAGAGCCAGCATCAGTGCAAGGAGAAGAAGGGTGGTTGAGCAGGAGAGGACCTTATCTTACGGGGGTAGCTGGCAGCCTGCTCCAACATCCTTGTCACCAGTGAATGGTGACTTCACTGTTGCCCCAGATGAGTTTCAAAAAGACCAGAAGTCTGGATTTTTAGGTGAATGTCCTGGTTTTAAATGTCCAGATTAAAAAATAAATAAATAAAAGGTTGGCAGTTATCAAGTTTTATAAAAGCACCAGCCAAATATGTCTATGATATTTTGGTTGATTGGAATGAAGCTTTCCACTCATTCCTTTAAAAAAAAAAAAAAAAGGAGAAACCAGGAGATGAAGGGGGGAAATGGGATGTCATGGAGATCCGAGCCTTTGACAAGGACTGGACTGCGGTACAGTGGTGAGCAAGGAGACTGTTCCTATATGATGCTTCTTTTTTTTTTTTTTTTTTTTTTTAATATTGAGGATTGAACCCAGGGCACTTAACCACTGAGCCACATTCCCAGCCCCTTTTTAATATTTATTTAGAGACAGGATCTTGCTTAATTGCTTAGGGCTTCACTAACTTGTTTCGGCTGGCTTTGAACTCATAATCCTCCTGCCTCTGCCTTTTGAGCTGCTGGGATGACAGGCCAGCACCCCCTCCCGCAACCTCTTGTAGCCTTTTCGGATAGTGAGGTGTGGATCAGGGAACAGCAGGGGGAAGGAGCTGGTGGACCCTGCTGTCCCTGGGTTGGTGTTTGAGATCTAACGAGTGTAACTGGCTGAGGAATGGAAATCTGTATGGAGCACATCCCATGTGCTCTGTGGGATGTGTTTAACATGTGGGAAACGAGCAATACAGAAATCATCATTTGCAAATGTGGCCTTGGCTTTTAGGCTGTGAATTTTTGTACATTTCCACAACCAGTTTAGACGAACAGCTTTGGTTTTGAGTCAAGTTGAATTAATCTTATATCTTTATATTCTTCTAAAAAAGAGATGCAATAATGTTCAAGTTTCCTCAGAGCCATTTGTGTCTCTGCAAAATAGGCGATTTAAGGTCCATTCTATCCTAAAAGCTTTTAGCTTGTGCAAAGCTTCTTCTTGTTATTTTTTTCTTTCTTTTAAAACCTTTGCTCTGTGTTTAGAATAAATGGCAATCCTATATCTGTAAAATAGGCAGTTAATAATGCCCTGGAAGCTGCCCACTGCACACCCAACTATAAAACCTGCTTGGAGGGCAAGACATGTTTGGAATATTCTTTAAGGATCAGATGCTGAAACATCACAATCAGCCGTGATCCTCCCATCTGCATGGCTAATTGCAGTCTTCATTTACCGTGGGGTATTGATCTGCTTTTAGTTTGTCCTGAAGGTGACAGGACCTCAGAGATCTATTTGTGCCTGTGGGGACCAGCTTGAACTGAGCTTCTTAGAGGAAACATTGTCACAGGGAGAAGATGTGGCTGTTCCTTTCACTTTGATAGGACTTCCAATATAAGCTTCATTCCTCTCCTGCAGAATGTGGGTCGGGAAGGACTCATGACCCATGGAGTCTTCAAGGGGTTGAGGTAACTCCTGTGACGTGCTTGCTACGGGCACACAGTAAGCTGTAAAGAAACAGGAGCTGTTTTGAGTTTTGTTATGTTTGTTTGTTTGTTTATTTATTTATTTATTTGCCCCGGATTTTAATTTTTTAAAGTTCTAAATTTTGGATTAGCAATGTTATTAACAATGAAGGAAAGTTGACAAAGGATGATGGTTTCTTTTTTGTAATTATTGGGAAGTGATCGGGTCAGGAAAACAAATGGCATAAAAGAAATTTGGGGAATAATTGGTAAAATGCAGATATGGACTATAAATTAGATCACATCGTAGCAAGGTTCAATTTCCTGAATATCATTACGATCATTACATCAGAGCACATCCTTGTTTTAAGACATTCACTCAAGCATTTGGCATGGAAGGGACATGATATCTGCAGCCTACTCTCAGAGGGCTCAAGAAAAAGTGTGTGCCTAGAAATTTTAAAGCAGATGCTGCTAAGTGTTGACAGTAATGGCGTGGAGTTTGTTGGAATATTCAACCTTAAAAAAAAGATTTGGATAAAGCAGGCTGGCCAGGGAAAGTGTACCTGGTAATCGTTCCTTGTTTATTCACCAGGTAAAATTATCAGTTCAGTTCTCATAGAACTTTCTCTCAAAAGACGGGTTTGGCCAGGCATGGTGGTGCACACCTGCAATCCCAGCCTCTCAGGAGGCTGAGGCTGGAGGATCATGAATGAGTTCAAAGCATCCTCAGCAAAAGTGAGGCCCTAAGCAATTCAGTGAGACTCTGTCTCTAAATAAAGTACAAAATGGGGCTGGGGACGTGGCACTGTGGTTAAATGACCCTGAGTTCAATCCCTGGTATCACCACCAACAACAAAAAATAAAAAAATAAAAAGATGAATTTTTCTCAATTAGTCTCCCCATCCTGCTCTTTTCCCAAACCTGCAGTTCTCCATTCCTGGAGATGGTTATTTGACAAGAGGAACTTCCTCACCACAGTTAGTGCCCCTGCTGTTTTCGTTTCCAACTCCCAGCCATAATCCTTTGTTCATGACATTATAATCATCACCACAAGTGGCTAATTGTGATGTCACAAACGGAGGATTATGACTCAAATGAGGAATAAACAGCAGGGGCGGATTAATTCCTAAGCAACGTAGAGGAAGATTCTGTTTGGTGCAAATGCCCCAGGGTAATAAAATTTAAAACAGAAAAAACACAAGTGGAAGAAGACAAAGGCGAACATATGTGATCTATTAGCCAAATTGGCTTTAAGTGGAGGCACCCCCCCACCACCAACCACTTCCTTTTTACTAAATTTTCCACGTGGCAAGAATAACATAGATAAATGGATTTGTTTTCAAAGCTCAAGGTGTCTTGCTAACTAATTACAGGGATGTCACACCTGGGCTGAAAAGTGGGTCACTGTGGAGCCATTGAGGTGTTTCCATTTCCCATAAAGTTGGATTGCTCCATGCCTTCAGCATTGCCAAAGTCAGCCGGTAAAGATCTGCGTGATGGCTGCAGACAGCTGGGCTGATAATTGACATCAGTCCAGACCTGGAAGTCCTGGGTGAGGCCAGCAGTGCCAGAATGACATCCTTAGCTCAGGACAATTTTCTGAATGAAACACGGGTAACAGCTGTTGCTGTGGATTGGCCCCCAAATTAGTAGTCAATTCTCCCTGGGACTATAATTTTCAATTCCAAGTCGAAGGATGTATTTTTCCCCCCCCGTTTTAGGAAACATGTGGTTCCCATACTATTCAGTTAACCAAGCATCCAAATTCTCCTCTGCAAGTGACACTTAACAGCTCCTTTATCCCTGAGGGTTCTTTGGCGGTCTCAGGAGTACTCTTTAAGTTTGTGGCCTTTTTGAAAACCATGGTCTCAGTAGCCAAACTAAATTGGAAATCCCTTGGAGTTGTTTTCCTCTTCCTGGGACATAGCGTCCCCTTGTTCTGTCCATTATATTTAGTTCTTTTCTCATGCTCTCTTGAATTATGACTTAACCCTCCGCTTGGAGCCTTGGGAAACATCCGCCAAGGACTAGGGGCTACGGTCTGGCATTAGCAGTGGAAGAACTAAACCCACATCTTAGAAACATGGTAAATTGAGTTCATCGAGAAGCCTTTCCATTCGAGTCTAGGCATTTAATAATAACCTTTATGCACAAAGTAGAAATTATGTGATTATGATCTTGGGGCTGTGATTAGAATGTGTTGCTATATTGGTAACATTTAGAAATGTGTGACTTTATCCAGTGGCTTAGATAAAGCAGTTCTGTGGTATCGGCAGCATGGCTGGAACATGGTCTTGTAGATGCCTCTAGTTTGAGGTTCCCTGCAGGCAGAACAGCCACGGGAAAGTCATGGTCCCCTTGGTCACTGTTTTCTATGGGAAGAGTCTGGTTGCTCACCACCGTAATACCCCGTGACAGTTGGCTGTTCTCTGTAGTTGAACTTATGTTGAGATTCTCACTTTGGGTATTCTGAATGGAGCATTTGTGGCCCTTTAAAAAAAAAAAAAAAAAAAAAAACCAAAACCAAAACCAGTCATTTTGGTGTGAGTCCAAGCCAGAGGGGCTCTGTCTCAAGACATGATAGGAGCTCTCAAACTGGGTATAGTTTGGTATTGTGGGAAGTCTGTATCACCAGGTGCTGGGAAAAACACACACTGTGACCTCTGATCCTTAGGTTTTATACAACTTCATTCAGGAGCCATCCCTGCTGGCCAAGTCTTAGCAAATGCTTACAATGATTGCATTGCCATGTGTAATAGCCCAGAGCAGTTTCAAAGCCAAGAATGAGCAATGGTGACTAGAATAGAGTGAAACTTGCCTGTAAGATTCCAAGCAGCTTGGAGTTCTGAAGTAGTTAGGTTGGGGAACCAGGTTTTAGAAGAAGCAACAGAGGGTGGTGAATATGACCATGATCTTTGTCATCAGAAGCACTTGGGTGTGAGTTTCCCTGCCTCTGGGGACCTATCTTGTTTCTGGAGATGGATTCATCTCCCCGGACACCCTCTTACTCTTTTTTTTTTTTTTTTAACATTCGAGCACCTACCCACATTATCACATTGTCAAAATTCAGCGAGATAGAAGGGCATGTGAAGAATTGGACAAAAATGTCTGCATTTACTAAATTGAGATTTTGAAGTGATCAGTGGGGGCAGGAGGAATGCCAGGCAGGGAGACAAGCATACGCAGGCAGTCACGTGGACAGGGAAGGATTCCACGCAGGGCCCTGTGATGGATAGGATAGAGTACCAGAAAGGAAGGTCTGGGTCCAGGGATGCAATTCATGGCAGTGTGTGCTTTTAGCATGCTAAGGTCCTGAGTTCATTTCCCAAACATGCACACATGCACATATAAACACACACAAAAAAGAAAGCAAGGCCTCGGGAGTTCTGAGCAGTGAGAAGATTTCATTAAAATTAGGGGTGCTTATGGCCCCCTCAGGGATCCGACTACCCCATCTGTGTCATTGAACCAATTCAAGGAGGCAGGCACTAAGTTAGTGTTGCAGTGTATTTATTGGAGGTTAATGTCTGATACAGAAGAAGGGTTGTGGGGGCTCAGGATCGGGCAGGAGAGACTCAGAACAGGATGCAGATGTAACAGTCTCAGCCCACGCAAGGGGAAGCTCAGGAGCCACGGTTCCCTGATAGATGACTCCTCTGAGTCCACTTAGGCAGCCTTGGGGCTGCGGATGAACTTTGATGTGACCCCAAATGTTGCTTGGATCTTGGAGGCTCCTTACCGTGGAGCAACAAGTTCTTTCTTGAAAGGGAGCAGCAATTGCTGTCCCTCTAGGGCTGCATGTCAGTTGGGGCTCCTAGCTTATCATTTCTAGCACAGCATCATGTTTATTGCTTTTTTAGCATTTTATCAATATTAATAAAAATTTGCATAGTTCATTTCGGTCCCCAGAGTGTGGCGTCTGTCAGTCTCGGATACTTGCTCATGGAGGCACATGGATGGGGCTTAGATGTGGGCATTTCTTGGCAGCCTGCCCGACAATGTGTCAGGTCTCTTACTGCCACCGCCTCTCATTTGGGCTTGGAAAGATTAGATACCACGTGTTGGGCTGTGAGCGGCAATGCAATCGTTGTAAGCATTTGCTAGGCTTTGGCCAGTGCCGTGCATTTTGGTGAGTGGCTAGTGTATGATTTCTCATTCCAGCAGTCCATTCTGGGAAGGGACTGGCTTTTATTGGAAGGATGCATGCATACATTTCCACCTGATGAATGAGGAAACCAACCCTGAGAGAGCTTAAGACATTTAAGATGCTTCAGGAGTGGCAGAGAGGAGACCTCAGCTCTCTGGCAGGATCCCACCATGCCTGCCATCTAAATTGCTCCGCTATCGGGTGGCAGGTAGAAGTGGGAGTTAGTGAGCAAACAGAAGGAAAATTTGACCCACACCTGCCCTCCGATACTTCTCCGTGTTCTCTGTGCCAGAGTTAATGGCCTTTTAAAACTGGCCGGTGCCATTAATAGCTGGTGAGGCTATGGGGAAATGAGTCATCTTAGATGTCACTAGTGGGGACTTCCAACTGGTATAGTGTCTGTGAAGGGACTAGGCTGTGTCCATTGCAGTTGAGCGATATACCCTTTGATCTGGCAACTCTGCCCTCCAGGTGCTTACCTTACGGAGGTGCTTGTCCACAAGTACAAAATGACTCATGTCAAGGTTAGTCGTAGCAGCAGTGTTTGGATTTGGAAAAAAAAAAGAAATTGGAAGCAACCTGACAGCCCATTAATTGGGGCAGTTTTAATAAATTATGCTCTGCTAAATAGCGGCATATGTGCAGCTGTTACAATTAGCAAAGCCTCTCCCTATGAACAGATACATATGTTTACCCATATATCTATCCATATCTATTTCCCCGAGATATCTTGTTAATGGGGGTGGGGAACAAAGCGTACAACAGGATCTAGATGAGGGTAAATTTCTATGGGATTTACATATGCATTTCGCTGAATAGTATTGGGAAAGATGAGGGAAGAGGGTCTAGTTTGTATTGTCCGTCCTTTTCTACCTGTGATGTTGATTTTTTTAAAAAAAATTGTATATGCACGCATCGTCAAGTCAAAACAGGTCTCCAAACCCACTAACCCCAAATGAACCAGTTATTGGTCATTAGGACCCAGAAAAAGATGATTCATAGTTTACCAGTTAGATAACATATACCATAAACCAGCATTTGTTTCTTTCCCACCCAGAGCAGAACACCTGGGAGATTTGCCTCCAAGTTTGGAAGAGATGTTGGGAATGGTTTGACTTGAAAGTCGTATTTGGAATTTCCTTTAGGGCTTTCAGTGACACCCTGTGTAAGTCCTTGACCATTTGCCCTGGAACCCAGATGTGCAATGGTAGCCCTATGCAGGGTAAGAGCATCATATATTCATGTAACTGTGATTGGTGATTCTTCTGGAAAGTGCTGAGGGGGAAGCCCACTTTCCATATGGATTTGTCAAGGTGGTAAATAGTATTATAGATACAGATAAGATTATTATAAAATTTTTATGCAAAAGCAACTGTTTTAGAATACCCTGGGTCCAGACATCAGGGCTCCTGGCCCTTATCTGACTTAATGTGGCTTTGGGACCTTCTTGGAGGTTAAGTGATTGATATTCTTTCCTCCTTCAGAAGCAAATGATTGCCTTGAAAAGAAAACGAAACTGTTATCTTTTATATTCATACAAAAAGTAAGGGAAATAATGAGGAGTAAGGGAAGTGTGCCTTATTTTTTAAGCAGGACTTTGTAGCTTGGCTGGTCATAGAAATCTTTTTATTAACACATTAGACAAATTCTGTAGAGGCCAATTTGCATTCACTTAAGAGAAACGCGTGGGGGTGGTATATAAATGTGCAGCAATACCTGCTTCTTTTTGGGAAATCAATTTGTTAAATAGCCCTCAGAATATGACAGCTTTGTGGTAGGATTATGACTTTTTTTGTTCCCATGTCTGTTACAGGCCTAACAGAATAAGACAGTTTAATCACATGCCATTATGTTGATAGGGGTGTGGGAAGCTCAGACGTGCCTCGGAGAGAGAGGAATTGGATGCCCAGCTTTTGCTTCTTGGCAGAGGCCTGTAATTAACTCCATGGTTTAGGTATGTGCCCACCCAACCCCCCTTCTTCTAAAGGTGTTTGCTAAACTGTAGGTGACATCACTTTGACCACCACAAACAAGTCTGTTAAGGTGGGCTGTTAGGGAAGATGGGCTACCAAGCAAGGACTTTATTTTGAGACACACACACACACACACACACACACACACACACACACACACACTGACTTCCCCATATTTCCAGCCACAGGTCTTCACTTTACAGGGGTTAGGCAGGGACCAGGATTTAGGCAGGTGTTACCCTGGAAAATGGTTTTCGGTTCTCAAGCCAGAAAGGGCTTTGTGCTGGACTAGGGCTGTGTCCAGGCATTTGTCCTCCCGCCAGGGATCTTTGAGGAGTTACAGCTGATAAAGCCAGAGCTCATCAAGGCTCTCTTTTTTTCCTCTTCCCCTCCATCTTTCCGGAGACTCAGAGGCCACCAGCTGTGGCAGCAGGGTCTCAGCTTTGTCAGTGATTAGCTGCACTGCAGGGAAGGCTCTTGGTGTTTCTCTGTGTTCTGGAAAGCTCTTTGGTGGATTGGAGCCCTCTAATCTGGCCCCTCACCGGGCAGGATGCAGGCAACTCAAGGAAGAGAAAGGATCCAATAGCCCACCACCCCCTTGTGTTTTCCATACTAAAGGACTTAGTTTATGTTTGCAAAATTCAATTGTCAGTGCCCTTGTCAGCTGCTGCTTTAAATTCTGTGTCCTTTCCCTGTTTCTGGGTCACTGCCTAGTCCATGGTAAACATTTCCATATCCCAGCTTTCTTTTTCTGGGTTACTTGGTGCGTGAGCCTTGTCCCTAGCAGAAGCTTAGATAGGGAACCTTGACCTTGACCTGTCTGCCACATTCATATTTGTCCTGTCTCTCTTCTCAGCACATCAGGAGAAATAGCTCAACATGTCCAGTGTGATCCTGAACTGGACAGAGAGGCAGAGGTTGAGGAAGTTAGGCAATGATTTTGCCCTGGGCCAAGGAGCTGCTATCTATGAATCACACCTTACTTCTCTTGAAGGACTGTTCTTACTGTAATATTTTATCACTCCAGACTTTATGTTCTAGGAACGAAAATTATACTTACTATTAGCTGAAGGAAAACATTTTTGACAATTCATATTTGGAGCTGCTAATCACAAACATCCCTAACACCATTCCGAAGCCATTTGGTGATTGGAATTACCGATTTTGGGGGCAGTGATTCATGTGTGCAGACACCCATGTGTATAAACCTACCATCTTTTTTTTTTAAGTAGGTCTCACAAAAAATTCTAGAAGGATTTTCAGTGAAATGTGGATACATAGTTATGATCCTCTGAGTTAAAATGTAGCCTGCGTGGCATGTATGAAGTTCATTTTAGAGGGAACCATGTTGGTCAGCTTTTTGTTGCTCTGACCAAAATACCTAACAGGAATAACTGAGAAGAGTGGGCTGGGGTTGTGGCTTAGTGGTAGAGCTCTCACCTACCATGCATGAGGCACTGGGTTCGATCCTCAGCACCACATAAAAATAAATAAATAAAGATATTGTGTCCAACCAAAAAATAAATATTAAAACAAAGATATTATGTCCACCTAAAACTAAAATACAAGTATTAAAAAAAAAAGAATAACTGGGAATAAAAAAATTTAACTTGGGCCCACTGTCTCAGAGGATCAGTCCTTCTCTTTTCCTACATTCTCTGGGCCCAAGATGAAGCAGAACATCATGGTGGAAGGGTGTGGTGGTGGAAAGCAGCTCATGTCAGCAGGGAAGCAGAGCCAGGGAGAAGAGATAATCCCTTGGGACATGCCCCTCCTCAATGACATCCCTCCTCCAGTCATCCCCACCTGCCTACTATTACCACTCAGTTGTCTATTCTCATTATTAATCTATCAAATGGATTAATTCACTGATGAAGTTACAACTCTTATGCTCACTTCTCCTCATCATTTTTTTTCTGGAGACAGCTCACATCTAAACCATACCAAGAGCCCCGGGAGAGTGGGAGGAAGGGAGGGAAGGAAGGAAGGAGGGATTCTCTCGTAGGGCAGCTAAAATTGAGAGTAAGAGGCTGGGAAGATCTAATCTCTGCTCTAGGATGTTGAGGACCCTGGTGTCTCTGGAAACTGAAGCAACACAGCTGGAAGCGTCAAGGGAAAATGTGAATTCTGGACTTGGTTCGTTTCTCTCTGGTGCATTTCTGTGTAGCCCAAGTGCAGTGCCATTAGGAAGAGGACAGACTAACAGGATCATCACAGTGAAGACAAGCACTAGCAGTCTGTCTCTGTGATTATCCCCATCACCTCATTGCATGGATCCCAGAGACTCAAGTCTCTGTCGACTTCTGTTTATTTTCTACTGGAGACATTTCGGGAGTCTCAGCTTGTATTCTGATAATTTTCTAGGTAGGAAGCTCTTTATAGGGCTCAGAGTTATGTTCCTCTCAAGAGCTTTGGGCATACCATCAGGCAAGGAAGGGGCACATCTTCTTGCAAATCCTACTGTACTTTCCATTTGCTGCCTGCTTCCATATCTTTGCCTCCTCTGGGTGCCCTCCAAGCCCTCCCCTGGGTTAGGTGATGAGCCACAGTTTCACCAGACCTCATTCTGGCATTAGCTCCAACCAGGCGGTTGGGCCTTACTTGTTGTGACAGTGTCACCGGCTCTCACTGTAGGCCAGCAGATGGCTTGGAATGCAAAGCAGCGATTCCTGTGGTTATCACTTCTTGGAAGTTCTGAGACCTCTAGGTTCTTCAAGGCTACTGAACCCAAGAAAGGATTGGGGCTGGGATGGCAGAGACTTCCTAAAGGGGAAGCACCACATTCCTTTCTGACTGTTGCTGCTTCTCTCCAGGACAAAAGGTAACTGCCTAGCTGTCCCTGTGCTCCATGGGCACGTGTTTATATAGCAGCTGTTTTGGGACCCTCTCTGCCTCGATTTCCCTCTCCTGGACCTCTGATGCATGCAAAGTGGAGGGAATGTAGGAAAGGGTAGAAGACAGGTTGAAACAACATGCATAAGTTTAAGTAAGGCTTAGGTCCCTAAAACCCTGGAGATGCACCAAGGGATAAATTCATCCCCCTTCCCTATCATCATGCACCATGGCCACCAGAGATGTGCATTCACAGGTTGTACATCCTAAGAGAAAACCATTCGCTCACATCCTTTCTAATAGTTGACTCCTGTTCTCTTTGAAAAGTCCTTCTAAGTATTTGGCCAGAAACAAAGCTCTTTGAATAACAGCAACCCTCTGTTGGCTTTTGAGCATGTGTCAGGCTTTTTGCTAGAGAGTGATTTTTTTTTTTCCTAAGGAAATTAATAGATGATACATTCAATGCCAGACAGTTTTAGATCTCGGAGCCGTCTTCCTCGAAAGGCACATTATTGTGTCTTTACATCTCTCAGATGGAACTGCTTAGGATGGATTGATAGGTGGAAGGAACTGCTGTGTTTTTACATAGACAAAGTAGAATCGTGTCATCTGTCGATGGAGGAAAGGTTGAATTAAAATTATGGCATTCCCAAAATGGTGGAATATTATGTACCCTCAAGTGTCATAAATGTGTATAATGACATGGAAAAATGTCTGATGTGTTGTTGGGAGATAGAAGCAAGTAGCAGAGCTGTGTGGAGATTGATCTCATTTGTGTCTTATAAATGAATTTCAGGACCTGCCTAAATATGTATGCATATCTCTGCATATGTTTGCATATTTATTTTAAAAATTTGACAAAAAAGAGGAACAAAACTGTGTTCCCTCAGGGGTATGGGGCAGCAGTGGCTAGAAGGGGACAGAGGGTGATCACTGTGTTCTCTTAAACCTATGTGTCGTCTTAATCTCTCACAACAGGCGTATATTTACATGCCATAGATATACAAATTCTGGAAAATCTCCCAGCAAGGTCAGTAATGCAGACAGTAAGTACCTTACCTGAGGCTACCATTCTGGTTCTTATCAAGAGCAGATGTTAGCATTCAGTATTTCAGTAAAATGTGAATACTTTAGAAAGCTCGTGGCCTTCTCCAAGATCTGGCAGGTACAGTAGAGTCACATTAACTAAACATTAACTAAAAGGGCTTACGTTTGAATCCCTGATTCATAATGAACTTACTGATGGGAAGACAGAAAGGGATATTATTAGCATACACAAGTCACACAGATGAGCACATCTTAGGTTGTAGAGAGTAGATAAAGTAAGTAGAATGAGTATTCCACCCTGTATTCGCATATATTATTATTTCTGGAGTACATTCCAATTGTAAACATATTATGTATCAATGACAAATATTGAAATTTCTTTTCCTACCATGCCGTGTCCCCTTAAGGATGCAACTGCCCATCGGTAGGTACGGTCAGGTTACTGGCTTGATGAAGAGTTTCATGTTACAATTAAGTTGCAAATAACATTTGTTTTATTTGCATGCCCCATGGAACTGGACAGATCATTGTTCAAGTCTCCATCAGACAGCTGAGGACCAAACAGTACATCCTTGTGTTAAGCTTGCAGCTAGACTTTTCAGCTCTAAAAAGTAAATGACAAAATGACGTAGCACCGCAGAGTTGGGATGTATTAAATGAAAGAGTTCTGGGGGGCTGGGGTTGTGGCTCAGTGGTAGCGCACTTGCCTGGCATGCATGAGACACTGGGTTCTATTCTCAGCACCACATTCAAATAAATAAAATAAAGGTCCATCAACAACTTTAAAATATTTTAAAAAATATGAAATAGTTCATGAGAGTGACGAAAGTACAGTTGGTGGTGTGTCTTGTTGAATGGATATGAACCGCCTTTATTGTGTGTGATACCGTGGAAAAGCAGAGAACTGAAAATCTCATAGCAAAAGGTAGCTGCTTCTATGCAAGTGTGTAGTAAAATTTTTCTTATATATTGTTCATTTCCTTCTCAGCTCTTTTTGGTAATAAGTTGTTTTTATAGCAATTGGATTTGATGTGAGACTAAGAATTTTTATTAATTGGTTTCTATTCTTTGGAATAAAAATGAAAAAAAGATTAACAATGGAAGAATATTAAAAACGTGATTTGGCCATTCATTACATCAGCTGTTGCAGTTTTATAGAGACGTAGGCATCTTATTAAGGTCTAACTATTTAGCAAGATGTATAAATGATTAATATACAAGAAATTGTGAATTTAATACCTGTCCAAAACTTGTTAGAATAAATGATTTTTATGTTTCCATTAAGTTTTGTGATGGGAAATAATATATTTTCTGTGAGAGAAAATTCAAATTCTTCTAATTATTACCCACGATGTGTCTGTAGAGTTGGCACTGTCTTTTTCCCTAATATATTCTGAGCTCTTACTGTTCAACGCCTAGGTAATGTGTTGTAATTGAGTATGCGTTCATATGGGTGGTGTCTGTGAGCCCCTATCCAAAGGACTCAGCAGATATGTTCTGTCCATTAAGGTGTTTGGACTCAGTGCTCATGAGTGCCCTAAGAGGCTGAGACTTTTGCCCTACAAAGGTGTCTTCCAATACTCCAGAGGGAGGGATGAAGTTACAGGCTGCCGCAAAACAAAGGTCTTGAAAGATGTGTGCATACCGACCCGCGGTGCAAGCTAGGAATCCCAGTGGCTAGGGAGACTGAGGCAGGAGGATTTTGAGTTCAAAGCCAACCTCAGCAAGAGTGAAGTGCTAAGCAACCTAGTGAGACCCTGTCTCTAAATCAAATGCAAAATAGGGCTGGGCATGGGGCTCAGTATTCAAGTGCCCCTGAGTTCTATCCCTGGTACTACCCCCCGGCCACCCACCCCACCTCCCACCCTGCCCCCCCCAAAAAAAGAAAAAAAAAAGATGTGTGCATCTGGGTGTGAAAGGAAGAACTAATGAAACCTGACTCTAGGCTTGTGTGTGGAGAGAGATTACGAGAGGTTAAGACCGAAATATAATGGGTATTTGGGTTGAGTGGGGGATTATTCCCAGGCAAATGAGAACCAGCCGTGACATTTCAGAGTGAGGGGATAGCATTTTACATAGAAGACGATCATGTGCTAAGACGTGTGCACAAAAAAATGCCACTTAATTCTTTAATCCATTATATCCCAGCATCCATAGAACCCCTATAGAAAAACGGAGTACAGGTTAACGTATATATTTGTTGTGTACATTGGCCTAGGTGTCCTATATATGGCACACTGGGACATGGTGGTTAAGGAGTGGCTGAAGCTGTAATGAAGATGACTGTAGTTAAGGTAGGCGAGAGGCCAGTTCATGAAGGACCTGGCTGTGTCCGTGTGGTGGCACACACCTGTAATCCCAGTGGCTGGGGATACTGAGGCAAGTGGATTGTGAGTTCAAAGCCAGCTTCAGCAACTCAGCAAGGCCCTGTCTCTAAACAAAATAGGGTTGGGGATGTGGCTTAGTGATGGAGTGCTCCTGAGTTCAATTCTCAGCACCCGCACCGCACCCCCCCCAAAGACTATGGCTACTAATGAGCCCTCATAAGAATAGCAGTAGTAGTAATAGTTGTTGTTTTAAAGTCCCTTACATATCAAAACCACAACATTATTTATCTCATGTTGATTGGCAAAGATGAACACGTTTGACAAAACACTAGGTGGATAAGGATGTGGATCAAAGTACTTTCTTGCTGAATTACTACCAGGCTGCAACCATGCCAGTGGGAATATATATCAGTGATTTTTGAGAGGAAATTTGCCCATTTCCACAGACAGTAAAATTATGTATGCATTTTGATTCAGCGATGCTGTTTCTGGAAATTCATCCTGTGGACAAACCTACAGGTCGGTACCAAGGCTGAGGTTCAGAGAAGGCCATTGCGGCAGCTATTGAAAAAGCATGAGACTGGAAACAACCTAAATAACTGTGATTTTTTTTTTTTAATTGACCATACTTGTGTAATGGGGCATGAGGCAGGCATTTATAGGAAAAAGAGGCATTTCCATGTATTGATCTAGAATGGTTTTCAATCTGCATAATGAGTTAAAAAAAAAAAAGCCAGAGGTCGACTTGGTGTGGTATTCGGTTTGTTTCAGTTTATGGGAGACAGGAACATATTTGTGTGTGCATTCTCTTTCTCTCTATGCCTCATCCTCATTGGAAGGATTTGGAAGAACTGTTACTAAAGGTGGCTTCTGGGGAGGGGATCTACATTTTTTTTAATTACTACACTTTTATTTATAGTCTTTTGAACTCTGTTTTTTTTGTTGTTGTTATTGTTGTTAACAGAAATTCTCATCTCTTCATAATTTAGAAATTACTACATTGACTCGAGATTCTCTGATGTCGTAAAAGCATTGAAATGTGCCAACAGGTTATCTTGAAAGGCCCTGATACATTGGATTGTTTCTGTATCTCAATTTTCTTTTTCTGAAAACAATTCCCTTTAACTGGAAGATCTCTCTGTTCCTTTGCCCCCTGGGAAATCCATTACCTTGCAGGGTCCCACTTCATACCCCCTTGTATTTTAGGCATTTATATGAGATTTTTACAATTTTTTTTTCTTTTTGTGGTGCTGGGGATGGAACCCAGGCCTCACACTGTTTGGCAATTTGATTTCTCAGTTATTGAATATTCAAGAGATGTTTTATTTTTTTTAATTTTTTAAAATATTTATCTATTTATTTTTGCATTACAATTCTTAATACACCACTTATGATAATTTACCCTATAAGGTATGTTGACCCCAAATTATCAAGAGGTGTTTTAAAAATCAAACATTTCTATTGAAATGATGCGTTTTATAGCTAGTGTGATTTGTTCCAGTTCGTGGTGGGGTATCTCAGAAGGGACTTTCTTGTTGATTGAATCTTAATTTTCCTGTTTTTGTCATGTAAGCAATGATTATAATAAGGATGCTATTGATTATATGATGTGCAGAGTCATTTTGGAGATTTAAAAACACTGCTATATTAAATATATATTGATTTTAATAAATACACCCCACGTTCAAAATGTTAGAGAGAATGAGAGGAACGATCATGGGTTAGCAAGGGGGATGGAATGAGACAGGGATTTAAGGAAATGTTTTAAGCACATTTTATGGTGCAGTCAATATGGGGTTGGGCTGATTGGAATATAGCTGCATGAATTTTTTTTTTTTTTTTTTTTTTTTTTTAGCGGTCGGAGCCAGGTGTACCAGGGATTTAACTCAGGAGCACTCGACCACTGAACCACATACCCCTGCCCCCCGTATTTTGTATTTGATTCAGAGACAGGGTCTCACTGAGTTGCTTAGTGCCTTGCTTTTGCTGAGGCTGGCTTTGAACTTGAAATCCTCCTGCCTCAGCCTCCCTAGCTGCTGGTATTACAGGCATGTGCCACCGTGCCCGATTAGCTACATGTTCTTAAAAAAGAAGACATTTAAGATGTTGCCATGAGAATATAATATGGGGTTCTTCTATGTATCAAATTGTCCCTAAATTTCCTCTAATGCTTATGTGGTCCTGCTTTTTATTTTTATTTATTTATTTTTTTTGTAAACCTTCACAAATTGACATCTTAAGTACATATGCATTAAACAGAAAATTCTAACCTCAGGCTCATTTCTAAGGTGAGCCCGGGATCAGCTTTATAAGGCTTCCTCAGTGATGGGCTCCAGGAACATCCTCTGCTGTGTGTCCACACTGTCCAGATACCTTGGGGAGCAGGTAGCTGATGATGCTAGCAGCCACCCGTCCAGTGGAAATGCCTGGACTCCTGTGCTGTGGTCAGTGAGGAGGTTCCTTTCCTGGATTTGGGCAGTATAAATCGGAGTGCAAGAAGGCTTTATGAAAAGTTAACCATGTTTCCTTTTCATACTTGAATTGGCTCCTGGTTGATCTTGGAGTGCGTCTTGCGTTTGCATGGTGTGGACTTGTCCACTGGGACAGCCTTGGGACCTGAAAGCACCTCAACTTTGTGAGCTTTAATTTTTCTTTTTCTTTTTTCCTGTATGTAGTGAAGATGAAGACAGGGTCTCCCTCATGGAGTTATTAGGAAGATTGATTTTGTCGGGATTCAGAATACACTATTCAGAAATCTGGTACCTTGGCATTTGAGAGAACAGCAGCAGCAGAAAGGTCCCTCTCAGCTTTTGCCGTGTGCTTGTCTGGACTGGGTCAAAGGCCCTTGTCTGAGAGGTCTCCTCCCTTTACTCCGAGGGAAGGCACATTCTTACCACCCAAGACACAGAGACTCTGAGAAGGATCTGAGCAGACAGGCTGTGCTTTCTCCCCGTTCTGCATGGCTGTTGGATCACCTCTGTTCGTCCTCCAGCCTGTTTCCTGTGACTGTCACTCCCCGTCAAACCTAGGCATACAGTGTAGGCGTTGACCTGCATCCTAGGGCCGTCAGTTCCGTAGGAAGGTCTCCTTGTCTTTTATGTTTTATGGTGCTTCATCCATGGACCTAGGATGCGGGGAAAAAAAAAATATTTCTTTCACTTGCTATTGGGTCTGTGTAAACCGCCCCTGGCACACAGTGCTTGGCTCATGGAAGATGGCTAATTAGGGTGGCTTATCACCACCACTACCACCTTTATTATCATTTCTTTTTTTCTGGGCTTACCGGGAATTGAACCCAGGGGCACTTGACCACTGAGCCTCATCCCCAGCCCTTTTTTGTATTTTATTTAGAGACAGGGTCTCACTGAATTGCTTAGTGCCTCACTTTTAATGAGGCTGGCTTTGAACTCATGATACTCCTGCCTCAGTCTCCCAGGCTACTGGAATTATAGGTATGCATCCCTGCATCTGGCCATTATAAATTCTAAAAAGAGCCACATAGTCGATATTTAAGGCTTTGCAAGTAATAACTATAGCTATGCCCTTGTAGCAAAAAAAAAAAAAAAGGACAACATGTTAACCCATAGGCGTGACTGTGTTCCAACACAACTTTATTTAAACATACACATTGTATTTGACCCATTAATTGTATATGAAACAAATGTAGTTGTGTGCCAGTACATCCTGTTTTCCAAAATCAGACAGGTTAGATTTGGCCTGTGGGACTGATTCTTAGACCTTTTAATTCCACATTTTCTCCACACTGTTACAAATTATTGTGGAGGGGGCTGGGGCAATAGCTCAGTGGCAGAGCGCTTGCCTAGCATGTGTGAGACACTGGGTTCCATCCTCAGCACCGCATAAATATATAAATAAGGGTATAAGAAGTACAATGATATTTTAAAAAATTATTATGGATGGCTTTGTTGGGAAGTTGAGGCAGGAGTATCACCAGGTTGAGGCTAGCCTGGACAACTTAGGAAGACCCTGTCTCAAAAAAAAAAAAAAAAAAGAATAAATAAAACATGGGCTTGGATGTAGTTCTGAATTAGATGGCCTGCCTAGCATGCATGAAGGCCTTGGGTTTGACCTCCAGGACCCCTCTAAATATATCAATATGTACCCCTACCCCCAAGAGCTTTTGTTTACATGTATTCTATCCATTGATCTTTATCATTTTAAAAATCAAAACCAGAAACTTAAAATTTATTAACTCATTTAAATTAACGATATGAACACCATAGCATGTTAACATAAATGATCCTTTTAAAAAATTTTTATTCTTTTTAGTTATACATGACAGTAAAATGTATTTTGACATATAACATGCATTCATGGAGTCTAATTTCCCATTCTTGTGGTTGGACATGATATGGTCGTGTGTTCATATATGAACATTGGAAAGTTCTGTCCCATTTATTCCACTGTCTTTCCTATTCCCACTGTCCCTCCCTTTCCTTCATTCCCCTTTGTCTAATCCAGTGAATTCCTATTCTTCCCTTCTACCTTATGTTAACATCTACATATCAGAAAGAACATAAGGCCTTTGGTTTTGGGGATTGGCTTATTGAACTTAGCATGATATTTTCCAACTCCTTCCATTTTTCCAGAAAATGCCATAATTTCTTTCTTCTTTATGGCTGAGTAATATTTCATTGTGTTTATATAACATATTTTCTTTATTCATTCATCTGTTGAAGGGAATCTAGGTTGGTTCCATAGTTTAGCTATTTTAAATTGAGCTCCTATAAACATTATTGTGGCTGTGTCACTAGAATGCTGATTTTAAGTCCTTTGAGTATAGACTGAGGAGTGAGATAACTGAGTCAAATGGTGGTTCCATTTCAAGTTTTTCTGAGGAATCTCCATACTGCTTTCCAAGAGTGGTTGCACCAATTTGCAGTCCTATCAACAAAGTATGAGTGTGCCTTGTTCCCCATGCCAACACTTATGTCGCTTGTATCTTGGTAATTGCCATTCTGACTGGAGTGAGATGAAATCTGAGTGTAGGGCTGGGGTTGTAGGTCAGTGCTAGAGCACTTGCCCAGCATGTGTGAGGCCCTGGGTTCAGTCCTCAGCATCAAATAAAGATAAATAAATAAAATAAAGGTATTGTGTCCGACTAAAAATAAATAAATAAATACAAAACCCAGTGTAGTTTTAACTTGCATTTCCCTAATTTTTAGAGATGTTGAACACATTTTTTCATACATTTGCTAACCAATCATATTTCTTCTGTGAAGGGCCTGTTCAGTTCATTGGCCCTAAATGGCACATTTTTGTGAAAAGGATTTATTTGCCAAAACAGGGGAAAGAGTGCCTTGACTTTACAGTTTTTGCACATCTCAACATCCGGCTCAGCAGGAGATGGCTCCATTCTCATAACTGCTTTTGCATCCAGTCCCTTGTGATGTTCCAAGTCATATCATCTCTGGAAAAGACCCCTGTACCTACCTCCCCCACGCGTCTTGGGTTTCCCGACCACAATCCGAGCATCTCTGTTCTGTAGACATGATTAATGGAAATGAAGTGAGCCCTTACTTGGTAAATACCAGCTGCTTCTACCTGCCATTTCAAAGTTCCTTTGTCATCTTTTTTTCTGAGCTGGGAGGGAACCCTGCAGTGTGTTCCCTTGTCTGGTCCCCCCCACCCCCCCCTTCCTGCAGAGGGCATCTGTAGTCCTGTGGTAGGAGTTGATGAGAGCAGGAATGCTCTATTTTCTGAAATGACTGTCACCTTCACTTCCCTTGTCTGTCTCTGCATCACAATAGAGTTTCACTGGGGCCCAGAAACAAAAGCCAGGAGATAGTCTGAATTCAGAGGCCTGTGATGACAAGAGAAACCCCCAAAGAGCGATTTGCATAAAACGGAAACACTGGAAGAGCTCCCAGAAAAAAAAATCAGGTTAAGTACAAAAGACGCTCAACCTCCAAGTGGCGGCTTTTGAAATAACTTTTCAGGATTTTCAAGAATAAATGTTTCACATGGTAGTGTTGAGGGCCCTTGAACCATCCAGGGCAAAGACGTCTAAAATCTGGCTTCTATCTCTGTGGGCCTCTCAGAAGGCATCCTTATGTCACAAGCAGGTGGCTCTGAGACCTGGGGTGTTCTCATAGCGCCTCTGTCTAGACCCCAGGCATTTCCCCAGGCTGGTGTTAACTTGACTTTTCAACCAAGAAATAAGTTGGACTGGGCCTGGCTGAGATCCTGCTGTGAGATCCTCGTGGAAACCTACATATGTGAGGTTTTTTTTTTTTTTCCCCCTACAGAAAGGCAAAAATTATTTCATCCTATTTTCTTAGATATTTGTGAGTAAACAGATTGGGGGATAAAGTGGCAGATCAGTTGAGGTGGTTGAACCCTGAGATTTCTCCTAGAAGTCCTGGCTAGATGGGAATGATTGTTCAAAGTCACTCAGCACAGCGCTAAAAGCTTGTACCTAATTGCCTTTTCTTTGTATTTAGCTTAACTTTAAAAGAAATTTATAACTAAATTGGGCTCAATGAATTCCCTGGTTGACTACTTTTATTACCCATTATAACTTATTTCTATATTTCTGTTTAATCTACCTCATAGAGCCCTGTTCCTTCAGTGAGGATGTGGGGATGTATTTGGAAGATGGTGAAGGGTACTTGATGTATTTGGAGGTTGAATTCTAGGGCCTCTGGAAGGAAGGGAGGAAGGAAATTTGGACCTACAACAGTGGCCCATTTTATGCTTTGAATTTAGCCCCTGCTGCTCTGCCACTGTGACTTACTTTTAAAAGGACATATTTCTATTCCTCTCTCCCTCCTCCTTTCACCCTTTTCCCAACCCTAATCTCACACCCACCACTGGGCGGAAGTAATTCAGACTTTGGGGAGGACACCGGAAGATCTCAGTAATGGCTATTTCCCAAATTAACAAGCAAATTACAACTCCTGACCGAGAACATGGGGATCCTCACCTTTGAATCACCACTTTAAAAGTCCCCCTGTTCCTGCTGAAGGGCAGAGAAAGCACAGCCTCTAGAGGGACCCGAGTCCCCAGTGCTTCTCCTGGGCTAGCAAAGCAATAAAACTTCTTTTTTCCTTTTTCTCAACCTGAGTCCTCTTTGTTGGATTGTCATCGGGGACAAGGACTGAGCTTTTAGTAACAGGTGCAAGTTTATAGTTCCAGTGTCTCGGGAGGCTGAGGCAGGAGGATCACTCGTTGAAGCCCAGCCTCAGCAACTTAAAAGGAGACCCTGTCTCGAAATGAACCAATAAAAGGCTGGGGATGTGGCTCAGTGGTTAGGGCACCTCTGGGTTCAATCCCTGGTACAAACAAAACCAAACCAAACAGCCACAAAGCAACCTCACCTCGTTCCAGAATGTTCTCATTTTGATGTTTTTCTTTTTCCTCCTGAATGTAGGAGAAATGCCCCCCCCCCCATTTTTCTGTCCCTCCGTGTTCGGCTCTGTCATTTTCACCCTGTGTTGTACGCCCCTGCCCCATCTGTGTCACCTGTGACTTTTACACTCCACAGGAAATCCGCGTGGAACAGCAGCACCCCTCGGACTGCTGAGAAACAGATGTGCGCTCCTATCATTCGAGCCACAGCTGCAAGCTCTGCCTCCGTCCAGGTCAGAACATAGAAGGAACCCCAGCCGTGAGCCCCCAAGTGAAGACAGGCCTGTGGGGCGCGCTCCTGCTGTCCTGGGCCCACGCGCACAGGGAGATTCCACAGTCCCCAGCCCTGCTCGCTGGCCCCTTTGTTTGGGTGCCTGCTGGCTGCACCTTTCTGCCTGTGTGTTCCCTGTGCTCTCCCCATGGCACCATCTGGGCTCTTTCCTCTGGTGATTAATCAGGTGGCAAGCTGGGCTCTCGATTCCCCGGGGACCGTGTTTCCTCCTGGTCTTGTCAGAACATGCAGAACATCTCTGCCGCATTTCTCGCCTGGGTCCCCACTGAGGTCCCCACGACTCCTCCGGATCCCAGGGGATAGAAGACCCCGGGAGGCTGCTGGGCTGCGGGGCCTGTTTCATTTTCAGATCTCTAGAAGGTCCGAGTTGGAGGAGGCCCAGGTCTCCCGTTTTCTGATTTCTGTTGCATCTTTAATTTTATGTTGTTATGATACTTATTATTATTTTTATTTTGCACAAAGTGGTGTGGTGAGCAAAGCCTACATGCACGGGCTGATTCCCACCCTGGCGATATATGAACGAAGACAAGTAAAGAAATACAGAAGCATTATTATGGTCGTAGTTGGGCGTGGTGGTGCATGCACGTAATCCCAGGGACTCAGGAGGCTGAGGAAAGAGGACTGCAAGTTCGAGGCCAGCCTTGGCTGCTTAACAAGATGCTCAGCAACTTAGTGAGACTTTTGTCTCCAAAATTAAATTAAAAAAAAAAAAAGGGGGTGTTGAAAGGGCAGAGGATCTTGTTCAGGGGTAGTGTACTTCTGGTTTGAATTCTCAGTACCCCAAACAAACAAGAATTATTATAATGATAATCATGATAGAAAAAAAATAGCAGCCTGCATGCTGTCAAGAGATAAAATTACAACAAATTTAGTTATGAATTGAATTAACTTTTGTTCATGCCTGAACGGGGGCCGCCTCCTTCCTTTGGAATAGAATTCCAGCTCCCACTGGGCAGTGGCAGAACAGTGAGTTTTGCAAGTAGAAACAAGAAAACAGAAGAATAGGGAGGAAAAAGCTACTTGTTTAACATCAGGTTACACTTTTGGGAGTGTTCCAGCAGAAGGGACTTCCTTATCACAGGGACTGGGGTATACTGGAATCTCCTGTTTTCAGGAAGAATTGGCCCGTTTGGGGGTTCAGTTTGATGAGGTGCTGCTTAGCCTGAATGACTCTATCTTGGTTTGTTCTGGTCTGTTTGGGTGTAATGCAGACACTCAGACTTCCCATAATGTACTCCCAAACCTTGTTTTATATTTGTCCACAGGTGGATGTAGTGGCACATGCCTGTAATCCCAGTTGCCGGGGAGTCTGAGGCAGGAAGATCACAAGTTCAAAGGCAGCCTCAGCAACTTAGTGAGACCCTGTCAGTAAAGCAAATACAATAAAGGCTGGGGACTCAGTGACTAAGTGCCCCTGAGTTCAGTCGCCGATGTATTAAAAAAAAAAATTTAACCACAGGTTGATAGGATTAAAAACTATTGCTGTCTTCATTTTAGAAATGTTGAGGCTTAAGAAGTGAAGTACCTGGCCTTGAGTCTTTCAACTGTTAAGTGGTAGAGTCTGCTGGGCTTGGTGGTGCAGGCCTGTAATCCCAGCAGCTTGGGAGGCTGAGGCAGGAGGATCGCGAGTTCAAAGCCAGCCTCGGCAAAAGTGAGGTGCTAACCAACTCAGTGAGACCCTGTCTCTAAGTAAAATAGAATATAGGGCTGGGGATGGGACTCAGTGGTTCAATGTCCCTGCGGTCAATCCATGGTACCTCTCTCCTGCCAAAAAAAGTAGCCGTCACATGGTTTTTTTTTTTTTTTTTAAACAATTAAACTTCTCTGGTAATTGAGTTAACATGTACATATCTTTATCTATCTATAGTAAAGTGCACACATCTGAAGCTTGTGACTGGAGACACTTATGTAGGTGACCATTAACACTGCTATCATCCTAGCCACCTGGCTCAATCAGTGCTCCTTATCACCCCCCCCCCCCCTTCGCACACCAGGGAAGCACTATTGTGATCTCACTCATCATAGATAATACTGCCCATAGAACCTCAAGTAAGGGCAGCTGGCAGCATTTTCTTTCTTGTCCTTATGTCCCCAATGTAACATTGATGGGAATCACTCACTGGGGGGCTGTGGCTCAAAGGTGGAGCGCTGGCCTAGCCTGTGTGAGGCACTGGGTTCCATCCTCAGCACCACATGAAAGTAAATAAATAAAATAAAGGTATTGTGTCCAGCTACAACTAAAAAATATTTTGTTTTACAAGAGTTACTCATAATGTGGTGTGGGGTATTTACTCTTGAGTTGTCGGATTATGTGAATACATAGCCATTCACCCATTTCCTGTTGTTAAGCCTCGGACGTCTTTCTAGTTTTAGACTTTATTTTTATTTTGGTACTGGGGATTGAACCCAGCATTGTTTAACCATGGAGCCACATCCCCAGCCCTTTTTTTTATATTTTATATAGAGACAGGGTCTTGCTAAGTTGCGGAGGCTGGCTTTGAACTCTTCATCCTCCTGCCTCAGCCTCCGGAGCCACTGGGATTACAGGCATGCGCCACTGCACCCAGCTAGTTTTAGGCTTTTAGGAATAAAGCCGAAGAGTGTTCTTGTCAATCGGGTCTGTGCATGTTTGTGAGTGGTTCCCTTGGGTGCGTCCTGTCGGGAATTGCTAGGTAGAAACAGAACTTCACTTGAGCCTTGATTCTGCGTCCCCAAAGGTTTGGTACTTTATCACTATACCCTCAGTTGCTGGCTGTTATTTAAAAATCTGAACTTATCTTCAGCCAGAGATGTTTTGGGTAGTGTGTGAAAGGGTGCATAGATCTGAACTTTGAGGTAGGTGTTTCTTAGCTACTTGTCCCTGCCCCACCCATCATATAGGATGGTTGGTGCTTTGAGTGAGGGAGTGCCATTTCTTTCTACCATTTGACACTTTGTGCCACATAATTGTGGTGGAGGGCTGTCCTGTGCTTGTGGGGCATTTAGCGGCATCCTTGACCTCTCTCGGTACACTCAGTTCCTCCACTGTGGCCATGAAAAATGTCTCTAGGCATGGCCAAGTGTCCCAAGCAGGGGACAGAATTGTACCCCACTTCCCCTTCCCTTTTGAGAACCATTGGTCTTGGGTTCAACTAGCTTCTAAATGCTATGGCCCAAAGTGACTGTTACCCTCAAGAAAATGTCCAGTGACTCTGGAGACTGAGGCAGGAGGGTTGCGAAGTTGAGGGTAGCACCCTCAGCACCTCAGCAAGTCCCTGTTTAAAAATAAATAAATAAAAATAAAAAAGGGCTGGGCACATGGCTCCGTGTAAAGCATGTCTGGTTCAATATCCCCTCCCCCCACCCCCAGTTCTTTGAATAAGCTCCAATTCCCTGCCTGGTTGCCCCATTGATGGGGGGGAAAACCCCAGGTAGCACAGTCTGTTGAATTATGGATGTGCTTTCGCAGTGGTCATTCAGGTAAGGTAGGTACCCACCTCTTTCCTGTCGCTTCTGCTTGGCCCTTGCCCCTGACCTCTGTGACAGTGCTGCCCCCTGCCCATTTACAGTTCTGTTTCCCTGGCTTCCTGTGAACAGGCTCTGCTTTTGTGGTCCCTTCTCCAAGCAGACCCATGACGTCATGTTCAAGCCTGGCAGCTCTGCCAGGAGAGCACTCCCGCTGCTGGAGGTGTGGCGCAGGGGCCTGGCCCTGGGTGGGCCGCCCCCCCCCCCCCCCCCCCCCGTGAGGGTGTTTTTTTTTTCTTTTGTGTACCAGGGATTGAATCCAGAGGTGCTTAACCACTGAGCCACATTCCCACCTCCTTTGTATTTTATTTAGAGACAGGGTCTCACTGAGTTGTTTAGGGCCTGACTAAGTGGCTGAGGCTGGCTTTGAACCCTCAATCCTCCTGCCTCAGCCTCCCGAGCAGCTGGGATTACAGGTGTGGCCACTGCATCCTTTGCTTTTAACCTTTCCCTAAGTAGCTAGCATGACTGCAGCCACCTATCTAAACCTCTCAGTCTGCATCTTGTTTCCTGTTGCTGGCATGTGTCTCAAGGGACAATTATGTTTTCCCCATCCCCAACCTCATCATCCCTATCCCCAGGCCAGAGAGGGGCTGAGGATTGAAATGTGGGGCATGTGATCCCTGCCAACGCAGACAAGGCTAATTGCTTGCGGTCTGTCGACACTTTGAAATGCCTTGCCTTTCAGATTTAAGGAGAGCTTTTGGAATTGGGGGATACCTATTGTTAAAATATCCTATTTAAAAAAAAATATCTTGGGAGAATGCTGTATCTGGGAGAGGTCCCGATGATTAAGTGCCCATTATGAGCTGTGTCTGCAGTTTAAACCAAGGCTCTGACCTATTTTTCTTACTAATCATTGGAAAACATATAGCGATAGAAAGAACATCTATAGCTGGGATATAGCGTAATTTGGTGCTTGGAGAATGACAGTGAAAATTACATCCCCTCAGTTTCTTTGCATTTTATCTTATATGCCAGTATATTAATAGTTTTGTTGGATTTTTTAAATTAAATAAAGTGATGTATGAATACAATGATGTTTGAAAATTTGAAAAATATAGAGAAACACACTAAAATCCTTCTGATTCCAGAACCCTCTCAGAGAAAATTGTTGTGAATTGTGGGCATTTACCTATGGGGAAATAACTAATTTTTATGTTACACAAATAGTATGTTCATAATGTTAGTAAATTTTTTCCTACCTAATATCTCCTGGAAATCTGTGCAAGTTATTGTGTAGATAGTGGATAATAGTTGCATCATAGTTCACTGCTGCATAGTATTCCATAGCTACATAGTATTCCATAGTTTATAGAGCACATGATTGCAGTAGCATCATTCCAGTTCAAGTTCAATAGCCTTAAGACTCAAGTAGAGCTGAGTTTTCAATATCAGTCTGAAGGCAGAGGCCAGGAAGGCTCATAATATGAAGGTGATCAGGCAGGAGGAATTACCTGTTAGGAGAGGATTACCTGTTAGGAGAGGATTAGCCTTTCTGTTCTATCTAATCCTTTAACTGGTTAGATGAGGCCCACCTACACTACAGGTGCTCTGCTTTATTCAGCCCACAGATTTCAAATATTAGCCTCTTTTTATGTGGTGCTGAGGATCGAACCCAGTGCTTCACACGTGTTAAGTCAAGCGCTCTACCAGTGAGCTACAACCTCTACCCCGCCCCCCATTGGATTTTTGAAGAATGTTCTGGAAACTTCTTATTCTTCATGTTTCCACTTCAAACTGTCTTGGAAGGGACTTTCCCTAAGAACAGAAAGCCAATCGAATAATTAAAAAAAATATATCCAAGTCAAGTGGTGTGGCAGGTTTGGATTCTGTCCCAGGGAAGTCAATAGTTATAAGGGCAGCCGGCCCTAGTTCGGTTATTCCGGAACTGTACCTTTCTAGGTCTGGCACTTTCCATGCACCAGGTCCATCCTGGTGCTCAGTCCTTCCCATGGACTTGCTGAGCCAGAGCTATTTCTGTCTCATTTTGCAGCTGAGGTTCCTGAGGTAGTTGCTGCTCATGCACAGCATGTAGAAGGGAAGGTGGGTGAAGCCCGTGATCTGAATGGGCCTGACCCAGATCAACTCTTGGCTAGGTGTCAATCAGGTGGCCACCTCCTGCCTGGTAGAGCCCTTAGCTGGGAATGGCTTTGGCTTTTTTTGGTGATGGTGTTTTTTTCTTGTTGTGGTGCTGGGGATTGAACCCAGGGCCTTGTGCATGTGAGGCAAGCACTCTACCAACTGAGCTATATCTCAGCCCAGGGTGATTGTGTTTTAAATGGTTCCATAAATACCTGCAAATTTGGCCCACAAAGTGAGAGATGTGTACCATCTAACCCTTTGCCAAAAAAAATTCCTGCAGTCCCTCCTGTTGACTGGTGTCCCTTCTCCACTACCCAGGACTGAAATCTTTTGGGTCAGATGAGAAGTCATTGAAGCTGTTGCTTCGTCCACCTTCAGCACAGGTCAGAACACCCAGGAGGCTTTGTTCAAGTACAGAGGGGCAGGTCCAGCCCTGAGGTCTGGGTGGGGCCTGAGAATTGTCATTTCTCAGTGGAGGTAGGGGGCGCTGTTCCCCAAGGCCACAGGCTCCAGGACTGACCTTGGAGGAGGACCTGGGAGTTACCCGTATTTACCAAAGAGCTGCCAGCTCTCCCTCCAGTTTTGGGGGGACTGGGAGTGGCCCCTTCAAATTTGAGCTGTAGAGTAGGGTTCATGCATTAATCATAGAAGGCTCTTTTTTTGACACCAACAAATTCTACAATATGAAAATGGAGGACTTAACTACTTCAGCTTTTCCTTCTTAAATATTTTTTTAGTCACTGGAGTGGTGTAATACATATTTAAGCCTTTTCGTATTTAAATGATGCTCATTGGTGTCGATGATGATACTTTGCCAGCTGTAGGTAACACTTAGGTGCCAAGCTAGACTCTCTGTTGAATCTTTTGCACTGAATACAACAATCCTAATAGACTAGATTTTAGCACCTCCATTTTTGTTGTTGTTATTGTTGTTGTTTTGTTTTGTTTTGTTTTTGGTGGGGCTAGGGGCAGTGCTAGGGATTGAACCCAGAGACACTTAAGCACTGAGTCACATCCCCAGCTCTTTTTTTTGTATTTTATTTTGAGATAGGGTTTCACTGAGTTGCTTAGGGCCTCTCAGTAAGTTGCTGAGGCTGGCTTTGAACTTGCCATCCTCCTGCTTCAGCCTCCTAAACTACGCTAGGATGATAGGTGTGCGCCACCGTGCCTGGCACTACCTCCATTTTAAAAAGTAAACTGGAGCTTAGTGAGATGGAGAAAGGAGTGTCTGTCAGAGTCACTTGTTTATGGACCTTGTTTATGCTAGAACTTTCCCTTCCCTCCCTTAACATCCTGCCTCAATATTCCTCCCCAGCTACCACGTGGATTTATGTTAAGTGCATCCTGTTTGTCTCTTTAAAATTACAAAAGATTCATTCTGAGGGGGGAAAACATGGCTCCTACAGGTACAATATTATCAATGCCATTATTTTCCTAGACAAAGCCTCTACTCTTGAGTTTCACCGTCTTTGTTTTTCTTAAATTCGAGTTTTGTTCAGTTTTTACGTGGAGAAAATGTACCAGGCATGCAAATATTTTGTCACAGTTGCTTAAGAGGTTTTTGTTTTAAGAAATAGAAAGCACTAGAGATTTACTACGTTCCTAAATATCCACACACCCCTTCCTTCTCTAGCCCAGCGTGATCTCTCGTTTTATTTATTGTGGCCAGACTACAGGAGCATGTGTGGAAGATCCTGAGTGGTGGCTTTGGCATGTGATGTCATTGTTGTATGTGTTCACAGATGATGGAGAGAGTCCTTTGTGAGAAGTGATGGGAATAGACCCCTGGCTCTCTCTGCATTGCAATGGAATTTTTAGGCAGCACATTAACCTCGTGCCAACACCTAGAACACTCTCAGGCACCCCTGCCCTGCTGATTTACGTCAGATGGGATTTTTTTGGTTGGTTTGTTTGTTTTTGGTCCCAGGGATTGAACCCAGGACTGCTTAACCACTGAGCCCCACCCCCAGTCCATTTTGTATTTTATCTAGAGACAGGGTCTCACTAACTTGCTTAGGGCCTCGCTATTTAGCCGAGGCCGGCTTTGAACTCAACGATCCTCCTACCTCAGCCTATAGAGCCACTGGGATTATAGGCCTGTGCCACTGTGCCCGGCAGGATTTTGTGGTTGTTAGGTTGTTTTGTTTGGATTTTCCAGTGTCTGTCTGATTCCTACAGTGCATGTCTTTAGGGGTCAGAGCTTTAAGTTCTTGTCAGAGAGTTTGACCAGAATCTTGGAAGCAATAAAAGTTTTTAAATCCCGAGAGGCATACAGTAGAGAATGAGAGCGAGATGGACATCCCCCTTTCCCCCAAAGAAGTGGTATTAAGGTCATTCCAGTTTTCATTCTTTGCCCTCCATTTACTATCATAGGATTTTTCCAGAAGTGACCAATGCATGCAGTCCGAAGGAGGCCCAGGTCTTCTGTGTGGGCCTTGGGGTTTGGCCATGGTTAATGCCATCCTTGTGTGTGGCCGGCCCAGGTGTCCTGATTTTTTTGGTTCATAAAAGGTGGTCACCTTATCTATTACCCAGCAATGAGGCATCCACGCTCTTATGAAATGGCCTGCAAAAACTCAGTGCCCATTTGTTATTAGACATGGTGCTAATTGCACGGGTGATTTAAATGTTAAAAAGGCATTAAAGCATTTGTTGTAATAATTAACAAAGGGATCGGTAGGTCACAAATGAATGATAATGCCATATTTTTAAAATATAGCCTTACATTTCGGCATAAAGTAGGATAGTTATGAAACATTAATATCCAAATGAGAGGTTTGAACTGAATGATCTCTAAAATCCACTCTAGTACGTCCACTCTGGCTTTTCAAAGTACGAGCTGTACAGCTGTGAGAGAAGTCAACTGTGCCCCACTTCTGCACACCTCAAGGAGAACCCACATCTGACCTTTTTTTCATCATACCGCTGCATTAACTGAACCTCGGGCCCTGGTCTAGAGGCTGCTTATTGTCTTTATTTTTATTTTTCAATAATAAAAAAGTCTTTGTTTTTGAGGTGAGCACAGAGTTACCTGGAATAAAGACTAGACTTCAGCCTTTCTTGGAGTTAGCTCTGATTTAAGCTCTGGTTGGTGGATATAAGTGGAAATGACATGGAACTTTCCAGGAATTTTCCTAAAATAGGATAGGAGTGTATCCTTTTTTGCTGCTTCTTATCTGGCTCCGTTAGAATGTGGACTTGGTGACTGGATCTTAGGCAGCCATTTGGGATCATGAGGTTGGTACTGGGTGCACAGTCATAAAATGGAAACAGTTTGGAGAGGACTGTAATATTCTGTTATACAGAAAGACTTGGGGGGTTATATACGAGGGGTTGAACTTTGACCCAGGCTCTGTTTTCCAAGTTGTGTAGTTGGGTGGGAGCTATTTATTTATTTATTTACTTACTTACTTACTTATCTATCTGTCTATCTGTCTATCTACCTATTTATTTTTTGATAAATGAATCATGTGTTTGGTAAACCATGTACCTGCAGGGCTCTGGAGACCTTTTCCTAACTTTTTTAAGAATCTTGATGCTGTGGAATGACCCACCATCCCAAACATCCTACTTCTACACTACGTTGTTGGTAGAGAAAAACAGCAAGAAGGATCTTGTTTTGTCTTATATCGATTCTTTTTTGTCATTTTCTGTTATCCATACCTAGAGCCCAATCCTGATCCATATACCACTGTCTTTATGTTTGCAAGGGTCGCTTTGGGTTGATTTGTTGGTAAATAATAGGAAGCAAATATGGGTTGTTGAAGGCAGTGTAAGTTCTTGTCCTCAGGAGCTCAGGGATTAGAGAAGCAGAGTGAAGAGTCCCTGTTGGTCACAGGGAAGAGACAAAGAAATGGCACATCCCCCAGAACCAGGCTGGGAAAGGTGCTTGGTACTTGGAGTAGTGAAACTCAGAGTGGGGTGGGTCTGTCCACTATCGGCCTCTTCCTGCAGGTCAGCAGTCCCCAGCTCTGTCTAAGGAACCCGTTCTGACTCAGCAGGACTCAGTGATCCCAGGAGGTCATTGTCCACTCCCTGTAGCCTGGACCCGCTGCTGGGCTGGGCAGCGGAAGCCCCTGCCCCTTGCCTCCTGCTTCTGTAGTAAGGTGGCTTGCCTCTGGCTCAGCTGTCTCAGTGCCTGCAGTGGAGGGAACACATTTTCCCCCCAAAAAAGAAAAAAAAAATAGGAGCTGCAGATGGGGGTGGGGGGATGCCTGCCAAGCAGCCCAGAAGGAGAAACAAGGAAAGAAAGAAAATAAGTTGATAAAGATGATATATGTGATCACACCCCTGCAGCTCTAGAGTCAGAAGTGGAAAACCAGTTTCCAACACCCTCTCCCACCCCGATTTCTTTTTCTTTTTTGGTCCTTAATTCTCTACCATCAAGAGGGCAGTTCTGGGCCGGGGCTGGGGCTCAGCAGTAGAGCGCTCATCTAGCACCTGTGAGGCGCTGAGTTTGGTCCTCAGCACCACTTTAAAAATAAACATGTATATATATAAAGGTATTGTGTCTACCTACAACTAAAAAGAAAAAGAGAGGCGAGTGCTAACTCTGTCAACCCAGATCTATTAGTCCGCAGTTCGATCAGCAGATCCTCATCGACTGTTCCCTTTGTATGGGGTGCCCTGGAAGATAGAGAGGGTCACTGTGACAGTCTGGATGGGGTGGGCTCTCCCTGTCCAGTGTGTCTGGTGTCCTGTCTTGCAGAGACCCCTGGAAGCTGCCAGAGTGGCTCTGACCCCTCTGCCCACCTGCTCCTTCCCGCTCCCCTTCCCTTCTAACCTTTTGGGGAATGGTTGACCTGCTTTTGCCCCCAGAGTCTCCAGGATCAGGTCGCAACTCAGAGATTCTAGTCTCCTCCCCAACCCTGCAGAAGTACGGCTCTTGCCTCTGAAGTGCGTTGCGAGGTAATTTTATGGCTGTTCTTCATGAATAATTTACCCGTGGAGTCCTGATACCTTTGTGTAACAGTGGATCCCGTTGTTTATCAAGGATGTATCTCCAACTGCAAGAGCGAGATCAATTTCTTATTACGAAGCAAAACACACAGATGAAAGATCACCTGCCCTCTGGGAAAAACAGGCTGTTTTATAAGCATTTTGGATGATGATTATTTAAGTCTTAAGGCTATAGATATAGGAATAAATTACAATCCTGTGTCATAAAGAAAAGGGCATATTTGCTACTCTTTTTATATGTGTTCTTATGATCTGCTTGTGTTGTTGGGGGATGACGGACCCTGTGTTCCCAGGGTCTCGGGCCCAGTGACAGATCTGTACTCCACATGTTGTAAAAACACTTGCCTTCCCCCCACCCCCATGAAAACGGTGTATCTCTCCATTCATTTAAAAAAAGAAAAAAATATATAATATGCATATATAATATATATTTAATATATTTATATTATATATATTTATTTGTTGATAGACCTTTATTTCTTTTTGAATTTTTTTTTTAGTTATACATGGGCACAATATCTTTATTTTGTTAATTTATTTTTATGTGGTGCTGAGGATCGAACCCAGGATCTCACACATGAGAGGTAAGCGCTCTACCACTGAGCCACAACCCCAGCCCCAGACTTTTATTTTATTTACTTATTTATATGTGCCCCAAGTGCTCTACCACTGAGCTACAACTCCAGCTCCTCTACATTCATTTTTTTTAAATTATTTTTTTGGATCTTTCTATCCGTGCATTACAGTTACACATAATTACAGGGTTCGTTTTGACATACTCATAAATGCACATAACATCACTGGCTCCATTTCAGTGCCCGTACTGCCCATGTCCTTCCCCTCCTCCTTCTCCCAGCCCCCTTCCTCTAGTCTATGGATCTTTCTTCTGTTAATTTAGTTTTTAAAATCGGTGCATTATAGTTATCCATAAAAGTGTAATTTACTGTGATATATTCCAATATGCCTGTGGTGTAATTTGGGCAATCTCATTCTGCAGTGCCTCCCTTTTAATAATCACCTGAATTTTTAAAATAAAAATTTCCAGAAACATTGGCTTCATAAACTGATGACTTGTCTATTTTGCCTTAAGATTTTCTAGCTCTTTCTGGAAAAGGTACATTGATACTCCTGTTCATTGGTTTGTTTGTTTTGTTTTTGTTTTTTTTTTTAAATACCAGGGATTGAAACCAGGGGTGCTTAACCCCTGAGCCACATCCTCAGCCCTTTTTAATTTTCATTTAGAGACAGGGTCTCCCTGAGTTGCTCAGGGCCTCACTAAGTTGTGAGGCTGGTTTTGAACTCACAGTCCTCCTCCCTCAGCCTCCCAAGCTGCTGTTATCACAGGTGTGTGCCACTGTGCTCAGCTTCTTGTCCAATTTTTATAATCAGATTGTCCCTTGACTTGTGATGGGGCTACAGCCTAGGAAGCACATCGTAGGTTGAATATCTTGCCTATTGACAATCTTCCCTAACCTGGCTCCCATCCTCGCTGGGCCAGTCAGCATACTGTAGAAGAAAGATTTTTCAGCTCCTGATCTGCCTGGCTGAAGGGGAGCTGTGGCTTCCTGCAGCTGCACAGCATCTTGGGAGAGATTTACCACTCTGGGGAAAAGATCACAATTCAAATGCAAAAGTGTGGTTTCCACTGAATGCATGTCACTTTCACACCATTGTAAGGTTGAAAAATCGTGTCAAACCATCTTAACTTGGGGACCATCTGTATAGATTTCTTGGAATCACATGCTGCAAAATATGTGCCTCTTAAGCCCAGAAGCCCATAATGTCTGTTTTTCTGTGCCTTTTGCAATTAATCTCTGAATGCCCAAAGGAAAGGAGGCTAGTAATCATAATGATAATGGTTATAAATTTTTGAGTTCTTCCTTTAGACAGTATCTAATCCTGACCACTACCCTGCGAGGGCCATACGGTTATTATTCCCGTTCTACAGATGACGAAACCAGAGCCCATGTAAGTTCTCAGGGCCAAAGGCAAGGACAGATTTGCAACTTGAGAGATCTCTGTCTCTTGGAAACCCATACACTCCTCTGTTTCTCCATTCCTAGTAGATTGATGTCCACAGCACATTTTTACTTGAAGGAGAAATTGCAGATGTAACAGCAAGGACCAAATTATGTTTTTTTGGGGGGAGAAGGGGGATGTGGCATATGATGGATTGAACTTGGGGGCACTTAACCACTGAGCCCCACCCCCAGCCCTATTTTGTATTTTATTTAGAGACAGGGTCTCACTGAGTTGCTTAGAGCCTCACCCTTGCTGAGGCTGGCTTTGAACTCACAATCCTCTGCCTCAGCCTCCCACATTGCTGGAATTACAGGTTACCTGGCCAAATTACGTTTATTGTAGGGACAAGTTGAGCATCCTTACAATACAGGCTGATCCATGTGCTCAAACAGTTTCAGGTTTCAGAGCTTTTCTTTTCTTTTTTTTTAAATATTTATTTTGTTTGTTATACCTGACAGCAGATCCAGAGCTTTTCTGATTCTGGACTTTTGGATTAGGTGTATGCTCAACTGCTCAAGTCTGAAAATATTCCCCCCAATCTGGAAACACCCCAGAACCTGAAATACTCTGGGCCTCAAGCCTTGCAGTGAAGGAATACTCAACCTGCAACAGAATGCGTTAAACTCCTGTTTGACCCAGAGGATCTCCAACTCTTTCGATTGGCCTGTTCATGTCAGGGAAGAATGTGTTATAAAAATTCTTTCCATAGTCTTTCTTGCTATTTGCCTTGGCCAGCTATAATGGGTCACAGAAATTAGTTGGAAAGTGCCAAAGAGGACTCGTCCTGTAGTCTGGAGAAGGAAGGCATGGATCTGCATGTTGTGAATGTATTTTTACTTTAGTGGATTAAAAGAGTAAGAATGGTATGATGGTGTTTTGATATTGAGCTTTAAAATCTGATAATTTTTTTTTTGGGGGGGGGCGGTGCAGGAGTCCTTGGAATTGAACCCAGGGATGCTGTCTGTACGCCAGAGCTACCTCCCAGTCCTTTTTGATTTTGAGACATATCCCTGCCCTGGAAAAAGATCACAATTCAGATGCAAAGTGTGGTTTCTACTGAATGCATATCACCTTAACACCGGTGGTAAAGTTGAAATCTTGAAGCCAGTCTCTGCTACACGGTCACCCTCTGCCTTAGCCTCCCCAGTTGCTGAGATTCCAGAGGAGCACCACTTCACCTGCTAGGGGACTGTTTTATAATGGTTACTGGAGGTGAACACAAAGCGTGGAGAGTAGAATTTTTGCCTCTATCTCCATGGCTTTGAAACAAACTCAGGAATTCAGTGGGTCTCCATGAGCAGCCTGTATACCTAGCTTGCTTGCTATTGAGGTTCAGTAGCTCTTCTTAGGGGTTTAGAAACTGGGGCCTCTGGAAAGCAGAAGAATTTGAAGGGGCCCAGAGACTGAGGACAGGTGGGTAAGCTTGCCAAGTGGAGCCTCTGTGCCCAGGTTTTGATAACCTCTTGGCCTGGGGCTCTGCTTCCTGGAGTCAGTTTTCCATTAGGTAATACAAGCTTGAAATTCAATGCTGTTGACTTTGAATAGTCCTTGAATTGTGAGGCACACAGTGAATTTGGAGTTTGGTTCTTACCTTGAAAGAGCATACACCATCAGCTTTGAATTGTTACCTGTTAGAGCTTTGGTGGCTTCCTAAAATGCCCCCAGTGATCCATCATGAATGGTAGACACACCCCTCACCACCTGGTTTCTCAAAAGTCATAGAAATCCCAGTCCACTCGGCTCCTGCAAAAGTTTTCATGAGCAGCAAGGATTCCATATTTGAAATACTGTGTTGCCTCTCCTGCTGCTGAACCGTAAAAATGCTTTAAACAGGGCTGGGTTTATGGCCCAGTGGTAGAGCGCTGGCCTAGCATGTGCAAGGATCACTGGGTTTGATCCTCAGCACCACGTAAAAATTAGGTATTGTGTCCATCTACAACCAAAAATTAACAAACAAATAGATAAAATCAAAAAATAGCTATCACAGAGACCTGGGAGTGTGGCTCAGTGATGTTGCACTTGCTTATCCTGTACCAGGCTGTGGGTTCAATCCACAGGATTGCCAACAGTCAGACAAACAAACAAACAAAAGCCTGAAACAAAGCAAACTATCAGAGGGAGAGAAATTTTCATTTGATTGTGAATTGTAGAAGTTTAGGAGAGGTTTTTCCCTCCCTCCCTCCCTCCCTCCCTCCCTCCCTCCCTCCCTCCCTCCCTCCCTCCCTCCCTCCCTCCATTCTTCTTTTCAACTTGTGTTATAATGATGCAATTGAAGAATGTTCCTGGGGTTACTTTCTTCAGTAAAAGACTCTGAGCCAGGCATGGTGGTGCACACCTGTAATCCCATCTACTTGGGAGGTTGAGGCAGGAGAGTTGCAAATTTGAGGCCAGTCTCGAAAAAGTAAAAAAGGCCTGGGGATGTAGCTCAGTGGTAGAGCATCTCTAGGTTCAATGCCCAGTACAGGCATTTATCAAGCACCTGCAGCCTTGGGCCTTTACCCCAGGGGCCTCTGGTGACTGTGATGTGCATGTCTTTTCCTACTAGAGTACTGGGGACAGGCCTCCTCTGTGTCCTTTACAAGCTCTTCAGGGTCTCCAGGCCTGCAGTCACCTTCTGTTTACCCAGCTGTGGTTGGCTTCTGGGCTCTTCCAAGTCTCCCTGCTTCCTGACCTCCTCCATGACAGTGGGGGTCTTTGGCAGCTGGTATGGTAGTGTTAGAGACAGGAGAAGGAAGAATGAGCCAGTGGTGGCCTGCTTCCTTTGTTCTGACCTTGATCTTCTCCTTCCCACTCCTGAGCCTGTGTGTGTGTAGAGGGTGGAAAAGTGAAGCTAATGATTGGTTGGGTTCTGTGATGCTGTGGAAGAGAGGTGTCCCCCAAAAGCTCACGTGTGAGACGGTGCAGGAAGGTCCAGAGGAGACATGACTGGGTTGTGAGAGCCTTAACCCAACCAGTGAATGGACCCCTGATGGGATTAACTGGGTGGTGGCTGGAGCAGGTGGGTGTGGCTGGAGGAGGGGGCATTGGGGGCGTGGCTTTGGGGTCTCTATTTGTCTCTGGAGAGTGGAGTCTCTCTCTGCTTCCTGATCACCCTGTGAGCTGCTTCCCTCCATCCCACTCTTCCTCCTCCATGATGTCCTGCCTCCCCTCGAGCCCCGAGGAGTGGAGCCTGCTGTCTGTGGACTGAGACCTCGGAAACCCTGAGACCCCAAATAAATTCTTTCGCCTCTACAATTGTTCTGGTTGGGTATTTGAAAGATGACTAAAACAGTATCCTGATCCTCACTTTCATGGTTCTTTGAGGAATGACACAATGTGTCATGGGTTGGGAGGATCAGCGGAGCCCCCACTTTTTTGCATATTCTTGTTCTTATTTTTCCAAACTCTGAAAGGTCTGTTGTTTTCTGTATCTTGCAGCGTTTCTCTGGGGAGATCTTGTCACCCAGGGGACATTTGGCAATGCCTAGAAACATTTTGGCTTGTCTTTCTGAGGAGGGTTTTGCTAATGGCATCTAGTGGATAGAGGCTTGGGTTGCTAGTAGAATGACCCCCTACAGAGTCTTGTCCTGCTCCAAGCATTGGGGGTTCTGACACTGCAAACCCCCTTCCCCTGAGACATCTCACTGGGCCCAGCAGGAGCCCATCTTGCCTGGCACATGCATTAATTGCTGCTTTAGCTTTCTGAAGTGTGTAAATCTGATTTCCTAAACTGGTAATCATTGTCCTTTTAATTTGTATTGCAAACTCTCTTTTTAGACAAGGCCAATTTAATTGCTTCCCCAAAGGACCACCCGTTCCAAATTAGTGGATTCCAAATTGGAGGTGTTTTCCCCCCACCTCTGTTTGGCGCCAGGGATTGAACTCAGGAGCACTCGGCCAATGAACCACATCTTCAGCCCTTTTTTGTATTTTATTTAGAGACAGGGTCTTGCTGAGTTGCTTTGAACTCGTGATCCTCCTGTCTCAGCCACCTGGGCCTCTGGGATTACAGGTGTGTGCCACTGCACGCAGCTGAACTGGAGGCTTTATACCCTGGGAGTCATGATGCCAGTTATGGGTCATTGACAGAAAGTCTGAATGATCCATAGCGTGGTTGACTCGGGACTGAGAGTAGGGATTTGGAATTACTGGTGTTCCCAGGGTATGAACAATAGCTCAGATTCATCATTTATGCCAAATCATTTTTGTGCTGTGTTATCTTTCCAATCTCCTCTGCACTGTGCCATTTTGGGGTTCACCTTATCTGTCACTTTCCCCTGGATGCCACCTCAGTGCCTCAAGTTCAGCTTCAGGATGTTCATTGTCACTCAAAGTCCTTGAATCCCAGTGGCTTATTTGTGACTTCAAGGGTCAGAGCCTTCCGCCTGTCTTATTTCCCTTCTGCCGGACACATAGTGGAGCCTCTGTAGATACCTGCAGATCGTTGAAAGTGTGCTGCTTAATTGCAAAAGGAATGAAGGTAGGAAAAAATAGAAACTTGGTGTCAAAAAATGTATGTTGAGTCGATTCATGAATCTTCTTGCTTTACCAAGTAAGTGGGCTAAATGAAAAAGTTCTAAAAGGGGAGTCTTTGTGTCTCCTGTAGGCACCCTCACGGGGACAGTACTGTCAACATGAAAGTTGGTTCAAAGACAAAAGGATTCTCTGTCTTGGAAATCCCCGTGTGACCATTACAAGATGAATTCAGGTATTACCACTGGAAGACTTCTTTTTATTGGTCCCAGGGGGCACTTAACCATGAAGCCCCATCCCCAGCCCTATTTTCTATTTTATTTAGCAACAGGGTCTCACTGAGGTGCTTAGGGCATTGCTAAATTCCTGAGGCTGGCTTTGCACTCATGATCCTCCTACCTCAGCCTCTCGAGCTACTGGGATGACAGGTGTGTGCCACTGTGTCTGGCTCAAGCAAGAGTTCTTCCTTAGAGCACCAAGCACGGGGGACATCTGGGCCCCATCAGAGTCTGACTTCTGCTGGATCCCTTGCAAGCTTGGCTCTGAAGCACCCTGTCCCTGTCCCTGGGACTCACATTTCCTAAGCACCTTCATGCCTCAGCTCTTTATGCAGTCATCCTCCTAATCTGCAGGGAATGCATGTTGCAAGACCCCTCCCCACCCCCGTGGCTGCTGAAAAACTCAGTATCAAACTCTCTGCAGTTCATGAATTTTTTTCTCCCTGTACATATTTAACCAACGATCACCTTTAATTTATGCATTGACAGAGTAAGAGATGAACAATAACAATTGTGTGATGAAACTTATTTAATTCTTGGGAATTACTTATTTCTAGAATATTCCATTTAATATTTTCAGACTACAGTTGACCACAGGCACTGAAATCAGGAAGCAAAGCTGGGGAGTCAAGAAGGACTACTGTAATTGTTTTTTCTTTGCTTGGAATGTTCTTTTGCTGAGAGACCTGCATGGCTTGCTTTGAATTGCCTTGTGGCTCTTTGCTCAAAGGCACATTTCCATAAAGCCCAATGTGGCTACTCTGTCGCCAATTACAGCCCCCTTTTTTCTTGTCCTGTCTCCTCTATCCATTTTATTATTATTATTTTTCCCTGCCGAGTGCCATTTGTCATTCTATATATTTTACTTTTATTTTTTAATCTTGCTCCTTGTCTCTGACTTTCTTCCTCTTGAAACTGTAGGTGCCCAATGGCAGAGAGAACTTTTTGTTAATTTTTATTGAATCGTAATATGCCTATGAGAAAAGTGCAGACTTTACAGTGGACAGCTTGATGCAGGGCCGGAGCACACGAGTGTCACCAGCCCCTACAATTTAAAAAAAAAAAAAATATATATATATATATATATATATATATATATATATATACACACACACACACACACACTGGCAGAGAAACCTGCATGTCTGAGGTAGCTGGATTTTGGAAGCTGATCTCTATTTATGGATTAATCTATGTCTTTGGAAAATGCAGTTAGAGGCTTTTGAAGTTTTATCCGATGGCAAGACACCGGCCACTCTAACTCAGGGCAATTAGATTTGTCACTTGTTTCTGCTGCGTTGGCCTTGATTATTTAAGTATTTTACCTGTGATCTCTTTAGGTCCACTCTTCTGGCTCGTAATTTTAATTTATGGTCTATTCTATTTGCTGGGCACTTAATCAGACATCTCTCTGGTGATTGTCATCTTACAGGATTATTTAACTTCTTCTTACCTTTTGACTGCATTGTAAATTTAACAAAGCATGATAAATTTGCACCAAAATTTCCCCTTCGGTCTTGATTCTGTTCTAGCTGAAATGATTGTGCATTTCAGCTTCTGGTCACTCGCCAGTCTCTGGGGCTATTTGAGAGTTGGTTACTGTTCCACATGGCTGCCTGCATTAGAATTGCAACCTGAGTTGTTTTAGTACTTTAAGTAATAGAGTGTCATCAGATCTGATTATATTGCTCACCATTTGAGATTTGATGATGGGTTCAAGGCTGCAGTGGCTTCTCCAGCTGTAAAGTTGTCTGCAGTTTCAAGGATGTGCCATTCACTAGAGTCACTTTGTAAATGATGAATAAAGTTATTGGGCCTTTGTCCTGGAAGATGGTAGAAAAGTGTCCAAAGGAAGGAAACCCTTTTCTAACTCACAAAAAGTTCCATATCAAGTGACTGTGGATGGAATATTATATAGTCAATAAAAATCAAGAAGAAGCATTATATTTTAGGGCCAATTTTTGTCCATCAACACCATATGTCACATATTTTCTTAAGTGGGGAAATGCATTGAGAAGTCAGATTTTTTTTCTCTTAAAACCCCCCAGAGATTCCCCCCAACTCCAAAATCTTTCAACAAGTGCACTTTGATAGATCCATTCAGAACTTCCTAGAGCTCTCAACTGGGGGTAGGGGGCCGGAGAATCCAGGGACTGAATTCACTCTAATCTGGAGGAGGAGGCAAGGTCAGTTTATGGTGGGGAGAAGATACAAGACTGGCATCTGGCCCAACTACTGGTATTCACATAGGGCTTATGCATAAATCTCTCCAGGATTATATTTTAAGCTACTATATGAGATATCAAAGTTAATATCCGATTTCTAGTTCCATTTTTCTTTGATTTCATATTTTAGAGTTAAAAATTGCTATTTTGCTTAGGTAATTTAATAATGGTGAATTTTAAAAATCAATTTCTGTTTGATTTCAGTTGATTTTTTTGCTCATGGGGCGTGGGGGGGAGTACTGAGTATGAAACCTAAAGTTTTGCTTAAACTAGGCACATGCTTTCTTACCGAACTACACACTGAGCCACATCCCCATTCCCTGTTGATTTCTTTATTTTATTTTCAGACCGGGTCTTGCTATATTACTGAGGCTGGGTCTCGAACTTGTGATTCTCCTTCCTCAGCCTCCCGAGTCACTGGGATTACAGGTGTAGCTTGTCTTGTCTTTATAACTCCTCAGGATTCTGCTTCTGTCTAGGTGGAATTATTTAGGACTGCTTATGTGTTCTTTTCATGAAAAGACTTTTGTAAAAATCACGTAATTCATCCTTTAACTGGCATGTGGTTCAAAGGTCTGGTCATGTGTGGTAACCCACTTTGTTTTATATTTCTGTATTTTTGAAGATAATCAATAGTAAATACACATTTAAAGCAAGGTGGCTTTTCTACCCCACCCCAATCACAGCACTATTGATGTTCTTGATCTGATTATCTGTGGAGGTAGGTTTCTAAGAGGTTGCTAAGTGTCAGAAGCCCTCATATCCTCTTCCCTGAACTATCTTTCTATTGTGATCCTCCTGCCTCAGTCTACCGAGTCACAGAGAATATAGTCATGCTTCACTGTGCTTGGCTTATTTACGTGTATGGTTCTTTGCTGCATATTTTATCTCACGCACTGTGTAACCACTACTGAAATCAAGGTTCTGAGTGATGCCATCACCACCATCCCTCTTTCTACTCTGTGGCAGTCACACCTCCCCTCATTCTACTCTCTCCCCGTCCTGGCATCCACTAATCTGTTCCACTGTCTATAATTTTGCTATTTTGAGGATAGTGTATGCGTGGGGGGATCATACAGTGAATGACTTCTGAGATTGACTTTCTGTGTGCATGTGTGTGGTACAGGGGATTGAAACCTGGAGCATTCTATCACTGAGCTACATCCCCACTCCTTTTTATTTCATTTTGAGATAAGTGCTTGCTACATTGTCCAGGCCATCGTTGAATTTGAGATCTTCCTGCCTCAGCCTCCTGAGTAGCTGGTATTACAGGTGTGGGCCACTGCATCCAGAGAGACAGAAAAGTTGTTTTTTTTTTTTTTTTTGGTACCTCGGATTGAACCCAGGGATACTTAACCACGGAGGCACATCCTGAGCTCAATTTTTATATTTAATTTAGAGACAGGGTCTCACCGAGTTGATTAGGGCCTCGATAAGTTGCAGAGGCTGGCTTTGAACTTGAGATCCTCCTCCTGCCTCAGCCTTCCAAGTTGCTAGTCAGCACTTTTTGATTGTCACAACACTCCTCCTCCTCTCTCTCTCTGTTGAGTGTACCAGTAATCTGCAAGCGTCTTTGCGGAATAGGTCTTCATGGTGTGGATATCATACCATTTTTCAACCTTTCACCTTTTGAGCGAAACTTTGGTTGTTTCTACTTCCTTCCTGCTCCGAAGTCAGTGTTTAACAGCGTTATATAGGTTTTTGAGTGGACATAAGAGATTTCACTTCTCTGGGATAAATGCCCAGGAATATAATTGCTGGGCCATACGGTGAGTGTATATTTAGTTTTTTTTTGTTTGTTTGTTCGTTTTAAGAAACTTCCAGACTCTCTTTCAATGTTTTTTACTGGTCTAAATTCCCAATATGTCAGAATTTTCTTACTTTAGCTATTCTTTTTTTTTTTTTTTCTTGGTTCCCAGAATTGAACCCCGGTGCACTTAACCACTGAGCCACATCCCCAGCCCTTTTTGAAAATATAATATTTAGAGGCAGGGCCTCGCTAAGTTGCTGAGGCTGGCTTTGATCTCCAGATCTTCCTGCCTCTGCCTCCAGAGCTGCTGAGATTACAGGTGTGTGTCACTGAGCCCTGCAGATTTTAGCTATTCTGGTCACTTTATAGATACCTCAGGGCGGTCCCAGTTTGTATTTCCCTGAGGTTAATATTCTTGCTTATCCCCATTGCTCACTTTCTTATTGGATTGTTTATTAATTTATTTTTTACTGTTGAGTTTTGAGAGCTCTCTGTACACTCTAGATGGCAGTCACCTGTCAGATACATTTTTTTTTTCTGTTTCTCCTGCACCAAGGCCCTTCACAGAGCAAAAGCTCTAACTTTTTTTTTTTTTAATATTTATTTTTTAGTTCTCGGCGGACACAACACCTTTGTTGGTATGTGGTGCTGAGGATCGAACCCAGGCCGCACGCATGCCAGGCGAGCACGTTAACGCTTGAGCCACATCCCCAGCCCCAAAAGCTCTAACTTTTGATGAAGTCCTCTTTATTAATTTTGCCTCTTCTGCTCATGCTTTATTTGTCGGGGGAGGGGGTGGAGCGGTTGGGGGGATGATGGGGGCCAGCACAGGGGATCAAATCCCCAAACTCTTTCCTAAGCCCCAGGTCCAGATTTATTTTCCTATTTTATTTCCTAGAAGTTTTATATTTTACATCTGTATTTATGATCCATTTTGAATTCATTTTTGTATAAAGTTTAAGGATTAGGTGGAGATCCACCCCACTACCCCTGTTTGTTTTTGTTTTGGATTTTGTTTTGCCTATGGATCAGCCAATTGTTCCAGAACGATTTGTTAAAGTTTTTGCACCTCTTTCAAAAATCTTTGTTTTTGGTACCTGAGATTGAACAGGAGCACCTAACCACTAAGCCACAATCCCCAGCCCTTTTTATTTTATTTAGAGACAGGGTCTCGCTGAGGTGCTTAGGGTCTCTCTAAGTTTGCTGAGGCTGGCTTTGAACTCCCGATCCTTCTGCCTCAGCCTCCCAGGTTGCTAGGATTACAGGCGTGCACCACTGAGCCCGGCCAGGTCTGAAAATTGGACAGAGTGGTTCCTCCTACTTGGATCTTCCCTTTTGATGGTATTCCCCACCCCCCCACCCCCCCACCCCCCCACCCCAAGTTTTTGCTGGGAATGACTCTCTTCCTGTAAATGACCTCAGGGCCCTTTGATGTGGCACTTTTCCTGATGGCCAATTCCAAAGGATTAGCAATGTCTGCTTATCATCTGTTGCATTTCATTCTTTTTCTGGAATCCAATTTTGAGCCACATGGAGAAGACAAGACCCAGTTCAGTGGGAGACCGCTCTGATCCTTGAGTCCTACCTACTCGGAGTTTAGAAGAGGCCCATGGTGTCCACAGTGCTTGGTGTTTAACTTACAGACTTCAAACAAGGCACCGGCAAGTGGTAGCTGGAGAAGAGCCAGAAGTTTCGGACTGCTTTGGAGAGGAGCAGAGAAGGCGTCTTCCCCGCACTTTTAATTTAACCTCTCTGGTTTAAGCATTTCCCATGAATCATCTTCCTGCATGACCCTGTAACATAAATCTGCGTGGAGCTGCAATGCTTATCTTCAGACTTCAGTCAGATCTCATTATGGTGGTTGGTATGCTGTGGCTCTCTCTTCTGAGCCTCTGCTTACCCTGCTGGATGCTTGTTTACCATGTCTTTCAAGTGCAAGGGTCTCTCCATTGTTAACTGCATGGGATCTTTCTCAGCTTGGATAGAAGTGTGTATGGGATCATGACTGAACATGTTCCTTGTTCAGATGTTTCTAAAGCAATGGGGCAAATCATTCAGGAGGAAACAACACATCGGACCTCATTGGTATTGAGAGTTTTTATAATGGAAATGTACGGCCCCTTAATGGATGCCAAAAAATAGATGCTATTAAATAGAACGGTAAGGGGACACTTTCCTACTTAGGGTTTATGAGGTACAGTCAAGGTCATTTTATAATCCATTCCTTCCTGCTGTAGCACACTGTCTACTCCAGTGTCTGTTCTAAATTGCCTGTTTTGATGCCTGAAGTTTCCCCTGTGAGGATTATTATTATGGTATGTTTGCATCCCCGGAAATCTTGTTAGGTTGACAGTTGACCTGGGTTCATGATATAGTAAGCAGTTCCTACCTGAGATTGGACTATTGAATTTACTTTTAATTTTATGTAGCCTTTTTTATTTTTTCTCTTTTTTTAAATGTGCAGATGTTTGGAATGGAAGCGTGGAGAAGGATAGGCCTATTTTGGGAGAATGGTGGCAGTCCCTAACCTTGAAAAATCATGATTTAAAAAAAGTTAAAAACATGGCTTTTATACAAATAAAACAAATACATATCAAATTCAAATCATTAATAAAGAAAATATTAATATGATAAATCTGGCTAAAAGGGCATTTTAAACAACTGGCTGTCTATAGGCTAAAAAGGAATACTGGGATGTGATGAATAGATTCTATCCAACACTGGTTAATGTCTATAGGATAATAAACCTATAACCTGTTTTACTTCAAACTGAACTTAAATCTACACATTAATCTGTATCTTTATCAAGTCTTGTCTTTAATCATAGTGCACAGCAAATCAAACAAAGTCATGTTCTCGGGGGTAATTAAATAATTTGGGGGTAAGCTTGTACAGTTCTGACCCAAATGACATTGAAAGGGCATGCTTTATTCTCTTTATTTCCAATTTTGGGACCCCCCCCCCGCCCCCATCAGCGATTTGTGAATCTTCAAGGCAATAGCAAATGTCTGGATTTGACTGACTTCACCGTTTGCCTTTGGCTGGTACTGAAGGCTGGTCTACCTGTCTGCAGGGTGAAAGTCTGTCCAATCATGGAGCTGACCCATTTGTGAATTTTTTTTTTCTCCTTCTCTGTTGACACTTAGCAAATTCAGTCTCAGCCTTCATCACTTTTGTTCATCTTGATGAGTACTTTATGCCCCTCCTAGTTGCTGAGAGTGCTGGTACCCAAGACTGGGCTACTGGAGAAGACTGAATTCTAGAAACATCCCTCAGGGTCTTTGCTGTCTTGGGCTCAGCCTTGTGTGGACATGCCTCTGCCACCCACGACCTCTGTGACCCAGCCCGTCTCTCCAAATCGCCAGAGATGGGCCCAACACTGGTGCTTATTTTGAAGGGATAACGTGAGGATTAAAGGATTAAAATTAGTATTAAAAGTCCTGCTTAGACAGAGAAAGTTTTCAGTTACGATCATCTCTGAGAGCTCTGGACTGTTATTTGGATCTCTAAAGGAGCATGGAGGTATACTCTAGATTACTCAGAGGATTGGCAGAAGTCAGCAGGGGAGGGGACAACTGCTGATAACTGGAGTCCCCTTTGGGCAGAGAATCTTGCATGCAGGGTGATAGGGAAGGGGAATGGGAAGGTGGCCCACCCCTGGGGCATGTGAGGCAGTTGTCACCTTGTGTTGCAGAATGGCTCCCTATGAAGACTCAATGAGGCTTCGTATGAATTCTCACGTGTTCCTTCCCCTGTGTAAATGTGGACAACTGATAGACATAAAAAATGTGCCAGGTTTGTGGGTGCCCTGTAGTTGGCTTGAGCTTGCTCCATCTGCTCTGGGTTGATTCAACAAAAAGAAACATACATTATTTAACTCAGATCATGTCAGACCTTGAGTGACTGTAACAGTCATTTCCCCAGTATCCTGCTGTGGAGACAAGGATGTGAATTTGGGCAGAGTCCTCTGTCCCATTAGTGGTGAAAGTTAGTCCCACTGTTTTTTTATTTTTATTTTTTTAAAGTTTTGGATGACTGTTACTAGGAAAGTTAAAAGCATCTATGTGACTCAGTCATGTTAATTTCTTTGGAGAGTACTACTGGGAAAAAAAAAGGTGGAGGAAGAACCCACCATTATCTAACATGTCTAAAAGGTACGGAGCTGTGAAAGCCACATGTTTTTATGGAAATGAGCTTTACTCTTACACATCTTTCCATGGGGGGTGAGTTATAAAGGTTGGCACAGACTCATTTTTGGACAGTTTGCCATGCATTTAACAAATGAGCCTATTGATTATTGGAACAGAGGAGGGGAATGCACCCAAATCGGAACAGTGTTTATGGTTATTTTTATTTTCTCGTTTATGCTTTTTATGTACTCTCTTGTCTATTTAATGTACTCTGCTCATTAATGTACTTTGCCTAATGTGCTCCTATCATGAATATTTATTGCTTTTATAATCAGAAAAAGCAATAAATGCTCTTAAAAAAAGAGTTTATCATGGAAATGACTAGATGTGTGATAATATGATTATTGATCAGTTCCACCGCCCCAAGAGTGTTGCCAGCAAATAATGATTCACTATTTCATTTGCTCCAGAAAAATGATAGTGCATCTTGCTTTGTTCCTTAGATATGTTTGCCAGGGTCTTCCTGAGGTCTGCGGTTATTTCTTTGGCAGAATGGGTTTGAGACCACCACAGGGTGACATCTGAGTAGCTGGTGCCACCCCTGGGCAGCCTGCCCGCGGGGGATGCCGTCTGTTGTGGCAGAGCCAGTCCGTCCTGCTGGGCGGAAGCCTGCCAACTGTTGATGCCACAGTGTCCCAGCTGTTGTATTTTTACACTAACTGTTATTAGCCATGCAGACCTTTATAGTTCAAACCAGGCCACATCTGCTGCGAATTCTGTGACCTTCAAAACCCAGACCAAGAAGAAAGGCAAAGACAAACTTTTTTTTTATCTCCAGGCTTTTGGCAAACAAGTCATATAACAGGGGCTTATTAAAAAATATTTTCAAAGATTTTCCCTTTCTTTGTCTTCCTTTAGCAACGTTTTCCCTACATTGTCAATGATTTGAGCCAATGAATATTGCTTGGAATGTGGTTTGTGGACTACTTGTGTCCGATCAGAAGTTTGTTAGAAAATGTACTCTGGAGCCTCAAGAGAAATTTTATTTCTATTCTGGTTCTTGCTACGTTGCCGAGACTGACCTTGAACTTGGGATCCTTCTGCTTCAGCCTCCCGAGTAGGTGTGATTACAGGGGTGCACCATTGCACCTAGCTGCCAGTAGTACTTTATACTAGTCATTTGGGTATTTGGGACTCTGTGCCCATAAGAACTTTCTCTGAGAACGAGACATGAAGGTATAAAGTTGAAAATGAGATGTGCAGTCATGTGTGAATTGGGCACCTCCAGAAATGCCTGGTCTTATTAGAAGGTTTGCTGTGGCTAGGGCTGGTGATGCACACCTGTTACACCTGTAATGCCAATCACTTGGGAGGCTGAGCCAGGAGGATCACAGGGTCCAGAAGGCCTGGGAAATTTAGTGGGACTCTTTCTCAAAGCAAAAAGTAAAAAAGTGGATGGGACGTTGCTCAGTGGTAGAACACCCCTGGGTTCAAAATCAAATCTTTTTTTTTTTTTTTTTTTTTTTTTTGCTTGTGTTTGCATATCACATAATGGAGAAAGTAAGTTTAAAATTCAGGGTAAAGATCCTAAAAATCATGTTACCTGGGAGGTGCTCATGGTCATTGCTTGGAGCACTATATTTCTGGGTTGGGCATATCCATCTGTTTGGTTATGCTTTTCAGAAATAGTAGTGTGTAGTACTGGCGTGGTAGCGTGTGCCAGTAATCCCAGCAACTTGGAGGCTGAGGCAGGAGAAACATGAGTTCAAAGACAGCCTCCGAAACTTACTGAGGACTAAGCAATGTAGTGAGAATCTATCTCAAAATAAAACATAAAAAGGATGGGGATGGGCTTCAGGGTTAAGTGCCTCTGGGTTCCATCCCTGGTGCCCCCCTCCCAAAAAAAGTGTATGTGTGGGGGAAGGAAATAGTAATATCTAAATTAGAATTTTTTATTTACTGTGTGTCCCCTTAACTTGGCTCCCTCTGAAAAACTACGGACACCTTTCCTATTGTTCCCGTATTCTTCAAGACCTATAGAGCTCCTGATGGATTTATAAGCCTTACATTTCAGATGCTAACCCAGTGATAGACCAGGGACCATTTGGCTACATAAAATTCTTTCCACTCTTATGAATTCACAGTCTCCTAATTGTGGAAATAGAGTAAGTGGAAAGGAAGAGTTTGACCAAAGAGCTGTTTTCTAGGGCAGGCACACAAGTAGCCAGTATGTCACCAACCGGTGGCATTGGTAGCTGGCTTCCCTGGTGCCACTCCAGGATTTAGAGCAACAGGTTTTTAGACACATTAGATTAGGAAAGGGTGGTTTCTTTCTTCCACTGCTTTCCTAACTTTTTTTCTAGTGCTTTCCAATAGAAACCTAATGTGAACAAGCTGCACAGATGTGTTTAACTTTTCTTTTCTTTCTTTATTTTTTATTTTTGTAGTAGGGATTGAACCCAGGGATGCTCAACCACTGAGCCACACCCCCCACCACCTTTTTTTAAAAATTTAGGACCGGGTCTCACTAGGTTGCTGAGGCTGGCTTTGAACTTGGGGATCCTCCTGCCTCAGCCTTCTAAGCTTCTGGGATTATAATGCTACCACCACCAGCTGCTTTTAACTTTCCTAGCAGCAGTCATCAAAAAGTAAAAGGAAACAGATGAAATTAATAATTTATTTTATGTGATCCAGTAGATATATATAATCTCCAAAATACCACTTTAACATATAATCAAAATGAAACCCTGTAGGGACATTTCGCCTCCTTTCCTTGCTTAGTTTCGCGTGTTTTCTTAAGCCCTTGTGGCCAGGGGTTCTGTGTGGGATGGTGGGGTACTAGAGACTCCTCTCATCTCCAGGTCTCAGTGACTGTGTGAACATCTACCAGTGTGGAATATTCCCTTCCTGAGTCTTGTGTTCTCTGCAGCTAGTTGATAATTGTCATGCCTCCTGTGTGGGTTGTGGTGTTAGAATTCTCTTTGTGTGCCTTGTAATAATTTGCAGGAATTATCACTTTTATTACAGTATCTTTTGGTGCAACTAGAGGGACTTTACTGTGTGAAATCACTTAAAAGGATGATCAAAAGCACATTTTGTTTCTTCTGGGACATAGGGCTGGGCATCTAAGTGCCTTAGTGGAATCCTTGAGACAGAATATGTCACATTAGTATCATCCGGGAGGTTTCTGGTTTAAAGGTCACTTTGTTACATTTGGTCTGAATATGTTGTTTTGGAATTTTGTGTTTAGGTCTTTGTGTATATTTATTTGAAAAAAATCCCTAGATCTATACCATTCATAGTGGAGCATCAGTGGAGATTTATTTTCTTTTCTCTATCGGTATAGTGTCTGGGTTTGAATTCCTTTCGCATACAAAGTGCTTTGGCAAGGGACTTAGACCTTGGTTGCCTTTTTTTTTTTTTTTTTTTTTTTTGGTACTGGGGATTGAACCCAGGGGCACTTAACCACTGAGCCACATCCCCAGCCTTTTTTATATTTATTTTAAGACAAGGTCTTGCTAAATTGCCTAGGGCCTCCTACATTGCTGAGGCTGTCTTTGAACTCTAATCCTCCAGAGCTGCTGGAATCACAGGTGGTCACCACTTTGACCTGTGTTTGCCTGGTTTTGAACCTGGGAGTGACATTCTGTTGATGTCAGCCTGAGGTCATCTAGTTAAAGGAATCCCAGCACTGTCCCTCCTGTTCCACAGTAATTGAGATAAGAAATCTTATTTGTTCCCGGCATCTTTATAAATTTTAGAAATTTAAGCAGTGTATGCAAGAGAAATTTTAGGAATGGATATACTTCTTTGACATTGAGATGGAGTTTAAAAAAAAAATCTGTATTTCTTCCCCAAACATATGTTAAAAAACCCTTCCTTCTGGCCCAGTATCTTCAATCCCATTTCTCTGTTCCTTCCACTGTTTTATGCTGGAATTGAGTATCTCTTCATTTTGGGTGGATTATTTTAATAAGAACTTCTTGGTTAGAGTATCACCTTTAAAAAATAAAAGTTCCCCAATACATTTCTCCCACTGTGTTTTCTTTTTCTTGCTTTTTCTATAGCACTAATTCTGGAATAAACCTCAGATATCATCCAGGGGCTCTACAAGATCTAAAATCAGCAGAAGGTTTTCTCCAGTTTTGGGTTCCATTGTGTTAAACAACAAAGGATGGATTAACCAAACCTTGAACACACCAGCAGGAAAGAAAACCCCCAGGGTTTCTATTTGCTTCTAGTACCTCCCTGGCTCTTCACTTAATACTCCCTTGCGGATTATGCAGAGGTGATATTTAAGAGCCCATCTGTTGAATAGACCTTTGTAAGTAATATTTTAAAGGAGTGTTGATTTTTCACGATCCACTCAGAATCTCTGTCACCCAGGGCCCTGCAGTCTTAAGCCCACGTGTTGTACCAATTTGTTCCAGAATATTCAACTGCATATGCTACATCCTTATCGGCTGTGCAAAATCAAATGAGGAGTTGGCTTCATTCAATTTTGCCTGATACTGAGGCCCCCCCCAAAAGACATATAAAAGTTGCCTGAATATTTATTTTAAACCAATAGGATAACACTGTCTCTTTATTTCCCCTCCCGTCCCATGTTTGACTGACTTCCAGTCATAAAAAGAATTTAAATTTAGAGTAGAAAAGTCTCCCTGAAATTGATTTCACTATGCTTCTTGTATATAAATAGGTATTGAGGGCGGGGGGTGGAGGAGATATTGAACTGAAACTTTCAATTTTGGAGTTGAGCTTTCTAAAGTCATAAAACGGCTTTTCCATTTGACTCTTGATGGGTCTTGTAATGTAATTGGTCCGAGCCCGAGAAGATTTTAGAAGAAGCAGAACCAGGGAAGGAAAAAGAAACAAACCTTGCTTATTTAATTGCTGCCCTTTCTTCATCGGGAAAAGGACGTTTGGTGAAATAGCCCTTTTTCTAAAAACGGGGAATTTCCACCCCCTCCCCTTATAATTATTTAAGAAATTGCTTTTAGAGCTATCTAAATAGACTTAGAGATAAGTGCTTTAGCCATCTTGATGTGATCTGGTGAAAATTTTTATGTGGTTAGGATTTTTTAATTAAATCGTTTTATTTAAGATCGTAATAGCCCTCTTAAATTATTTTCCTCGAGACTTGTATTGTGTTATTTCAAGTTAATAACTCCTCTTCAAGCAAAGCAAAAAAAAAAAAATGCAAGATATTTCTTCTGAGGATTTCTTTGCTGCAATTGAAGAGAACAAAGCCCACCTCATTCTTGCTGGAATGGAAGCAAATCTAACACTTAATAAAAATGGAGATAACAAAAAAAATGAACTTGTAGCCCTGGGATATTCTGGCTAGTAGCATTAAAGTGGTTGCCTGGGCAATACTAACCCAGTTCCATGGGTTATTATTATTTTTCTTTTAACTGCCAGCGACAGGTGTCAGGCATTGAATCAAAGAAGGCCATCCCCTGGCCTGTTTTTCAGGGTTTCAGGAGGCAGAGAATCCTCCAGGGGGACTCCAAAGGAAGGAGGAAGCAGCCTCTTTGGTCATTTATCTCCCTATCAGTGCCTAGCATGTTTATCCCTGGGTGCATTTGCATGATTATAGATAATCTTCAACAGTTGCTAAAGACAAATCTTCATCATTGTGTAGAGATGAATTACCTTTGATTTCATTTATCAATTGGCCTTTGTCTAAGTTGCCTTCTGTTCCAGTTGCTCACCACTACTTGTGGAAGACTTTTTGTTTTCTTCTTCTCCAGAGCCATTTCTGGGAGAGCTGGGGTTGAGGCCATGCTTTCATTCCTGCTTAAACATAAAATGGGTTTTTAAAATATCTCCCTCTAGGGTCCCTCTGAAATACAGCAAATCAGTTCCTTTCCAAGGATCATACAGACAGGCGCTTATTATCATCATTATTTTTTTACATGATCTTGCAGATATGTAGTTTTATGCAGTAGGTAGCTCTGACAGAATATAGTGAGAAAGATCATTCTTGCTTCTTTCTTTTCCTTATTGTATTTGTAAATAATTGAATCTGCTTTGACTCTCATAACTGCTATCTTTTAAATTGCTATTGCATAAGCAACCCCTCACCCCTTCTGGAGAACTGAACCCAGGGATGTTGTACCGCAGAGCTACAGCCTAGGGTCTTGCCAAGTTGCACAAGCTCATCTTTGAACTTGTGATCCTCCTGACTCAGCCTCCTGACTCACTGGGATTATAGGCACGTGCCACTGCACCTGGCAACTCATTTCTAGATGGTTCTTAATTCAAGTGAAAAGGGTCAAAGTGATGTCCGCAGAAAACAACAGAAAATGTACATATTAGGGTAAAATGTTTGCTCTCCAACATTTAGCTTCTGGGAGAATGTCTCCGACTTGCTTTGCACAAGTGTAAGAACACACTTAGTGAATTTTCTGTCCTGACCCCCCTCTTCCCCGGGGGCTAGGGAGATCAGCTTTAGCTTTGACTCCCACCAGCTTTCCTCCAATCTGCTCCCTGCACTTCAGAGTCATGTTTTAAAAGCATACATGGGTAAAAATGCTCTAAAATTAGATTATGGTAATGGTTGCACAACTCCGTAATTACACTAAAACCCATTATATCTCAATACAGCTGTTTTAAAGGATATGATACACGAGACCACATTGGCTGCCACCATTGAGCTCCCCAGTCTCCCCCGAGGTTCTGGGGGATCCTGCCCTTCTTCTTCCTCTATTTCCCCCTACTAGCTCCCCAGCTGAGAAGCTTCCACCAGACCAGCCTCCTTAGGCCACATTTTACTCCGGTTTTACATCCTTATGTAGGCTGTTCCCCAGTCCACCCTCCCTCCCTGCCAGTGCCCTCCACTAAAACATCTCCTTCCCTGATCATTCTCTCCAATTATATTCCTCCCCCACCTGTGCCATTTGTTTCATTCCATTTTTGCATTCTGTTCACCAGGTTTATAAGTTAAAGCCCTAGAGGGCAGGCAGGAGGGTGTGTAAGTAGATATGGATAGACGCTCCATACAGTAGCATACTACCATGGAGAGATCCCAGACTCCACAGAAACTCTCTTTAACTAAGTGTGAAGGGAGAATAGAAACTTGTTGACCAGTTGTCCATATGTTTGGTGAATAGTCAGTCTCCTGAATGACTGCCCAGACAGAATTTAAAGAATGTCTCCGACCTAGCCCTGGAGGTCACAGGTCTCAAAATTGATTAGATGGATGTATGGAGTGCCTTCTGTATTTGATCCTCAAATGAAAGGCCTGGGCTTATACCTACAATTTACCATAGTTGGGGATTATCTCTGTAGATATTTGTGTTATTGTGAAGGTTACTGTCTTTGTTTTCTGTTGCTATAACTGAATACCACAGACTGGGTGGTTTATAAAGAATAGAGGTTTATTTAACTTACTTAGTGGAGGCTGGAAAGCTCAAAGACATGGCCCTGGCATCTGGTGAGAGTCACCTTGATTTGTAACATGGTGGAAGGGCCTCACATGGTAAGACACAGAGCAAGCGTGCCAGACACAACTGGCTTTTATAATAAAGTCACTCCTCCCTAACCCGTTAATGGGTTAATCTGTCCATGATGGTAGAGCCTCTTGACCCAGTCACTTCCCACAGGTGCTACTTCCCAGCTCCGAATACCACTAATGAATAGATTGGAGTCTTATGGCTCCAAAACATGAAATTTGGGGGACATTTTTCAAACCATTGCACTTACCTGCTCCAAGTTCTGGAGCTGTGAATCACCTGCTTGGTGATGTTGTATTTTGGTGGAGTTGGTGGATGTGGTGAGGTCAGCAAATGGTTGCCCAGCCACTTTTAAGTAGGATTTGTCTACTCTTTGTCCTTTTAAAAAATACTGATTGCATTTCAATATTTCACATAGAATGTGTGTGTGTATGTGTTGACTGGACTCTATAAAAGGCTCAAATTAATGTTCATTTCTTAAGAATAAAAAAAATATATCCGGTAGTCAGTTACACATTTTATGCAAAAGAATATGAAAGATGAGAATTTGTTAATCCATATATCACTTTTGTATTCCTTCCCCAAGTTTTAACAATATGTATTTCCACTTGGTATGGAAGTGGCTTTTTTTTTTTTGGTAGATCATAACCAATAACCAATGTTTGCCTAGTTGTAATTGGAGATCCTCAACAACATGGTAGAAAAAAAAATCACTCTTTTTTTATTTTTCTCCTTCTAGTATTGGGAATTTGCGTTTTTATCTTTGACATTCCCTTTGGTGTGAGGAGTTGTCTAGACAGCTTCCTTCTTTTGAAATTCTTCTATTTTTAGTTGTCTGAGGCTTATGTAGGAACTTACTTGTGATGTTATTTACCTTTGAGCAAGTGGAGTAGCTATTAACTCAAAAGACTTTTTGTGAATGTGAAAAATTCAGTTTTGTGATCAATATCTGTAAGAGGCCAGAGGTGTGGCTCAGTGGTGGAACACTTGCTCATCATGTGTGAGGCCCTGGGTTCCATCCCCAGCCACACACACACACACACACACACACACACACACACACAAATAAAAAGTAAATTTAAAAAGATTGTAATAGTGTTAACTCTCTACAGTCTGTAGAGTAATATCTGGCTCAGGTCTCTGTGTTCTTGGGCAAGTAACATATCTTTTCCAAATGTTGTACGAAAACTAGGATTATTGGAAGAATTACATGAGCTGGTGTATTGATTATACTTTTAACAGTACTCAACCCATGGGCAGTAATTGACTTACTAAATAAATCACAATTGTGCCAGGACACGGGGGCATGCTTAGAGGGCCATAGGTAGACTATTTAAGAAATATAATTGATCAACTGGGACTGGGTGGAGATAGGAGACAGTTGGAAATTCTTGGCTCTTCTCTATGGAGAAAATTCATGTAGCATTTTGTTGCTAATTGGAAATAAGGTCCAGATCTCCTGTTAAAAAATAGAAGACAAACTGGGCTTGATGATGCGCGCCTGTAATCCCAGCGACTGGGGAGGCTGAGGCAGGAAGATTGCAAGTTCAAGGCTAGCCACAGCAACTTAGGCCCTAAGCAAATTTGGGAGACCCTGACTCAAAAAATAAAAAACATAAAAAGGGCTGGGGATGTGGCTAGTGGTTAGGTGCTCCTGGGTTCAATCCCCAGCACCCCCTACCCCATACACACTCACAAAAAAAAGAAAATCCCCAAACAAAGATGACATTCGATTTCTCCCCTGCCTTTTCCTACTTTGGAAATTCTACCTGCTTGTACACACGTACACGCGCACACACACACACACACACACACACACACACACACACACACACACCACAGAGGATAAAACATCTGATGCATGGGTAGGATCAGTATGGTGGCCATGCAATCTCTGGGCTAGATCCCCCACATTTTTCAGATGTTGAAAGAGACGCTGCAGTTGTCAAACTGGAAGTACCTATCCACAGCCCGGGACATTTCCACAATGCTCCCCATGAACATGCTTTAATTTCTGGATAAATAACAGAATCAAGAGACTTGATTCATTTCAAACCACAGGATAAAAACAGACTGTCTCTGTGTGGGTCTGTCTGTGTGTCTATCTACCTACCTACCTACCTACTTAGAATACTCAGTTGAAACCAAGGGCACTTTACCACAAACTACAGTCCCAGGCTTTTTTAAATTTTGAGACTGTGTTTTAAGTTGTGTAGATCCTTGCTAACTGGTTGAGGCTGGCCTTAAACTTGGCAATCCTCCTGCCTCAGATGCCCTAGTCCCTTGGATTACAGGTGAGTGCCACTATGCTCGATAGGGTTGTTATATTTCTATGCGATGTTATACAGTTTTTAGAAGCTGGGGGCATATTTTTTTCTTTTTAAAGATGCTTTCTCTACGAAAGAAAGATATTTTCAGTTTCTTTACAAATGTATAATGAGCCCATTCATTATAAATCAATTTTCTCAGTGTGCTTTTACTAGACCTGTTGGAAATGTGTGTGTGGTGTGTGTGTGTGTGTGTGTGTGTGTGTGTGTGTGTGTTTAATTTCTTAAGTTTTTAAACTATGAGAGTTAAGAGCAGAGGGATGGATTTTTCTTTTTGTGGGGAGGGGTCCCTTTTTAGTCCTTATTTCTTTCAAAAATGGGTTCTACCTTTTTGGGTCTACATTATTTTTTAATAAACTCACAAGAGAAACTCAGTATTTTGCTCTCACACCTGACAACTCATTTTTACAAGGGCAATTTGTGTTTCTTTTGCTCCTTGGGATACAACATTGCTGTCTGATTCCTTTTCCCCTTGCCTCTGAGTTTTAGTAATTCATTTTACTTATCTTAAAAACAAAACAAAAAAGAAAGAAAGGAAGAAATCATGTCTCTATATTAGATCTCTTTATCACTTTAGATGATGAAAAAATTTTCTTAGTTGAGACAATAGAGACATTTGAATATGATAAAATTGGTAATCTACTGTAATATTATCTATTGTATTTGAGGTTAACTCAGTATCACAAACAGCTAGGAGGACTGTTTGTAATGCAGTAGTTGTAGAAGAACACACTTCTTGATCCTACTATTTGGGACACTCACCAAGTACGTTTTTAACACAATTAATTGAAATACAGGCACAAAGGAAATGAGAGGCTGATTGGAATATTTAATTACTTTTAACTATAATTTGATCCTTTTGCCTATTGTAGGCACAAAAAAAAGATAAAGATATATTCATTTCAGACTATTGTGTGGGATTTCATGTTCTTAAATGCTCTTTAAAAATTTGGAGAAAATTGTGCTTGAATGCAGATTTTGCCATCCTTGAGGGATCTTTAATTTGTTTGTTGTATGAGCAATTATAATAGATATAAACAGCCTGCTTCACTGCTTGTCTGCCATTCTGAAAATCTGTATTCCCGGACTCGAAAATGAGAGTGCCTATTGCTTATTTTTAGTGGGCTCGTTTTTTGGCAGTGACTCTGGAGGAAGAAAGAAAACTCCTGATGTGAGTGTGACCTGTCCATCATCCTAAGTAATTCTACATTCTGGCATAGGGGCCTCAACATTTCTGTGTTCTGCTGTTTTCCAGTTTGGTTTCTGGGAGTTGAATTATTCTGCCCAGCTCTTCATCCTGTGGAATGATCTAGAAGTGGCTATGGGGTGAAGTGGAAATAACTTCATGTATTATTGCTGTAGTTGGCTTCGGGCCCAAGATGTCCAGTCAAGGTGTAGAAGGAACTTTGGGATGTTCTGATTATCTGCCTTCACCCATGAATAACCTGTGCCGTGTGCCCACTTTTCCCCACGGAAGATCAAGACAGCAGAGATCAAGTGGATGTTGTGGGTCTGTCCGGGATGATGAAGGACTACAGTGAGTGGTTCTTTTGAAATCTTTGGTGGCCTCTTGTCTTCTTTTCTTGGTGGACATCTTGGACTTCTATTCCCATTCCCGTATACAAATGCACGTAGAAGTGGACCACCTTTGTCAAAAGAAAATAGGGCATTGTACTCTCTAATTTCCGTATGGAAGAAAAACGTTTTCCACCCCCATGTAGTGACTTTATTATAATCTAATCCGGATTTAGTGATTCTTGCTTCTTTCTGATGGGAAAACCTAAGAACTGTATGTCAAGAACATTATTTAATATGCCCAAAGGGGCAAGGCTCTTAGATGGAAAAAGGTTCCCTGCAAAATATCAAAGAGTTAACACAGCTTGAAGTACCCCCCCAACTCACCCACCCCCAAGTCAAAATATCTGTGAAACACTGAGAACACTGACTACACAGAATTCTCCTGAAGATCCAGTTAAGGCATATGGGTTACACATCTGCTTTAATATTCCCAGAATAAAAACATTTATTCTTATAAACTATGTCCGGTAGCTGTGGGAAATTAAATCATGCACATAGGAAGCAGTTGCGTTGATATCTTCAGTAGTAGGTAACTCTGAGGATATTTTTATAGGAAAGGATTGGGCCTTTGGGGCTGGAAACATTTTTATCTTTTTCGCTTCAGGCTGGAAATGAGGTAGGCTCCGTAGAAGTTCTGAGAGGAGATGGAGTTTCTGAAAACTCCCTGATGAAAATACCTGTCACTCATTTAACTCTCTGCCTAGCAACCAGGTTGACTTAAGATTCCTCTTGCTGAGGGAGATGTAAGCATCCCTGGCTAGTTAATACTATTGGTTTTGAAATCTCCGTTTTCATCTTGTTGGAATTGAGAGACCCAGATTCTCCTGGAGGATGGGAGTGGCTGGAATCTTCCTTGCACGTGATCCAACCCTCAAAGGCAACTTTAAGTTCAAAATTCCTTATGCTCTGGTTTGTCACCTCACCAAGGGTGTGTGTGTGTGTGTGTGTGTGTGTGTGGTGGGGTGGGGGTGGGGCACAAATAATACTAGAATTGACCGCTTTGAAGAGATATACAGCTGTGTATACGTCTCCATATATAACTGTTCTTCCAGTAAGTTGCAATGTTATAATATGATAAAAAGTCCTCCTGGGCTTTCCTTTGACAAATGAATTTAGCTCCATAAACCACAGTGGTTTGGTGCTGTAGAACCTGGTCGAATAACATGTTTGCATAACCCAGTCCTCCCTCCCATGATAACCATAGGCAGATTTACGCTTATTTTCTGTTCTGAAGTGAAGCTACATATTTTCATAAGCATGCTCCAGTTTTAATTGTGTAATTAAGTTGCTGACATAAGCAACTATGCAATTTCACATTAAGGTAAGGATTCGTAAAGGCATGCATTTGCATAATTTAATTTTCTGCACAGAAGATATTGAAAATCAATAGCATGATTCATAGCCATACCATATCATTGCCATGCCGCCATCGGTTGGCTGTTTGAGCTTAGGAGGGTACAAAGAGTATTAAAATTGATTGAATTTGGTGTGCTGACTCTGTAGCTTTACTTGGGAACCACAGACTGTTTCTATTTGCAAATCTTCTGTTCCTTGCCAATACAATATGAAGTTGTTTAATATACTCTATATACATTTTGACTGCTTTTCAAATAATAGTTTCTAGAAAATTGTTATTTTTTTTTTTAGAATCACGTTATTATTAACTGAAGTGCATTGAGGAGAGAACTGAAAATTTTGTTTTAATTTATGCAGCAATCCAGTAATACATGATGATGTTTTTATTGGGGGTTGGGGTAAGGAATCACACATTACTGACAGATGTAATAAAAGGGAAAACTAAATATAGACACCTTTAATGAATAATTTATGTGTTGAACAAAACAAATCTGGTGCCAAGTGATAGAGTCCTTGGCTACACTGTTCCTTTCTGCATGGCCGCCCTGAGGGTTTGCTTATTAGGTGGTCAGGATGGTTCCTGCTTCAGATCTTTCTGAAGGAGAAGGTGGCGTTTTTGTTATGTATGCACACACATACACATACACATACACATACACATACACATACACATACTGTTACATCCTCTACCTGCCAGAGTAGTCGCCTTGGACTTTTCTGTCATTCATTCATTCACTCACTATTCATGAACACACAGTATGTGGGGGAAGCTCCATTCTGGGGGTGTGTTGGCAGTAGTCCAGGAAACACATGCGCTTTTCCTGGGTCCCTTGAGTCCTTCAGAACCCATGGAATATGGCTTTCAGAAGCAAGTTTTCCTGCCCAAGCTGCCCTGGTTATGTGAAACACACCTTGTACTTCAGTACTTTGAGGGAGAGTGAGCAAGACAAGGGGGACCCATCTTTCTTGGGGTGGCCCTCAGCTCTTCTGTTACTACTTGTCAGCTGGGCTGTGTTCGACATTACCGCAGCTCCTGTTTTGTCCCAAGAGACCCATCTTTAGACAGGCAGTTTCTGCTGCTCAGCTCAGATCCATGTTCCCTATGTCACTTGGAAGGTGACTGCTCATTACGGGTATTGAGTGCATAGGGGAGGATCTTATGGTGTCAACTTCTCTGTTTCTTCAACTGGATATATCTTTGTGGATTTGCTTTTGCATTAATCATTTAGTTTGCTTCGGGAGCTGGTTAAGGGTGGGACCTCAAACCTGATGGCCTCCATGCAAACTTCTTCAAGGCTATTGGGATACAGGTCCTGATCTAAGCAAGGGGCCTGGAGATGTGGGCTCACCGGACTCAGCTGTGGACCTGCCACTGGGCAGCACTGATGCTCCTCCAATACGAGACCTTCCTGGCAGTCTCTGTGCGCCTTGCACTACCCTGATGATCCCAGAGGTTCTGGGAATCGGGGGTAGTGGGAGTTACGAGTCTGAGTTCCATCAGAGCATGGGGAGGAATTAATATCCTTGAAGAACACCCCATTCCTTCCTTAATTTCCCACCTGGTTTGTTTGTGAGCTTTCAGGTTAGAACTCTGTTCTTGCTCAGTTTGGAGCCATGTTTTGGTCAGTTCTGCAGCAGGCCAGCTCCCCTGTGCTCTGCCAACCCTGCAACAGTGTGAAGCCTTTGGCTGTGAAGTTACAGACCTTGAGGACAAGAGTTGGGAATGTCAAAGATAAGGGCGACCTTAGGCCCAGCTCCCTTGGGACATTTGCTGGTTTTTATCTCTGGCTTCAATGTAGAATCACACAGAGGCAGAAGCAGTATTTCATTCTCACAGCCCCAGCTACCCAGAAGACTGAGGCAGGAGTTTGGGGCTAGCCTGAGCTACATAGCAACACCCAAAACTGGTGTCTTAGCTCCACCCCAGACCAATTAAATCCAAGTTCCAGGGTATAGTTTTGTGTTTTTTCCCCTCCCCTTTTGATATAAGGGATTGAACCCAGGAGTGCTCAACACTGAGTTGCATCCACAGCCCTTTTAAAAAATATTTTTAAAAAATTTGATACAAGGTCTTGCTAAGTTGCTTAGGACCTTGCTAATTTGATGAGGCTGGTGTTGAACCTGGGATCCTTCTGTTTCAGCCTCCTAAGCTGCTGGGGTTACAGGCGTGCACCACCACACCTGGCTTTTTTGGTTAAAAGCAGTTCAGACCACTATTCTAAAAATGGCCCTTTATGAATGGAGAAATTGGCAATCAGAAGTTGAAGCAACTGTTTACAAGACACTGTGGGTCTCACTGGGGTGTCTTTTGCATGTGAGAAAGAGAAAAAGACACTTGAACAGGTAATTGGTTCATGAAGCTATAAAGCCACAGATAGGGCTGGCTTTAAATTGCCTTTGTCCAGGTCATAGACATTATCAAGAGAGTTCATCTATAGGTTTGCCTCCTCTGACTTGGTTCCATTTTTTATCTCCTCTGTTGATACCTTACTTGATCCTTGGCCACTCTCTCAAGGCTCGGGGCTAATGTTATAACACCTCTAGAAGGAAAGAAGAATCTCTGATTGGCTGATATCCCTAGGCCAGGATGCATCAGTGGGAACAGGGAGATGATATAGTGATTGACAGGCTGAAACCAAAGTCTTTCGCTAGAGCTGGCAAGATTGGGGATGACTGGGAGTGGCTGTCCAATCTGTAATACCCACTTAGGTTTATTATTGCAAATGAGGAGACTGTGGAGTAAATTTCTACTGTGTTGTGTTAAAAGGAACATCCTTAGGTCAATTGAATTTAGCAGAGTTTATTTGAACAAAACCAAAAATGATTTGTGGATTGAGTGGGTTCTGAGAACTCCAACCAACATGTGATCCGACGGCATTTGTAGGGAAATGAAGGTGAGACAGAGGAAAAACAAGAACTTAACAGGCTACAGCTTAGTCAGTCACCTGGTTGGCTGGTTACCCATTAATTGTTTGCAATCTAATATTAATTGGCTGCAGGTGCTTCTGCACCCAGCCAAAGCTCAGTTACTGTGGTTAAACTTACATGTTGGTGTGGTCTCTTGGCCTCAGTCTAAATCCAGGGCCACTTACAAAAATGTCATTCTTTACAGGCATTTAAAAAGCATTGTATAATCAGTCGTTTTTACTCCTTTTGTGTGGACACAACGAGAAAGAGTTAATTGACAGAACTTACTTAAAGCAGAGAAAATAGGCAAATAAAAAAGTTTCCCATATGCAAAGAACATAAATAATCCTAATGATTAATAATTCAGTTTTATTTTGTGGAGGGTTAATGGCTTAGGGGACTAGAATGTGAGAAACTTAACCTTTGACCTCTAGAAGCTCAAAATGGCCAACTTCCTGGGGGCTCTGAAGGGTACATCTCTACAATCGCAGGAGACATTGGATGATGGGTACCTAAGCCTTCATTGTAGTTTATGGATGGGTAGTAATTTAATCAGGACCAGTGAATAAATATGGGGATACTAGGTCTACTGTTTGGTTATGTTTTGGGGTTAATCAGATTTCCCCTTTCCTCTAAAGGGCTCATACTCTACAGAATCTCTCTGCTCAGGCATTACTTGTGTTAAAGCTTGTCTGTGCACTTGAAGTGGAAGCATAAAGTACTTCTTTTTCCTGATTTTTCTGTTCCAGCCTGTCACATCCTCATCAAAGCTATATCATAATATTATTATTATTGACGAATTTGGAATGGAAAATGTATTGTGCTTTCTCGTGGCTCTCTTCATCTTAAATTGAATATACAGTTCCTCTCCCCGTTTTCTTTTACTTTTGCAAAGCACTTGATTTTGTTTGGGTGGATTTGAATATTAACATCGTCAGGTGGTGGGTATTGTTGGAGTATAATTCTGTTTCATTTTGGATTCCGGGCACCTGTGATAGTTCTCATCTAATATATCAGTGCATTCAGGTGTGGATTCACAACAAGAGAAATTTGCATCCATGAAGAGGCTGGGAGAAGGGTCTTTGAACGCGGGAGCAGGCAGATGGGAACTCTCCATAATGGGGTTGAATATTTTTGCTTTTGCTTGACGGATCGGATTCATTTCTAGTTTTCCAAAAAATACATCATTAAGTGGTGTTTCTTTTCTGAGATTTTTGTGGGGGGCTTCTTGTTTCGGTGGCTCAGTACTGCAGGTGACTATTTGTGGGCCCAAGGGTGTGGAACACGGGTATTCACCACGGGAGTCATTCTCGTGTCACACTGTGCTTTCTTTGGGTGGCATAGGCCTTGATACCCTGGTCTGCATGCTTACCTACGGGTCCTTGAACCAGTATGTGTTTCTGAGTTTTTTCCTCTACTTATAAAACAAGTAGAATGAGCCCCAGCTCTGTGAAGATCACATAGGCCAGGGGACCTGGGCTTATTGATGTAAGTAGAACCAAAGTCGTAGATTCCAGTTCTACTATTTATCTGACCTTGGGCCAGTGACAGTTACAACCATTTCTTGAAACTTCAGTTGGCTTATTGTTTGTTCTACTGCACGGTGGTGTTTTGCAGACCAAAAAAAAAAAAAAAAAAAAAAAAAATAGTGCATACAAAAGAGTTAATGTCCTGTGCTTTTGCTACAAAGTGAAGGGCTCATGGTAAGCTGTTATATGAGCAGTAGTCATGATAATCTGTGGGTTCTCCAAGGTCTTTGCTTCTCTGAAGTCTCCCTGATCTGTTCATGAGACCCCCTGTGTGTATGTGGTGGGGTGATGACTTTGTCTCACTGTGGGTCTCCTCTCCCACTTGCAGCGTTGACGGAAGGCTACGTCGGGACCCTGCATGACAGCAGACACGGCAGCTCAGTGCAGATCCGCAGACGCAAGGCTTCAGGGGATCCATACTGGGCCTACTCGGGTAAGTCACGCTGTTGGGATTGGCACTACAGGCATCTGGTCAAGTCTGGTTCAAAATCCTGCTTGTATCACGTTCACACCTGAGTTCTGTTTATTGCACCCTTTTATAGTTCACTACTAGTGAAGTTGAAAATCTTCAAACCTGTTTTTCTCAAGGTTGTTAATCTTTCCCACCGGTTTTCTCCCTCAATTTGTGTTTATTTCTGAACTCATTCATGAGTTATTGTACCTAACCTGTGACTTTCCTGAAGATGCGCATTTTCTTTTCTGTTTCTTTGGTGGCTATGTTTTTCAGAGATCACAAATTGTAAGGCTGGTCTTCAGCTGCTTAAACTTCTGCTAAGTATTACAAAGCATTAGATATCTAAAACTAAGCAGAGAAATGCTTTATTTTATGCTTTATCTTTATTTTCGAATCAGTCTTGTTTGTGGAATTTATTGTAGTTCTGTAGACTGCAGTAGTTTTCATTTATATTTTGACTATTAGCCTTTGAGCCAGTGAAATGAGAGATCCTTGTTACAGCTGTGTTGACAATTATATTGGAAATAATTTTCTTTCATTTTAAGTTGGGGGGAATAGAGATATACCCAGTGGAGACATTTTTGCAGCAGGGTCCCCACAGTTAACCAAAATGTGGATTGTGATTTCATAAAGAGATTGCAAAGCTCAAAAATATATGGAAAATGGATTATAGCTAATTAAGAAAGAATACTTGAGGAAGATAGAGCACTTTGGAAATTACTTTGACACTGAAAAATTCGGATTGCTTATATGAAGGAGCTGAGAGTCATAGAGGATTAGTCTTAATAATGAATCTATGCATTATGCAATGTTGTTGCATATAGAGCGGAAAGCTCTCCTTTCATCGTGAATGCTCTGGTTTTAAATTCTGAATTTCCGCCTGCAAATCCTGTTAAATTTGTGTCAGTGTGAAATTTATAGGTCTGATCTTTAATTACACCTTATCTATTGGCTTTTTGCATCCTTTTGTCTATTGATAAATCTCCTGCCCCTACAGGGAGAAAAGCCTATCTGTTTTGTTTTGCTCCTAGCAGATAGTGATTCTGAAGTCTTCCATCACATCCAGTTCTTTGTGATTAGAATTATCTAATTAGAGCCTTTTTGTCACCATTTCTGATAAATGAAGGAAATTGGGAGATGAAGGCCAAAATTACATATATATATATATATATATATATATATATATATATATAGCTTCATGCCAAGAAACCCAAAGAAAATTTATCATTTTATTCTTTTCGGCTCTGATATCAGTCAGGAAGAAGTATAAAGTGGCCAGCTATTTACAGTTCGTCAATTTAGAATGATAATGCTGTTACTCAGGAAATTGGAAGTTATATCCCATCAGCATCTCCAGTTGCCATTGAGGCAAAGAAAGGAAAGGCCTAAAACTTCTCTCGTTATTCAGTTGAGAATGGATAGAAGCGGTGTTATCTTTGGGATGGAGGCATGATTGATGTCCTTCCTTGGGTGGGCTTAAGCAGCCTCTGGTCCCCGTGGAATGCACGGTGTCTGGATGTGGGTACCTCGTCTGGCAGTGGCATAAGTTGAAGCACTGGCACACTTTTTCTGAAAAGACACATCTTGGACTTTTCAGGTCACGTGGTCTCAGTTTCAGCTACTCAGATTGGCTGTGATGGGGTCGGAGCAGCCACAGAGAGTACGAGGCTGTGTTCAGATAAAACTTTATGAATTTGAGTTTTATAGAATTTGTCTGTGTCCTGTTCTTTCAACTTTTCCACCCAACCATTTAGAACTACAATAAAGCAGTCTTTCTTCACAGGCTGTGCAAAAACAGGTTTCTAGTTAGATAGGGTTCACAGGCCACCGCTTGTCAACTCTTGTTTTAATTGATATTTTCTCTCTGAAATTCAGATTAGGATAGTGGATTGAGGAATCCTTCAGAGGCTATGAAGTGGTTTGTTAGGTGTAATAGAGAAAATAAGGAGAGGAGACAGATATCAGATAATGGTACAGATTGATATCCATATATCCTTATCGAAAATGCTTGGGAGTATTTCAGGGTTTTTTTTGGGGGGGGGACAGTTTACCAGGTCAGCAGCACTCAACCACTGAGCCACATCCCCAGCCCATTTTTGTATTTTATTTAGAGACGGGGTCCTGCTGAGTTGCTTAGCACCTCGCTTTTGCTGAAGCTCGCTTTGAATTCGCGATCCTCCTGCCTCAGCCTCCCAAACTACTTGGATTACAGGAGAGCGCCACCATGCCTGGTGATTTCAGGTTTTGCAATATTTGCATATATAAAATGAAATGTCTTGGAATTGAGAACCAGGACTGAGCATGAAATTCATTTGTTTCATATGAACCTTATATAGACAGCTTGAGGCTGATTTTATAGAACATTTTTACTGTGTCCATGTTTTGACTGGGCTATGCCACAAGGTCATTATGGAATTTTTACTTGTTGCATCATGTTGGTTCTCAGTTTTGGGTCATGGAATCTCGTTTAGATTTTTGAGTCAGGGATGCTTAACTTGTATGCGATCATCATGGGTGAGATGGTGCTTGCTGAGAATTCCACGGTCCCAGTGGTTATCACATGCCAAAGTGACTGTGGTACTGATTTCCACAGCAAGAAGATGTGCGGTCCATCAGAGACACTTGGCCAATAAAGAAAGGGCAGGAAGAGTTGGAGCCTGTTGTTTTTTGGCAGTTCAACACCTTAGAACTATAGCACACCCTGAAGTAGGATTAATAGTTGCACATGTGAATTTCAAGGTATAAATGTTGCTTGGCAAATAAGACTGACAAATGAAGTCAGGCTCTTTGCTGGTGGAAATGTTCTTAAATTTAGCTAAGCTGAAGCAGGCCATTCTGAAAGGTTGGATTAATGGTCCATACTTTATTTTCCTGTCTTATTCTCTGATTTCATTTGGTTTCTCCTACGATACTGTCTTGGGTGGCTTTGGGGGGTGTGGTGTGTGAGAGTATGGTTTGGTTCATTGGTTGGTTGGTTGGTTGGTTGGTTGGTGATGCTGGGGATTAAATCCAGAGCTTTGTCCATGGTAGGCAAGTGTTCTTCCAACTGAGCTATATCCCAGCCTTGAGAGTCTAAATTTTGTATTCATATAGAGAGACCACAGTTTTATCAGTTAAGATTCTGCAAGTACATGTAGTTGCTCGATGCCTCAGTTTTCCCATCTGTGAAATGGGGAACAATTAACAGGACTTCCCTCATAGGGTTGTTGTGGGGTTGAGTTTAACATTATCAGTAGGTACCTATTGCTGACACTGTTACACGACTTGGCTGCTGTTGAAGTTGTTCATTGAATTCTCTTTGGGCAGTCGTGATTGACAGTGGGTCAATTACTAGGTAATACTGAGAGCTAGTACCCAAGATTCATTCAGCTGTTATTCACAAGAATTGTCTAGTTGGGATTTGGGGAATCTCAGTTTTTATCAGTTAGGATTTTGGAAGGACACCTAATTGCTCACAGCCTCAGTTTCCCCATTTGTGTTGAGCCTTTTCCACAGCATTCTCAGTGGGTTCTGGTGATCCTTCTGTTGGGATGGACTTGGGAGCAGGGAAGGCCAGTGGAGAGGGTGGTGTTTTGGGGACTGGGTCAAGGTGACCAGTGGTGTTGCCTGGTTTGGGTTACAGTGTTCTGCTCCTTAAGTTACCTTTGTGTGGAGTGAAGCTTGATTGATGTGGACTCTGTTATTCTGATGACATCCCTCCCAGACCTGACAGATGATTGCATGAGGTTCTGATCGTGGATGGCTTGGTTTTGGGACATCTTCCATATCACCCATAGTTCGTTAATATTGGGATAACACTTCACTTCTCACTTTAGGACGAGCCTAGCTATTTCATTTCCCCTGTGTCACTTTAGATAATGGAGACATCTACTTATCTTTGAAATGTCAAAAAAACTTTGCTTTCATAGTCTTATCCAAGTATTCCTTTGTGAACACCTGCAACTTTAGTAGAGGGACTCTGGATGGCAGAACCTGTTCAGTTCTGTCATGGTCATCTATATGGGTCACCTTTGTGGTTCTTAATTTAGTCTCCTATACAAAGGGATCATAATATCAGCTCAGTGGGAGAAAAAAATCATCCATCAGGTAGATAAGAAGATATTATTGTTAACTCTTAGTAATAGGAGTATAATTTCAAGATTGATTTATATGTCCTTGGATTTCTTTTTTCACATGCTAACACAGACGGGGAATCAAAGGGAATGATCCTTTAATATATTTCATGTAGAATGACATCAGGAAAAAATACAATAGTTTAAAAACATATTTCAATGGGAATATTAAAACAATTTCTCTTCTGTTCCTTTTACCCAGCTAAGATGTAGATACTTTTTCTCTGTGACTTGAAGTGATGACAGCTCATGAATTTTTGGAGTTTTCCCAGAACTTCTGTAATTATTACACGAAAAGTAACACATGTTGGGTACGTCACTGTTGCCGGAAAGAGGAATGAGAAACAAATCTGGGACAAGCCAACTGGAAATTCAAGGCATTTTTATAAAGCAGTTTTCTCTCTTCTCCCTCAGATACTTAGAGAAAAACAGGTGTGGTCTCCGCCACCCCATTTCCCCCCACATCTTTAATACTCTACATCTCATGTTCCTTCTGTGTTTAAAGAACTATAAAGTCAGGCAGGTGTGATGGTGCAGGCCTGTAATCCCAGCAACTTGGGAGGCTGAGGCGTGTTTGAGACCAGTCTTGGTAACTTAGCCAGTTCCTGTTTCAAAAAGAAAAAAAATTAGAAAGGGCTGGGGATGCATCTCAGGGGTAGAGCACCCCTCGGCTCAATCCCTAGTACCAAGAAATAAAAATAAATAAAATAAAATAGAAACTTAATCAAGTCATCATTAGAAGAATCCAAAATTGAAGCATGTATTGACCACAACTCTTTGCAAAAGTTCTGGCATTGGGGTTAGATGAAGGTCAAGTGGCCTAAGAGGCATTCCTTCCTAAACCAGGGGACATGCATGGTCCTGAGGTCGATGACTTGCTCAGCTGTCATCGGGAGATAAATGGGCACACTTGATGGGATGACTTGGAGGATTTGATGTATGCCAGCACGTGGTATAATTTTTGGCTTGCACCCAGCCTATCAATTATATGCCACCCCACTATGTGTTCATGTGAACATCTTGTTTTGTAGCAAGATGCAAGTGCGTGTGTTATTGCTCCTGCTAAATGTAGAATCTTTGAGGACAATGGTTATAGTTTAGGATACCTGGCTTCTCCTGCTGTGTCAGAACATCTCCTTTTGTGGATATTCGGGGCACAATTTTCAAATGGACAGAGGGATGGACAGATGGATGAAGATCTTGACAGTCTGTGCTGAGGCACTCACTCTTGGGGGCGGGGAGGTCCTGCCATGAGCTTCTGATACAATAGAGGGTGATTCTCAAAAGCTTTCCCTGTTGGATTCCTTCGAGTAACAAGCTCCCCTGGTGAACTTAAAGATATAATTAAAATTTCTTAAAATTTCATTTCCATACCTATTTTTAAGAAGGTCTGTGCAGGGTAAATCAAAATATGCATGCCTGCAGATGTCTGCCTTTGTCATTAGAAGAATGGAAGGCACGGCAGAGTCCCCAAGGTTTAATGTTAATATTGTCAGATTATTTGCACCCCTCCTAAAGCCTCCTACGAAGTCTCTTAAGGGAATCATTCCCTGGAGAGCTTCTCTTCTTTGCAGTAGACATCTCTGCTCCAATGGAGCCACATCCCTGGGTAGAGATCAGCCTTGCATTCACTCTTGACCATCCCAGCCCCAAAGCTATCTTGGCCCTCCTTGATCCATCTTTCCCGAGTCTCCTTTATATTTTACTTTCCATCTTCTTTCCACGTCCACATTAATCCGATGACACTTTGTAAGTCAGAGTTACTTGTTTGTCATGCTTGTTAACTGCTTATTCTCTGCCAGGTGTGCTATCACAAGAGGTACCAGAGCAGCTACTTTGCAGAATTGCTTCTGCCAAATCTCTACCTTTAAGGGTGGATAAGGAGGCTCACGGGCCTTTGAGACCTGAAACGCTCAGATGGTGACAAGGGAACTGGAAGGAGCTTAGTATATCCAGAGCATGTAGCAGGCCAAGGAAAGTTCAGGGATTAATGCAGAATATTGGATTTGGGATATGGAGAGGGTTGCAGTATTCCAGGGACCTAGAATTTCTTTCCAGAGGTATTAGGGAGTTATGAATGGATTTCATGGACAAACTGTTGCTTTGGGGTAAGAACACCGTTTGAGGATTGGTTGGAGGAAGGAAAAGTGTGAGAAGAAGAATGTTGAGAACTAATCATATCCCATGGGGATTTATTATTGCATGTACGCGGAAGAGAAAGTAAAAGGAATTGTCTAGCCTAATCCCCGAGGGTGACTGAAGATGGTACTGCATTTAATTTAAAATGAGTGAAAGGGAACAGGAGAGTGGGATAGTTGTACAGTTTGGACTTGAACCAATTAAGATGCGTTGTAGTGTTCTGCCCATCCTGTGTTCTTGAGTCTCGTCGTTCTTTGAGTAGTACCTTTGTCTGTAATTAATCTTCCTCGATCCATGTTCCTATCTCCATGTTTTGGGGGTAGGAGGCCCTTAAACTAGGGAACACATTGTAGGACAAACTGTCTTCCTGTTGGTATTCTTCTTCTTTTGTGTTCCATCTGTGTTAATAGGGATAAAAAGAATGAGTCAAAAAAACTACATGGTCCCCTATTTGTCAGGGCTTTCAGTATATAAAGGAAAAAAAATGTGCCAACATTGGCTTTGGGGACCTTGAACTTGTCTCAGTACTGGGCCACTTTGCCTTTTTTTTTTTTTTTCCTTACCATTTGAAAGAAGTTGTTTTCTCAGCTCAGGTATTTTTTCCCTTCCTTCTCCCGAGCTGTATTTGAATCCTTGCTACTCCTGGAGCTAGTTTCATAAGCGTTTGTAAAGTTCACGGATGCTGATGGGTAGGAGGAGGAACTATTGTCCAATGTGGTGCTGGTATCAAGTGCTTTGCGTCCGTGATGATGCAGCGGTAATGGGGCTTTTGAAACACCAGCGAATGGAAAGCTGAGAATTTTGATGAAGCCTTTTTGGAGGACTTTTTGGTAACATCTGTGAAAAAATTAAATATTGATAGTCTTTCCTCCAGCGCTTCTGCTTTTAGGGACTTATCTTTTAGATACACTTGTGCATGTCCCCTAAGTGGCACTGTGTTGAGCAATCTAAATGACCATCAGGAGGGATTTGGGTACTTATAGTACATTCTTATGGTGAAACACTTCCCCAACAGCCACCAAAACAAAGTAGGTCGAGCTAGAGGAGGAGTTAAGATAATATGGGTAAAATGGTCCTGTTCATGAATACAGTCGAGAATTTTGGAGACTGGCCACCAAAGTTAATTGTGGGGGTATTACTGAGAAGTGAGATGTATTGTATCTTTACATTCTTATTTCTAGAATTGTTGAATATTTTATGAAAGTATATTATATTTTATGAAAGTATATCAAGAATCAAGTTTCCTATTACCAATATATCCATAATATGGAAACTTATATATATATATAATTTTAAAAAATACATAATATATTTCATTTTATTAATATATAAAATAAAGTATGTATTTATAGTGAAAAAATTTTTAGTTGTAAATGGACACAAAACTATTTATTTATTTATTTATATGTGGTGTTGAGGATGGAATCCAGTGCCTCACACATGCTAGGCAAGAGCTCCACCACTGAGCTACAACCCCAGCCCCCATGTATTTATAGTTTGTATATATATATAAACTATATATGTGTGTGTGTGTGTGTGTGTAAAATGTATATAATTTTTTGAACAGGGATTGAACCCAGAGGCATTTATCCTCTGAGCCACATCCCCAGGCCTTTTAAAATGTTTTTATTTTGTAAAAGGATCTCACTTAATTGCAGAGGGCCTTTCTTAGGGTTAGGGCTAGCTTTGAACTGTCAGTCCTTCTGCCTCCCAAGCCCCTGGGATTACAGGTGTGCGCCACTGTGCCCAGCTTAAGAGGGAAGCCAGAGGGAAAGCAAAAGCCTTTTTCTCTCTTTAATTGGCTGTATCTAGTTTTTTTTTTTTTTTTTTTTTTTTTTTTAAGGTGGATGTTTTCACCGGCAATTCAAATTTTATAAAACGCTGATACGAACCATGCAGAAATTAATGAACTGATATTGACTCAGTGTGAAAATGAACATGGAGATTTATTGGGCAAAGCAGTAAATATTGACCCAGGCAGAGATAAGGTCAATATTTACTTTGACATTACATAAATCCTTATATTCATTAATCTATAAGTTTAGTGGATCTACAGAAGGCACACAGAGAGTTATATCTAAGTATATATTTTTCATATCTGTGATGGATCAAAGTCAAACATCTTTCTTTTTTTTTTCTTGGTTGTAAATTTGAAATGATGATTTTTCTCTCACCTTTGAAACTGAGTTCTTGGGGAGAGGCCTGGAGGAAGTGTGGCAGGCAGGAGGATGTGATTAATTTACATGTTGGGAGGGAAAGTATACCTGGCCCACTATGTGCCTAACAGATTCCCAAATGCTGTGTGATGTCCTTAAAGGCTGCAGGTCTTACTTTGTAACCTGACAAAATGTACTCGTTTATTGTATCTGATTTGGTTCACAAAACCCACTTTCTGCTGATATAAAACAAAGGAAAATTTTGTCTTTCCCTCCAGATATTGTTAAGCTACCTTTTGTAGAATTTTCTTTTGACAAATAAAATATCATTGGTATGTGTCATGCTGGGTACCACTTTGTTGGTCCTTGTCGAAATTATTAAGTTGAAGTCTTCCTACTTTTCTTGGCAAGGTAGTCTTGGTGGTAGTGTAACAAGTTAAGGGAGGGCCAGCCATAGTGACATACGTTTTTAATCCCAGCGACTTGGGAGGCTGAGATAGTAGTTTCACAAGTCTGTGGCCAGCCTTAGCAACTTATTGAGACCTTGTCTCAAATACAATGGAAGGGGCCTGAGAATGTGGCTCAGGGTTAGTGCTTGTCTAGTACTGCCACGAATAAACAAAATAAATAAAATTATGGGGGAGCTTTTTTACTGGATTGTGAACTTTTAATATTGCTAGAATGTAGCTGGATTAAGCATCTAATGTATGCATAAATTTTTTCTTCTATTTCAATGCAGAAACTAATTCAATCACAAGGTTAAGTTGCTGGGATTAAAAATGTGTCTTACATGGACATTCATCTGTTGAGTTAGTCAGTTGTCTGTTACTGTGACAAAAGGCCCAAGCCAATCAACTTACAAGGAGAAAGGTTAATTTGGTGCATAGTTTCAGAGATTCCTCTGTTGTTCTGGGCCCATGAGTAGACATTGCATCTTGGTGGTGGTGAGTGGTAAAGGAAGCCATCGAGAGGGTCTAGTATTCCCTTCATTGGCACTCCCTTAATGAGATAACTTCTTCCCAATAGATCCCAGCTTCTTCTCAATAGATCCATCCATCCATCCATCCATCCATCCATCCATCCATCCGTCTTTTGGTGACGATCAAACCCAGGGCCTTAAATTTGCTAGGCAAGCACTCTACCACGGAGCTGTATTCCCAGCCCTTAGACCCTCTCCTTTTAAAGGTTTTACCTGCTTACAGCAATGTCACAGGTTAGTGACCAAGCCTTTAATACATCAGCCTTTGGGGGTGTTCAAGATCAAAACCATAGCACCTGGAGTCTTCTTTGAGTGACAGTGCTATGCTCCAGGGGTTTGTTGACTGATTCTAAAATGATCCTCACCTTTACCTCTCATCCGGTGGTACTCTTTTATGACCAAACCTATTTGAGATCAGCAGCCTTCAGACTTGTGTATTTGGGTTAATTTTCATGCTGTTAAAACAGAAATGTTTCTTTTACTTTAAACCCCATTTCCTATTACGTAACAAAGACCTATAGGTAAAAAAAAAAAAAAAAACTCAACATTAGTATGCTCGTAGTTTAGAATCTTCCCTTTTTGTGAAATACTTGGTAGTAACTTTTGGAATACTCACTTTTTATTAATACCTCTCTACCATATATTTTCACTAACTTTAACATTGGATGTGACTATTGTGCTACAAGGATTTGACATAATAAATGTGATACAGTCATTTCTTCTTGCATGGATTTTTAATCAAAGAGAAACTCTGGTAGGGATACATCTTTAGCACCTTGTGATTACTTGCTGATAGCTCTTTCCACCGAAAAGCAATTGGACTGGCTCAGAGTCTTTAGCAGGGAGAGTATGTGAAAGCTTGACCATGTGAATTGCATCAGTTCCTGGTACTCCTTCTATTTAGCAAGCCCTGCTAGTTTTCCATTTTGGGTGTGCTCTGTTTCCTTTTAAAGTCTAGTTAAGACTTTTTAAAAGTGGGCCATTTTAAAGACAACTGTTATCTAAACAGTTGCGCAGCTGGTATTCCAGTTGGGTAGGTATAGGTTTTCTTCTGTGGAAAGTCTTCTCGGCATCCTGGAAGGACTTGGAAAAGCCACCTGTTTCCTGCCATGCAATCAAACTGGTTTGCAATATAAAAAAATACAAAGGGTATGGAGATTCCTTGAATCGGTTTATAAATTAAGGAAAATATTGAGTGTCCTGATTCAGAAACCACAGCTCATTGTAAGTACTGGCTCTAGTATGTGTAAATAGGGAATAGTTACAAATCTTAATAGTTTACATGTGACCCCTCCCCTCTGAATTGCTGCTCTGCCACTGCTCAAGAAAACTGCTTCCTCTATGGTGGGGTCTCCTCAGGGTCCTGTAGTGGACCCCCACAGGCATCCCCACCACCCATCCCAAACCTCTGGTTCCTCAAATGTTTTAAATGTCATCTCTGCATGTCACGATGGAGGGAGTTTCAGCGAGCAATAGGTTGAGGGTCCTGGATGTGTTTCCAACCCTGTCCTCCACGTCTGGGCTTGAGATTGACCAGGAAGTTGGGCAGGTCCTGGATACAGGTTTCTTGTACATGTTGCTTCACATTCTCCCAGTTTGCAGGCCATTCCCTGGGAGGAAAAATAAGCTCCTTTGGAAGCTGTGTGAAACTTTGCTGCTCCCAAAGGTACCATTTAGTAGCTCTGCTGGTTATCACTGGCACTTTTCTCTGTCCCATCCTTTCCTGTAGTTCCAAATATCAGGACGTTGTTCTTCCTTGGAGCAGGGTGTATGTGCCATTAGTACAATCAGTATCGATTGGCTATTGAGAAATTTTTAGCAGGGAAATGAAACACAAACCTCTGCTGAGCTGCTCCACTCACATCTGTTAAGGATGAGCAAAGCCATTTTGGGGCTTGTTTCTGCTTCTGCAGCTCATGGTGCTAATGGGGGGTACTCTTTTCTCACTGTTGTTAAGTACATAGTCCCCACTCTCCTCTTGGGGAGTGGTTTTGACACTTTTTGAAGGTCCTGTGGCTTTTATGTTCTTACACCACCTCCTAATGAGCTGTCTTATAACAGCCTCTTCATGTACAGATTGCCCTTGCTCTCACCATCCACTAGGGTGTGAAGAGGAAGTTTCCACACTCACAGCCAATTGGGCCGCTCACCTGCTGTGCCAGAAAGAACTAGTCGAGGTTCCACTTCCCTTTTGTCACTTGAGTACACTGTCTCTCGCAACGCGACCAGGATTTTTTTTTTCTCCTAAAATCTCACAGAAGTCATTTCCAAGAGCAGGTTCTGAAAAAATAACCCTGACAGATATGGCTTAACAAGGCCGTTTGTTATCACAAGGAAACTCTGGGCCACCTCTTTGTCCTGACTCTGTCATCTGTAAGGTACACTTTCGTCTTCTGGATACTTGGTCCTGCTTTCGCAGATATGCTTGGTCTTTAGGATCACTTGGCTTTAGGAGTTCTAGAAGTTAAGTAGGTGGCTTATCAAGCCCAGCGATAGGAAAGTGTCCCTTTCTTGGTTTTAATTTAAAAGCAAGTAATAAGCACTCCGCCCCCTGTGGAGTCAACCCATTGGCCAGACCCAGATCACCTGCTCAGGCTAACTATACCAGTTTCTGTCAAGAAGGAGGAGATTAGCATGACTGGCTTAGGCTGGTCAGGACTTAACTCCAAAGTCAGAGTAAATGGCTATTGGATAAATACCCTCTGGTTGCTGATACACTTGGCAACTTTTCCAGGTCTTTAAGGTTAGGCAACCCAACAGGGCTTCAGAATGAAGGAAGTTATAAATAAAGAAGCTTGTTTACTTTAGAAATAGAAATTTGATTTCAGAAGGCTGACCTCCTCATTGCAAATAATTTAAGTAGTAAATCTCTGAATTTGGAGTGCTTTATACTGTTCAAGTTTCTCTGTCTACTTATGTAGCCAGGGGTCATATAGGTTGCTATCGAAATTTAAACTAATTAAAGTGAAATGAAATTTAAAATCCAGTTCCCCAGTCACACTGGGCACGTTTCAAGTGGGTACCCGACTGCCCAGCCCAGGTGTAGAATGTTTTCATCCTTGCAGAAAGTTCTGTTGGACAGTGCCGTTCAGAGAATGTAGAAATTACAGAGGAGCCAGTAGGTGAACAGTTACTGAGAACTGACTCAGTCCCAGGCACTGGGCTGGTGTGCTGTTTCTTGTTTTTTCTTTTTTGAGACGGTTCTCTTTATGTTGTCCAGTCTGTTCTGCTACAACCTTGTGAGTAGCTGGGGCTTCAGGCACAGGTCACCAGTCCCTGGCACTCTGTCTAAATTGATGTTCTTATCAATCCCCAGAGCTGTGCTCTTTTTGAGGAAGGGAAAGTGGCTTCTTGGGCAGCAAGTGAGAAACCTCCCACCAACTGTCCACTCTACCTTCCCAATCACCAAGACTGAATTTGGGGAGTGGGACATTCTCCTCAATGGAAAGCATGAGGTCCAGATGTTGCTTTGTGATCTTCCCGAAAAGCTTGCAAAATGCTCCGAGTATGCAAACTTCTAAGATCAGGGTGGCCCACGTTGACCCCACCCCCACCCCCCTTTGTGGGACTCAAGAAGTAAGGCTAAATTATAGCTCCTGTGCATCATTTTCACCAAGGTTCTCCATCTTGGGCTGAATAAATCAGCAACTTAACAGTAAGTAGGGTGTTTTTGGGGATGGCAGTTTCTCTTGCCCATCTTCATTCATTGAGTCATTCACTGAGAAAGTATTGTGAAGCACTGGCCAGGTGGCCAGCTGAGTTCTAAACACGAGATGGCAACAGAGAACATAACATGAATTCCATTTCTACCTGATGGAGATGGACATTGTAAAATACACAAAATCAATGTGCAGTCTCCTCACATAGCGTGTGAAGTAAGTCAGGTCATGCTATAGAGACTGGCAGAGGCCAGCAAGGTGCTCTTGTAACCTGGAGAGATCTCTCTAATGAGAGCAAAGACCTAAATGTAATGAGGGACTGAGCCCTCTTATGCATCCCATGGGGTGGGCATCCCAGGCTAAGGGAAGGGGGACAGACACTGTGACCTTGGAAAGATTAAATGATGATGTACTGGAACCCTCTGTCTCTGGAGTTTGATTGAGCAAAAAGTTTTCTTTTGTGCTGAAGAAGTAGTTCTCAATGAGGGACTATTTTATCCCCCCTGGTAACAAACTTTTTTGTGTGTGGGGGGTGCATACTGGGGATTGAACCCAGGGGTCTCTTGCCACACAGATACACTGCCAGTCCTTTATATTTTACATTTTGAGACAGGGTCTCACCAAGTTGCTGAGGATGACTTGAACTTGCAATCCTTCTGCCTAAGCCTCCCGAGTTACTGGAATTACAGTCATGCTTTATTGAGGCCGGCCCCTGAAAATATTGTTTTTTTTTTTTTTTTTTTTTTTTTTGGTTGTGACAATTGGGGGTGACTGAGTAGGTAACTGGTATTTTGTGGTAGAGGCACAAAATCCTATTCAGCATCTTGAGATTCATAGAACGGTCCTTATTCGAAAGAATTATGTGGTCTCAAATGCCTAGAGTCCCAGGGTTGAGGAATCCTGGTCTAGAAGCTCACCAGAATTCATCCCTTCTGTGCACTTGGTCATCATGATGTTGTGAGAGTTAAACGTTGACTAACCAGTTATTGACCCAGATTTTTCCTTGAGTGAGTGTTGTGTGGCAAGAGCAAAGCAGAACTATATTGTGCAAGAGGGCTGATGCATTACAGTAGCAAGTGAGTGGCCTAGGATTCAGTCCAGTCTCTGGAGAATGGAGAATCCAAATGGAAAGTTGATAAGCTGAATATTGCAGAAGTCACTGCATGAAACCATCATGGCATGAATCACACTTCTGATCACCATGAGAATCCTTCATCTCCTGTCATGTGGAGGTGACAAAGGATGGTAGTGGTGAGATTGCTTTTATCATTGTTGTGTTATTTTTGAGATCCCTGATGACTACTCATGTATCAACTCTTTGATCTAAGAGGCTGTTAGAAAATAATATCCATTTTAGTATCACTAACCATGAAGGACCCTGAAGAATCAGCTGGCCACGTCGTTGCAGTACCGTGAGATAATTTATAGTCATCCAGTGGTAAACCTTGACAAGTCACTTCAGGGCTGTGCGAGGAATAGCCACTTCTTAAAGGATGTCTTTAACAAAGGGGGTGCAAAGGGAAATAGAGCTATGAATGGTGATTGACAGATCATTTGTTTTTTTTGGTCATGTGCCACCACCTTAATATTTGATGAGTTCCGTCAATGTAGTAATGGCCACAGATTCCTCTCAAAATCAAGTTTTCAACATTGTGTCCGGGTTAGACCAAAATTGCATCTTTCTGGGGTTTAAAGGCACGTCTGTTTATCTCTTCCTTTTCTAGTGCCTTAACTTTCCACAGCGCAGATTGGTCGTCATTGCCAGCCCTCTTGTACATGTGTGATTTTAAAGATGAATTCATCTGGTCACTGTTCCCGGAAGCTCAGAGTCTCTTTTCTTCTGAAAGTGAAATTTTATTATCAGTGATAGCCACTGAAGGTCAAACATACCAAGACCAAATATGTTTATCATGCAGTTAACAGATAGACCCATAGGTCTATCTATTTCCAAGAGCTTGACAATGTATAAGATCATTCATATACCAGGGCCACCCAGAAATAAACACACACACACACACACACATTCTCTCTCTCTCTCTCTCTCTCTCTCTCTCTCTCTCTCTCTCTCTCTCTCTCTCTCTTAATTGGAAGGATAGTATCATACCCAAGGATTGACATGTCATCTTAAATTGTATGTAGATGTGTTATTCTAGCTCTCTCTGTTCCTGCAGTTAAAAGCTGAAATCTGGAAAATTGATGATGAAGGTTATAGGAGATGCATCTTTCTCCTGCTCTGGATTTTTTCCCAATGCAAAAATTATGGGACAATTTAGTTTGTGCAATCCATACTGTTAAAAGAGACTTCATTTTTTGGAGACATTTTTACTTTTAAGTTTCTTCTATAGATTTTGAGTCTAACATCCCTATTGATACTGCATTTTCCAGGTCTCCATCTATATAGAAAAGGGGTAGGTTTGGGATATCCCATTTCTCTGATAGAAATAAAGACTGCATTTCAAAAGGAAAGATGGTGGCTGGGGTTGTGGCTCTGTGGTAGAGTTCTTGCCTAGCATGTATTAGGACCCAGGTTCAATCCCCAGCACTGTCTTTCACCTCCGCTAAGAGGAAAACACTTGCTTATCAAGGATGTAGTGTTCAACCCCATTATTATATTAAAACATTTTTTTTTAATTTAAATGCTAATAAAATAGCCAAAGATTATTAAAGCTTGCTATTTCAGAGCAAAAAGAATCACCACACTCCATTTCTTAAATGTTAATTTTTTAGTGGTCTGAGAGCTATCTCATGTTATTTTATTTTCCTCATATTTCCTTTTTGCTTTTTTAAATACATGGTGATTTTCTTGTACTAAATTATTTTTTTAAATTCTCCTCACACTGATGATTCTAAAATGTATAAGATTCCTATGTAAATAATTTTCCTTACGTTGGCTTCCCACGAGTTCTGCCATTTGTAGAATGCTTTACAAAATATTAAGAGCATTTGTAGTGTTCTTTAATATTAATTACATGGTACTTAAGTATTCTATTTTTAATTAGGTAAAGCTTTGATAGAAAAAGTGGAACACACACATTTTCACTGTTCAAAGACACTTTAGTGTATTGTGGAATACTTAACATGGGAGTAAAAAGGAATATTTGATACTTTATTTCTCTTCTCATTACAGAAAAGAATAGATTTATGTGTCAGGACAGGCAATATAATAATTAGAAATATATTAATTGATTTTAGATTTTTGTCTGTAAAATAGTAGTCATAAATACAGTTATTAGAATCCATGTTTATGGTCTTGGAATTTGATTGAGACAGAGAGTTATTCATCAAAAAAGCCGCCAGTCTCACCATTTATCACAACTGATCATGAATTTATATCTCTGCAACTCACAGGTGTGATGTATGTCTTCTTTTGGTAGGGACATTTACGACAGGAATTAATTTCAGACATTGGGAGACTTTTACAGTCATTTTAACTGTTGAGCCACCTAGATTTCAATAATTTCATTGGTTTCTTGGCATTCGTCTCTGGGAGGAGAGTCCTCTATACAAAACAGATATCATTAGTGCAGAATTGAGTCCTCCTCTGATGACCCGCCTGCACTACTGATTCTATGTGGAAGTTTCTGGCAAGGAGCTGGGTACAGGTGGTTGGTTGCTCAGGGTGATTTCCCCAGGTCTGCACCTGAAAGATTAGTGGAGTTGGCTGTTAATAGGCCTTTCATGGAAGGAAAGTTTGGTGACTGAGGAAGATGGGGAAATGCTGAATAAAGACAGTAATGCTGCTTTCTTTATTGGAGGACATCTTGGCGCCTTTATCTGTACTCCTCATACAGAATTTGATGCTCTCCTTCACTGTGCACTTAGACATTCCTTTAAGGAAGAAAGGAGGGCTGGGGTTGTAGCTCAGTGGTAAAGTGCTTGCCTAGCATGTGTGTGTCACTGGGTTCAATTCTCAGCACCACATATAAATAAAATATAAAGGTCCATTGACAACTAAATATTAAAAAGAAAAGGAAAGAAAGAAGAAAATGTGTGTGTGTTGTGTGTGTGTGTGTTCAAGTGTGCAGCAGGTGGGAGGTAGGAGGTTGATTCTCCTGAGCTGGGTCAATGTCTGCTTTCATTAGTGAATTCCCAACAGCTCAAAATTGTCCTACCCTTGAGGAGTGTGGTGACCAGGAAATTTCAGTCTGAAAAGATGAGTTTCCAGTGATTCCTACACTTAGCATAAAGTAGCTATAGGCAAGACTATGCCAGTGTACATCAGAAATGTTTTCCTCTTTTATTTGTTTGAAATGGAGCATTTGTATATTAAAGAATTCCTTGGGGGGTGGGACGCTGTTTAGTTTAATGTGATGAAAATCTGTGTTTAAATCACTATAAATGAAAACATTTACTCGAAATGACTATATTCAAATTTATGGACATGTTTTTATGTATTCCCTTCCTTAAGAGAGTGATGATGTATGAGAGTTTTATTTCATATTGATTTTGGGGATTATAAAATCATCGCCCCAAATGACTAGCTGAAAGGAATAATTCACCCCCCTCACCCAGTTGAATTTCTGATAACAAGAAATTAAAGACTTTAGTGAAGCTAGACCATGTGTGATTGGCTCTTAGTGGTGAGGGTCCCAAGGAAGATTAAGTTTGGAAATTTAATTTTCCTAGGGAAGAAATAGACTTGTAGATTATTTATAGAGGAAGAATACAGTAATGTGATTCTCTAATTTGTCCTTTCATTCTTTGTGACTGTGAAGAGTAGCACTTCCCTCCATTGGGAAAAGTGTGTCTGTTGCCCCATGTCCCCCAGAGAGGTAGGGGCAGAATCCCTCTTGGCGGAGAATCACAGGTATGAAATGCTAAGAAGTAACAATGACACAGGATAGTGTAGAATTTCTAACTGGTCAATGTGGTCATGATGTTTGACCTCCCAAGTTTTTGGAGATAATTGTAAAAAGCTCTTATTACATGTGGGCCAATTTTAACCCTTTCTTATCATTTGTCACAGCAAACGAGGTAGGTTGGTTTTTATTTCCCTTTAATTTGTGCTATGTCAGCTTGGGTGAGGTGGATTATAGTTTAGATGGAAAATGACTTTCATGTCAGAGGTGTCAGTCTGTGTAATTATCGTTTGAGTTTAATATTGTGGGATGAGTGAGTGGATTTGTTTTTCAACATTGGCTATGTTAGCAGGATTGTAGTTGACGGAATTTCTTCCCATTTATGGAAGAAATCTAATATTAATATTACAATATAATTAATATCACAATATAGTTAATATTACAATATAATTAATATTACAATATAATATTATAATATAATTGATATTAACATTACAATCCTGTTTTTTTAAACTATTTGAGTATGTTAGACGGCAGAATATGCATGTATATATACACGTGTGTATATGATATCCAGCTGCGTGTGTGTGTGTGTATGTGTGTTTGTATGTGTATACATACATTTTTTTTTGTGTGGAGATTGGGGCTTATTAGTTGAATGATTTTCTTAATTTTGCATAAATATTCCCTGCCTCCCACATTTAATCTGTTTTCTTTCAGATCATCTCTAATATCGGGAGGAGTGGCTTCTCCATAAAGAGTTGGAAATGAACTGTGACTGGAGATTTACTCTTAAAAATGGAAATTGATTTGTCTGGGTTAGAATTTTATCTGGAATTATAACTAAGAGCTCTTAAATTTATTTTCAAATTCTTATCTATCTCTTTTATCTCTCTCTCTCTTTCTTTTTTGTACTGGGGATTGAACCCAGTACTTAAACAGGGGCACTTAAACACTGAGCTACATTCTCAGCCCTGTTTTTGTAATTTTTTTTTTTTAGAGACAGGGTCTCAATGAGTTTGTTACAGCCTTGCCAGCCTCACCAAGTTGCTGAGGCTGGCTTTGAACTCCAGATTCTCCTGCCTCACCCTCCTGAGCTGCTGGGATTATAGGGATGGGCCAACATGACTGGCTCAAATTCCTATCTTAATGCAATCAAAAGTTAGCTGTTTCAGGGCACAAGGAAAGCTCTCCCCCCCCTCCTCCCGCCACAAACTCTTCTTTGTCTGCCAAGGGGTGCTACCACCTCCCCACCTGGGCATGGCTAGGGGTGCCCTTTGTCAACAATCTTTACTTAGAATCTTTTTGGTGTGCTGGGTCTAAAATGATGTCTGGCACAATTTCTGCTTTCTCCCTTTCTCTCCCTCTGGTGCAGATAAAGTCTGCCTTCCTCTGGCCCCAGATTGTATCCTAGCTTGGCTCCATCTCGCCATTGCTATGGTTGCTTCTGATTCTTCTGGACATTTTTCATTTGGGAGAGTTTGGCAGGTGGGGAGAGTTGAATTCAATGAAAAGAAATTGAACTCTTACCTGTTTTACACTAAGCAATGCCTTTAAAAATAAAAGAAAAAGAAAAGAACAAAGAAAATACAATGCATTATAATGAAGCTTTGGCAGTTTCCCATAACGAAGCTTTTAGTTTCTGTAATGTGGAGTTGAGGTCAGAAAAATCTGCCAAACCTCTTGCTCTTTGTGCAGCTTATGTTTATTCTGGCTTCTAATGGGACAGAAACAAGGGGCTGCAGAAACTTGAGAGCTTTCTCTTTGGGTCCTTTTATTTTTGTTGTTTCAAAAAAAAAAATCTCTGACAAGAGTAAAAAATGTGCATTAATTTTATATTTCAGTAGTTCTTTGAGTTTCCTTTAGACCGTACAAGCTGAGCATTCCATGTGACTTCTGTCTATGTGTTAACTCACATTTAAAGATCATTAACATGCTTAGGCTCATTACTAGAATCCTTTGGCATCCTCATAACTTGTTTTTACAGTTTAATTGCTGCAGAGTTGAGATATACAGCCAATACCAAAAATAATTATTATGCCTCCACATCTCCTATTTCCTCTCTCAGTTTAATGGGTTTCAGTGCGTTGTCTTTGTTTAGAGTAATTCTCCTTCTGAACCCCAGTAGACTGGAGGCAGCTTGAGCAGGTGGGGGGGGGTTGTGATGGCCTCTGAACCATCTTGAAGTTCCCTCTTTCCAGCTTCTCACCGGGACCCATCAGGGCAGAACCAGGATTTGCCTGAAGATTACACAATTGAAAGAGGGCGAGGGAGATAAGTAGGGAGGAGAGAAGTGTTTCCTCCTTCAGAATCCATGAAGCACATCTGGAGTGTTTTGTGGGAGTTGGGGAAAGCTTCTGTTTTATTGCTGCCCATCATCAGTGATAGGATTATCAAAGTGAATTACAAATATCTTCAGCATTACATCACTTCTTTTGCATAATGCCTGATTCTTGGATCTTTAATTTTCCCCCTTTTTTGGGGGGGGAGGGGGTACCAGGGATTGAACTCAGGGGCACTGGACCACTGAGCCCCATCTCCAACCCTATTTTCTATTTTATTTAGAGACAGGGTCTCACTGAGTTGCTTAGGATCTTGCCATTGATGAGGCTGGCTTTGAACTTGCAATCCTCCTGCCTTAGTCTCCTGAGATGCTGGATTTACATTTTTTATATTTTATAAATAACATGCTTCATTTAGTGAATTAATCAGTGGAATAATGGTTGATGAAATTGACCATCCCCTCCTCCCATCCTGCCTTCTTGGGATAGCCATTCTAATCTTGGTTAATGCATACCACAGAGCATGCTCCCTCCCTCCCTTCTTTCCTTCCTTCCTTCCTTCCTTCCTTCCTTCCTTCCTTCCTTCCTTCCTTCCTTCCTTCCTTCCTTCCTTCTTATTTGTTCTTTGATAGCATCATTCTCATATCCATAGAATCTGTAGTCATCAGAGTCAATATATAAAACAATCCTTTTGAAAAAAAATAACTCTGAATATTTCCTCTTGATAGACATTTAATTGTACATAATTCTTGGATATTTCCAAAACTCTGCAATGTGCACTCTCACACACTTTATTTATTTATTTATTGTTTGATTGATTGCCATTGATGGAGAAATGGTCAAAATGAGATTCCTGCATTAAAACGTGTTGCTTTCTCCCCTGCCATTCAGTATTGGGCTTTTCGGATTTGATGATTTTCTCCATCAGAGAATGGGAGGAATGAATGAATGGTACAACTAATATTAGACTAAAAATGGGAGAATTGATCAACCATGAAGGAATTGATTTTATAGGCAAAGGTAACATTTTAAATATCACATGTTGGTGTGCCGAGTTTAAAAATCAAAACACACAGGTGTGTGTCTTATAAAGAAGAGGAGTGAGGGCTGGTGTACATAGGTTAGAGGGCTGGGATGTTTGTCTTTGAGGGACTTGGTTGTACCCCATAAAATCTTAAGAAGGGTATCTGACAGATGTAGTCAGCCATGGAAATTTTTCAGAAGAAACTGACAAAGACTCTGTAGTAACAATTAACTAATTAACTAGAGAGATAGGAGATAGGGTTTTTACGAGAGAGAAAATTCGAGAATTGGAAGAGATCCTCTGGTTTGTTGCGTGTCTTATATGTTGTTCGTCTATTTGAAAAACATTTTTTTTACTTGAACTGAAGGAAACGAGGGAGCAAGAGGAAAGATTAATATATAACTCATGACCAGTGAAAGCAAGGTAATAAAAGACTCCAGTTCGATGGGGGAGGAAGTGGTAGAAAGTTCTAGGGATGCTGTGGATTTGAAAAAATACGATACCATTTGAGTAAAATGAGAGCCTTTTGGGATCAAGGACAGTTATTGGATAAATAATTTATGGCTTTGTGTAAATGTGTTTGAGGTGAATAATGTCTTTTAATATTTTGCAGCATTCTTAAGACAAAGATGTGGAAAAGTAAGACTCATAGAATTAAGAAACCTGCCCAACTATCGCTGCTTTGGCTGAGAGCATTTAGAAGGGCCTAGCACATAATGTGTGCTTAGGGGAAAAAAAAAATTAGTTTGAGAAGGAAGGTTTTATAAAAGCAAAATCCAAAGCCAGAAAAATAACTTGAGCTGGGCACAGTGGCACAGGCCTGTAATCCCAGTAGCTCAGGAAGCCGAGGCAGGAGGTTCTCAAGTTCAAAGCCAGCCTCAGCAACTTAGCGAGGCCCTGAACAACTTTCTCTATATAAAATATTAAAAAAAAAAAAAAAAAGACCGGGAATGTGACTCAGTAATAGAGTACCCTGGCTTTCAATCCCAAGTTTAAAAAAACAAAAAACAAAAAACTCAAAGGTTAATTGCAAATGAGTTTGGTTCCTAGGAATCCCTGAAGTATGAGACATTCATGCTCATCTTGCCAGTGTGTTGGGGAAGTGTACCTGGGCTCAGGTTGTGTGGTTAAGTGTTTGTGTGCTTTGGCTAATCACTTTTGCTGATGATTGTATTAATACTCCATTTAGAGCTTCTTCACTGGCACTTAAACATTTGGCTTCTACCTAAGTAATGTGATAGCGAGGACTGGAACTATCGCTTCAGAGTCTAGATGGGTTATGAAGTCCAGAGTGACACCTGAGGACAGTCAGGCTCTGGGATGCTGGCAGCCTGGATTCAATGCAAATCTGGTCATTTCTCCCTTATTTTCCTATTATAAGGCTGCATGTATCTTGAGTACTCTCCTGGGAGATTCAAAGTTAAAATCATTGTTTTATAATTAGGCAGTGTTAAAATCGTTGTCAATTATAATAGAGTCAGCATAAAAGATGTGTTTTCTGGCTCTGTACTCACAGGCAGAGGGAGGTGAAGGATGCTTGTTGGCTGGTTTCTCTGCCTCACTCCCCACCCCCAGGTGGCTGTTGAGTTGCTTCTCAATTTATTAAGAAAACAGAGCCCTAAAAGAGTTTTTGGTTGAAACAAGGTTAAAATGGGTGGCCAAGTGACCCAGGGATTGCATAGTGTCAGACTTGTCCTCAAAATGGAGAATCTATTCTTTAGTCAATGTCTACTCTGTACAATTCCAAATTAAACCCCTTTCTTGGGCCTTCTCTAGTTTCAACGCCCGAAGAAGAATGGCGTTCCCCACTCCCAGTTAACATGGTTGATTAGTTTGTGATCGTGTGACATTTTATTTCTTAATGTTCTTTCAACATTTTCAAACTTGCAAGACGCTAGCAAACCTCCAAAGCACCGTGGCCTGCCTTCCCTGCTGATGACGAGTCTTGTGTCTTTAGTAGTGCTAAAATAATGTTGCCTGAAAAATATGTTCCTCAGAATAGAAATCTCACTTTTTATCCTTTAGTGGATAGTAAAAATAGTCTTATCAAATGCTCAACCGTCTTAAAAATAGCTTCACATAATAGCTCATTGCTGTCCATGACAGACACTAAAGGTATTGGCTGAGAATTCGAGGTTCCGATACCATCTGTGGATTAGGTTGGTCTGACAACTTCATATCTTCAGATTTTTATCCCCCAGTCTGCATCACGGGGAGTGATGTGGAGCCTCAAGGTCACAATTTGCTCAGGGATTGGTATTGCTGGCCAACCCCAAAGTGTCCTGCCAGTGCTTTCTTGGCAGGGAGGTGAGCCACAAACTGGATTTTACTTCATTAAAAGGTTGGATGACTTTTTAACCCCAAGTTCTCATTATTACTGGGATTTTCAATTTAATTTCCTTGAACAGATTGTTATCAACACAGGTGTTTTCCCCTTCATTGCCAGGCATATTCAGAAATCCAAAGGAAACCCTTCATATTTATGAATCAGTTTGTGTCTTGCTCTTAAATTTTTTGAGAGTCCAGTTCCTCGGGCTCAGAAAATTTAAGTGGAGAGGTTACGATCCATAGGGAACTAGGGAGATACCTTCTCTCCTAGGAATTTACAGGCTAGTATCTGTTATGGTTTGGGTGTGAGATGTCTCCCCAAAAACTCATGGTATGAAATGCAAGAGTGCTTAGAGGTGAAAGGATTAGATTACGAGAGCTGTAATCTAATCATTGGATTAATCCATTTGATTGACTGATTTGAGTGCATTACTGGGTGGTAACTATAGGCAGACGGGGGCATGGTTAGAGGAAGCAGGTCACTGGTGGCATGGTCTTGGGGATTCTATTTTCTGTTTCTTGGCTGTCAGGAGCTGAAAGCTTTTTTTCCACGGCTTCCCTCAGCCAAGATGCTCTTCCTCCCCTTGGGCCCAGAGCTATGAAGTTGGCCAATCATGGAATGAACCTCTGTGAGTGTGTACCCCAAATAAATTTTTCCTCTGCTCAGTTGTTCTTGTTTTAGGTATTTTGGTCACAAGTGACAAAAAGCTGAGTAATACAGTACCCAGTTTCCTGCACAAGAAATTCTATCCTTTAACCAGAGCCTGTTGGAGACTGCCTGGTTACAATGAACTGTAACCTCCTATTTTGCCACAGTTTCTCTTGTACTTCATACTTGAGGACCAAAAATATTTGTCTCTTGAACATTCTTGGATTTTTTTTCTTTTTCCTGCAGCTGAATCTTAACTTATATAGACTTTCTGAATCTTGCATGGCTTCTTATTTTCTGTTAAAACCCTCCCTATCTTCAAGGAGTATCTCAAAAACTGTTTCCTTGCCTGAATGTTGCTAGAATTTTAAGTTTCACTCCATTCTCCATTTTGACTTAATAATTGCTTGTCCTCATAGCTTAGGAACTGGCTTTGTACTGAATTGTTGGTGACTTTTGGCTGGTGTATGGTGCTTTGTGAATAGGTGTGAGAAATTGTTTTTTTTAAATACTGGGGATTGAACCTGGGGCACTTAGCCACCGAGCTACATCCCTGTTCCTTTTTATTTTTTTAAGACAGCATCTCTTTGTGCTTCTAACGATGGCATGGAATTTGCAGTCCTCCTGCCTCAGCCTCCTGAATCCCTGGGAATCCAGGCATGTGTCACCACACCCAGCTGGTTTGTGAAATTCTTGAGGGTCAAGGTCTTACTCCTTGGAATCTCTGCTGGGCCTAATCTGGTGCCGCACATAGAAAAGTTCCTCAATATATGTTTGAAACATTTTTAAGTATCTCTGTGGAATGTTAGAAATAACAGCTCTTCTACGTCAATAACTAATAAAGTGTTTACTTGTGGGTTTATTGTATAAAGATCCATACCAACACTGGTCCAATAGAATTCTCTTTCATGAAGGAAATGTTCCATTCTATGCTAACACCGTAGCCACTGGGCACGTATAATCATCAAGCGCATTCAATATGGCTAGTGTAGCTGAGGAACTGAATCTACTTTCATTTAATTAACTTTAAATACCCACATACTGCTAGTGGCTACCGTGTTAGTGAAGGCAGAGGAGTAAGCTTTTTCGATCTTGATCTTTTCCTGCTTTATTTCAGTAATCTTTATGAAGCACCTGTTAGGTGGCAATTCATTTTCTAAGCCCTGGGGATACTGAGAAGCATTGGTTCATTCCAGGACTGGAGACATGTTCACAGTACTGTAGAGGGATTGCCAAGATTTTATCGCTCCTTAATGTTGGACAGTAAATGTAGTGCTGTCAGGATGGACAGGCAGTTTGGGAGACATAGAAGAGACTCGTTTATAGCCAAGGATTCTTTGTGGTGCAAACCTTGGAACTCAGGCCATGACAGGACAGGTCAAGGAGGTCTTCACAGAGAATAGTGAATACAGTTTACTGGCCATGGTGGCAAAGTCATTAGCTATAGGTTTATGAAACATGGCAAGTGGCAATCCAGTTACCTGTTTGTTTGGAAGAAAGTCTCCTGTAAAAGAGCATTGAGTTGCTAATACTTTGCCCAGTACAAATACCTAAAATCCTATTTGTGCATGGTTTGACTCTCAGCCAAACACTTTTAAATATGCAGAGTTCCAACGATGTTATAGTTGGATCTCCAGTGTCTAGTGCAATACCTGTCACATCCAACTTACAAAGGAAATTTTCATTTACTTATTTCTATAGCAAATGCTTACTGGCCTGCTCATTAGCACCTCGGCTGTACTGGAGAATGTAACCCATTTGGTCCCTGCTGACATGACACACATCTCAGTGAGGCAGTCAGGCAAGAAACTATCGGAACACTGTCAGTTTTGAGTCACTGTGACGTAAAGACCCAACAAGAACAACTTAGAGACGGAAAAGTTTATTTTGGCTCACAATTTCAGAGGTTCAGTCTATGGTTGGCTGACTCCAATATTCTTGGTCCAAGGTGAGGCAGAGCATCGTGGTGGAAGTGCATGGAGGGGAAAGTGGCTCAGCCCATAGCCACCACGAAGGAAAGAGAGCTCCACTCACCAGGGACAAAATTATAAACCCTGAGCTCAGTACAAACATCTAAACCCAATGACCTTATTTGTTCAGTTACACCCTACCTGCTGGTATAGTTACCACTCAGTTAATCCAGATGAGTGGATTAATCTACTGATAAGGCCGAAGCTCTCAAAATATAATCTTTTCACTCAAGTGAGCTTTTGGGGGACAACTCATATCTAAACCCTAACAAATGCATCAATGGATAAAACTCCTGTATTCTAGCCATAAGGAAATGAATGGGTCTGTGATAGGTGGCAGCACTGGGAACTAGTTTTAGATGATGACCCACAGTCACGTGATCAATTAAGGGGAAAGAATTCCAGGCAGAGGGGATGGCAAGTATTAAGTTTTGGCCGTGGTGGGGGAGGTCATTAGCTATAGGTTTGTGAAATATGGCAGGTGGCAATTAAGTGACCTGTTCTCCTCATCTTGGTTCTGAAGAAAGTCTCCTATAAAAGACAGAGCTCCGAAGTCCATGACTTTCCCAGTTCTGTGACTCTCAGCCAAATGCTATTAATTATTCAGGGTTTCCCAAAAAGGCTATATTTATCTGATAATTGCCACCACCGCGGCCATCGCTAAAACTTTTGGGGAAAGCACATGATGTGTTCCAGCATTTGATCGAAGACCAAGGAGGCTGAAGTGTGATGAAGTAGAGGGGAATAGTGGAAGATGATATCTGAGAAGGGAGAGGAGGAAGAAGGAAAGACCTAGGTCTTGCAGAGGACCTTGGAGGGAAGAAAATTCCAAAGTTGATAAACCGTTATTCAAGGTAAGGACCAGAGTTTGCATTCCTATCAAGGATGTTTGCACACACAGGCAACTCATTCTAAGGGAGGAAAGTTTGTAATGTTCTACTTTATCTGAGAAGTTACTGACCACTTCTTAGGGTTAGTCACATTGCTATTTTGAGGTACCCTCATTTTGGCCATAGTTTAAAATCCATTAGGAAACTGCAGAGTGCTACACACTCCTGGGAGTGCTTGAAGCTAAGTATGCTGGGGGGAACATCCGATGAATCCTTGGAAAGACAAAAGTGGAGGAGATAATGCTGCACAAGTAGGTTTTGACTCCAGGTCTAATTTTAAGAGTGAGCCTCCCTGTGAGAGGCAGTAATTGGCCAGAAGAGTGTGATTGCTCCTAATTGCCTTCCTAATTACACATTGCCGGTGTTGGGGGCTGGAGGCCTGATGCTTGGCACTGTACATCATGGTTTACTTGTCCCAGGAGAGCTGAGACTAAAATATCTCCCAAGGATGAGTCTATTTTTGCAACTCTTTGGCCATTGAAGAGGTAGGTAGAGATTGAGAAATGGAGGTTATATAAATATTCTTTTGTACATATGCACCATCCAGCTCTGAGAGGAGACGTCCCATCAAACCTTCTGGCATTAGGCATGGGGACTTCTCTTTTGTTAGCCCTTGCTCAGGGTCACTAGGGTATACCCAGAGTCCACATAGCATATAATCTGTTACTTCCTTACCCATCTTTACATTTCACTATCTTTCTTGTACATGCTGATCTGTTCTGTCTTTGAGTTTTCTGGAAAAAAATAGGAACCTACCATTTTTAGTTTAGGGGGGCTGGGGAGATCCATGTCCCTTGGACGACAACTTTGAACCAGTAATTGATCAGAGTTGGAAATCACTCATTTGCCTACTATTGTGGATTGGATTAGAGGTGCTCTCCAAAATTCTTGTGTTAATGCAGAAATGTTCAGGGGTAGGATGATGGATTGGTGAGGGCTCTAATCTAACCCATTCACCCTAGTTTGAATATATAAATGGTAAGGATAGGAAGATGGGGCATGGATGGAGGAGGTGGGTCCCTTAGAGGTGTGCCCCAGAACCCTGTGTCTTCCCTGTGTTACCATTCTGCTTCCCCATTCTTCCATGAGCTGAAGAGTCTTCCTCTGATGGCCCCTCCCACTATGGTGTTCTGTCTCACCAGTGCCCAGAACAATGGAGTGGCTTCTCTATGCCCTGAGTCCTCTGAAACTTTGAGCCCAAATAAACTTTTCCCTCTAAGTTGTTCTCGTCTGGTGTGTTTGTCACAGAGATAAAAAAGTTGACTGGAACTCCTACCTCGTCTAACCCACCCCTATTGTTTTCTGGGTCATCTCATAATCAGGTACTGGTACTTGAATCTTTGTTTCAGACCCTTTTGGGGGGGGGAATCCTGCCTAAGGTGCTCTACCTCAAGAAAAGTTGATTCAACAGCTTCATGGTCCACAAAGCTTTATTGACAGCCTTGGAAGTCACAAGTGAAGCCTAAGTGTGTTTCTCTGAATAGGACAGCCACGCTTTGTAAGGAAAGTATAATCAAGTGGTGACAAGTGGCTTCAAATCAGTCATTTAATCAGCACCTCTTGGTAATGATGATCACCCTTTGTTTTGTGACGGGATCCTTTTATGAAGGTGGAAAAATATTTTGACTCTTGGATTGGGGACAGGTGGATACTCAGAAGCTCAGTGAAAATTTTGGGAATGCTTAAGGAAGCCGTTGTGAATTTATGCATGGAACTAAATCACTACTGGTAAACTGGAATTGTCTTGAATTGTGGGCTGCATTTGCTCTGCAAATATTTTGTGTGAGAGTGTTTCATGTTTTAGAATTAGTTTCCCACATTTAAAAAAAAATTGGGAATGTTAATTTGAAAGCTCAATATTAATATCTCGTGTCAAAAATCACCGTGCACATTTTCATAAAGGAGATAAAAATCACACAGTCGAACTACAGGGAGTACATTTCTGCATGTCCTCAATTCCTCCTACCCAGTCCCTTCTGCTCAGGAATATTTTGAAGTATGCCATTCATACTATCTGCCTGGCCCCGTGAGACAGTAGAATTTGCATCTGTGATCTCAGAATTTGTTTTCAGTTCATTAACTCTTTGAAAAACTTAATTCTGAGGCATTCCTGCCAATTAGCTTTAAATATGAAGAGAAAAGATTTTTGGAATTAAAATGTGAGCCTGTGTCCATCCTTTTTATTGTAGAGGGTGGTCTACTTGATGAAGTGATATTAGAAGTTAATGGGATTCTGTTAACCAAACACGGATTAGCTTAGAGCTGTCCCTGAACGTGCCCTCCAAGGGAATGGGGAGGAACTTTTATAATTATGTAGTTCTGACTTGGGTCTCCTTAGTTATGTTAGCTAATTTCAGATGGCGTGGAGTATCTGGCGAAATGTTGAGGGGATCCCATAGATTTGAAAAGGATTTGGGTAGGAAAGGCTCATGGTGATCTCGTAGGAGGAAGGGTGCCCCATGACTGTACCTGGTGTGGAATTCAGTATGGATTCCTAAGCTCCCATCCTATTCACCAAGTTCATAAACCTTAGCAGCAGAAGAGCTAATGAATCGCGAATTGTTCCATATAAAATGATTTTAGTTATATGCTCTCCGCAGATGAAACATTGAAGGATGATGGGATATGAACATTTAGTCAATTTTTCTAAAACTCTAATGATAGATAAAAACTCTAACTCCAGTTTGATGACTGTCTGATCGATGATTATTTCTAATCTATTTTTTTTGAAACTCATGGGGAATACTCTATGTTGTGTGGATCGGTGATTTTGAAATAGTTTCCATCCCTTTATGTATCCTGAGCGAGTCCTTCGCTCAAAAAAATTTTCATTCATGATCCTTGTATTGCTTTTTATCAAGCATAACACTAATTCCTACTATAGATAACAATTGATTTTCAGTTCAACTATTATGTTGATTACTGAATGAACTGAGTACATTATGTAATTAGTCATTTTCCTCTATTTCTTTTTTAACATTTATTTTTTAGTTGTAGTTGGACACAACACCTCTAACTATCTATTTATCTATCTGTCTATCTATCCATACATACATACATACATACATACATACATACATACATACATACATACATTTGTGGTGCTGAGGATCGAATCCAAGGCCTCACACGGGCTAGATGAGCACTCTACCACTGAGCCACAACCCCAGCCCTCCTCAACTTCTTAATAAACATGATTTTAATTTGTCAGAGCTTCTGCTGAGCCCATGATGGTCAGCAGCACCTCACTGAATGAGCATCATCCTAGCCCCTAAGCAAAGTATTTTATTTTGGCTCACCATGCATGACATTGGGAAACACCACTGTAGAGTTCGGGTATAATTCAGAACTGAGCCACTTCTTATTTCCATCTTTCCTTGGCTTTCATTAAAGCTTGTGTTAAGCCAGGTTTGGTAATATGTGTCTGTAATCCCAGGGATTTGAGAGACTATGGCAAGAGGACTGCAAGTTTGAGGCCAGCTTGGGCAATTTAGTGAGACCCTGTCTCAAAATAAAAAAAAAAGGGCTGGGGATGTTGCTTGGTGGTAGAGCAGTTCCCAAGAATACCCCCATTCCCCTTCCCCCTGTCCTACCCTCCCCAACAAATGCAAACTTGTGTTAGGGTACTCAAGTGAACCTATCGCATTCAGCAGCTCCTCAATCTTAGGTGCTCTTAGTTTTCCAGGGTGTCCCTGAGGTAATTTGATGAACCTATCAGTGCTAATTTAATAACAGATGAAGACAATGCTCTATTCATTGGTTGAATCATGTGTTAAATCTGTCCATAAATTGAATATGAATCGTCAAGCCCGCCTGATGAATCTGCCTGTGGCAAAACATAGTTTCTATGAAAGACAAGAACCAAGTGAGTCTTGTCCTCATTTGTCGTCATAAAAGTGTGAGGTGTGCAAAGAAGAATTTTGGTGAACAGCTCAATGAGAGTGTTGAGTGGGCCAGAAACTAAAGTCTTCAGGAAGGAAGACATTGATGTGAAGCCAGGCGGCGTGATCCCATGAGATGAACTCAAAAGGAAAGAATGAAGAGGAATATGTAACCTAGTTACCCTCAAATCTTTCTTGGCTGATGTGATCTTTAAATCTGAGGGGTCTATTCAGCATCTGCTCTGTCTTCCCAGGTAATAATTGCATGAGTATGGTTTTATTTTCCTTTGTAATTTATTTTTTAATGTATATATACTTATTACTTATCCACTTTGTGCCAAGCGGTCTCCTGGGTACTAAGGAGCTGAACAGGCAAGAGGAACTCACTGAGGGAAATCTAGGGACAGGGAAATGCATCCAGTAAAGTCAAAAGAGTATCTGGTGAGCCCCAAACTGGCTTGGATGTTTTAAATAGGACTTTAATGGATGGGGTGAGTGGAGCCACACTTCCATTCCATTCCCAGCAGGTGATCTGACCAGCAGCACTGCACCATGGGGCCTGGGATAAGGTTAGGCAGAGCTGGATCAGGCAAGAAGCACCTGTCAATCAACAATTTTTTTCCTTTCTTCCATATTTTTTGAAAAGATAATTTTTTTCTTAATGTCTATGATAATATGTAAATACATTTTGATTCTGTAGAGACCTGTTTTTAACCTTGGGAATCCTGGGGTTTGTTCCTGGAAGCAGTACTGAGATTGAGGACATTGAGGCTGAGTTAGATGCTGGCAACTGATTCTCTCTAAATCCTCCTGAGGCATGTGCTACTTCTAGGTGGTTGTTGGCTTTTAAGTTTCTTGTGCATGGTACTACGTAATTAGGGGCCTGATAATTTCATTCAGTGACCATGATCTGTGTCTTTTGCTTTTCCATCTTCACGTGTAGAAGCAAATATCATTAACAACCAAAATGATCCATTTGCTCTCATTACGCGATACAATTCTTCTCGAATTTAGTATGCATATCCTTGACCTTTTTGGGAATTAAAAATTATCTTGCAAATTTACCTCTACATCTGTAATTTCTGTGGTGTGCTCAAGAACAGCTTAATAGTCTGAAAACGGATGAATTTAAAATTAGAGAGTTGAAGGTCGTCACCCAGCCGTGATAACTCAGCTAATGAAATATTCATTTCCAACTACAAAGTGGCACTGTATATCAATATGTTGTCACTGTCTGTCATCGTTACGTAGAGCACAGGTATATTTATGCATTTATAAATAGCTAAGGGGAGAAAAAAAGAGGCTAATTACATGCAGGAATGTTAAAGAAATTTCCAAGGCCCTGCTTCTCATCGCCAACCACGAACCATTTTTCCAACCCATGTTTATGAATTAAGTATGGGTTCTGCACATTAACCTCTGGTGTATTTGGTTTTAGAAGGTTGCAATTACAGGAAGGACAATTCAGGAGATATACTACTTTTTTTTTTTTTTTCCAGGTTGGGTCCACATCAGGGGTTTGTTTATACAAATATAAAATTAAGTGTGGAATGTAGCGCTTACCTGGAAAAAAATTGAACTGAAAACTCTGATTCGAAAAATCTAGAATATTGTGGAAGAGATATATGTTTATGTAATTAGCTTTACCAATTAAGAATGGATCCACTTTAGCAAAAATCAATGTAATTATCCAGATAATTCAGGCTAATTAAAGTCCTTCTCACATCCGTAGACCTTCATTAGCCATGTGTTTCTGGTAGCAGTCAATTTTTTGGTGTTAAATCAGCTTTATAATTTGTATTTGTCTTGCTCTATTTTGCTGGTGTAGACCTGGGTTCAACGGATAGTGCCTGTTTGATCAATAGATATCTTCAGGGGAGGAAAAAAATGGGAAGTATAAGAGATTGAATATTGAAGGTCCCTGTGGACTCATCTCAGAATATGGGGTCTTTAGATCCATAGACACATTAACCATGATGGAAAATTTTTAAGAAACCTTGAAAACTGGATTGAACGTATACATAGAATCGTGAGAACAATACTTCAATGAACAGTCTGCCTTAGAGATGAACAGATGGACAGATGGACAGACACACACACACACACACACACACACACACACACACACACTCTCATATGTGTATACATAGGATATACTTCAGGGAAGCATTGCCACTTTCACCCCATACCTTCCCTTTCTTTAATCCTGTCCTTTCCCCGGATCTGAAAGTAACCAACCCTTCTCCCCAATCTGACTTTTTGGATAGCCCCCTCAAAACTGAAAGTGACAGCCACTGAAATTATAAATAAATGCCACCTTAAGTAAATGTCATACGTAAGTTCTCTAAAAGTCATATGTGCCTCTGGCTTTTTCTTTACCCTTCACTGTGGGATTTTTAAAGCAATCCGCATCGTACCCCATGATGTGAGGCGGGTGGAGTAGGTGGTGTCAGATGTGTGCGTCACGGTGGTGGATCAGAAATGAAAAGACAATTTGCCTTGGGCAATTGGCACTTCTCATTTGAGCTCCTGAAAATTTCATTCTGCTCCCCCCCCCACCCCCACCCCTTGGCTTGACTGTTTCTGTCTTTTAATGGGAAAAAAAGAACACAGATTATGGTGTGGATTTGCTTTATGGCATGGCTTGATCACAGCTAAAAGATCTGAGTCCACTGCCCGGCTGTGAGCTGACATGGTACCAAGGGCTGTAGAGAGAAGTCTTTCCTTATCAGTCACACTTATGGCTCTTTGTCTTTAGAGGGCTTTGAGAGAAATTCTCAACCAACTAGGCTGGTTATTATAATGATTGTAGGAATTCAAGGGTGGTTGGAGAGACAGGGTAGGAAGGGAGGAAAGCAGTAGATTCCAAAGCAGAATGCATATCACTGGGAGTGTCAAGAACATCTTATTTTGGGGAGGGAACAAAAAAGGCCCCCTTTTACCTTTAGTGACCTTCTATTTTTATTCTCATGTCTCATGATTTTATTTTTAAACACCAGAGATGACATATGTCTATCAAGTTTTGGGACTAATATATTTTAAAATAATTATTCTCTGTCTGATTAGATCATGTAGATTTAGAATATGCTAAAAACTGAAGAAAATTAGCATTGTGTCTTTGAAATGTCCCGCTGGGAATAGAAGCTGTATTCAATGCAACTGTGCTTAAAAGACAGGGACAAAACAGATGTGTTTGAATCCTTTCTGAATTATACCTTGATTGTTCATGTCTCACTGCGGGCCTCCCTGATAATCTAAGTGCACTTAGAATTTTTAACATAGCCCACTATTTCAAGGGGGAAATAGTGATCTAATATGCTTCTTCAAGTGTGCTTTATAAAATAGGCTAAAAGAATCTCTAATATTTTCCTTTGTAAGAATCTGGATCCTTTGTTTGAAAGATTAATTGAATATATATATATATAATATATTTTGGTGCGAGGTTTTACTGGGATTGAACCCAGGGGTGCTTAATCATGAGCTCAGCCCTTTTTCATATTTTATTTAGAGACAGTCTCTTGCTGGGTTCCTTAGGAGCTTGCTAAATTGCTGAAGCTGGCTTTGAACTCAAAACCTCCTGCCTCCACCTCCCTAGCCACTGCGATAACAGGGATAACAGCGTGTGCCACCATGCCCAGCTGGAGAGATTGATCTTTAACCTAAGAAACAAATACCTTGTGGAGTTGACTTTTTAGCACATTTTTTTCCCATTACCCTAGAGGCAAAACACACTAAAAACTTAAACATAATATATAATATTTAACATTGTATGCTAATTAATCACAAAATTATAATAAAATATTAATTGATTGATTAATAATACAACCTCTAGATTGTGATTTCCAACCTATTTTAAACCATTCACGTCAATTTCTTTGAAACATTCATAGAATTTAATACTTGCGGGGGGGGGGGGCTGGGGTTGTGGCTCAGTGTAGAGTGTTCACCTAACATGCTTTAGGCACTGAGTTCAATCCTCAGCTCCACATAAATGTAAAATAAAGTGTTGTGTCCACTTAAGACTAAAAAATAAATATTTAAAAAAAAAAAGAAAACTTGGGACTTAAATAAGTTAAGCTCACCCATGTCCCCTCACCCCCCCCCCTCCTGATAAGGTGATTGGGAAAGAAGGAATTATAGCATTGAATAATTCCTGGTGGCCTCTTAGTGTTCGTTTGTGTTTTCCAAGGATGGTTAAAGTTAAGGAAAATTACTTTGGAAAGGGTCCAGCAAAATGAAAAACACCATACTTAGAATCACTGAATTATTCTCTCAGTTGCTTTTCTGACTTTTTTCTGAATGCATCTAAGGCAGCTGTGTCAAAATTACATTGTCCCTGCTGGAAAAACTTCCCCATGATTAGTTTTGGTGACTGGATCATCTTGTGGATGTTGAAAAGTTGGATCCCAAGTGATGTCCTTCCTGTTCCATTTTTTGGTGGGCTGTGACCTCAGAAGCCCCTGAGCAGCACAGACAGGAGCTCCATCAGCACAATCTGCTTGATTAGGCCCTTCTAGAAGGCTCCTCTGACTCCCATCACTGACCTGGTGGACTTTCAACATCCCTCTTTGCCCGTTCTGCACTTTAATGTCCATTCCTGATTTCCTGAAAGCCTGTAATTTCAGTACGGCGGACATTATATCTCAATAGTTCCCCTGGAGTTGTTAAAGTCAATTTGTTCTTAGAAACTTCTTAAAAGTCCAATTTATTGACTTGATGGGCTGTAAAGCTGTTTCCCTTCATTAAGAGAATTACCTTCTTAGCCAGGCACTCATGGTCACGACGGCTTTCATGATCATTCTCTTTATCCGGTGATGTTCCGTTAAAATTCTCAAAATGGGGCCACCTGTTCCCTAACGAAGGCGTCTCCATGACTGTCCTTTTGTTTTTGAAGACACATCCCAATTTAAGGGAGATTGTGAGTTGATCTTGAGCAAAAGATTGATGTGCAAACTATCCAAGTTTGAGAGCTCCAAGTTTGAGAGCTGCCTGTCCCTTGGTTCTTCCTCTGTCTTCAGGATTAGCATGTTGGTCACCTTGTGTCCCCACCCAGCTGTCACAATGATTTACCCTGATGGTTCAGACTTGCAATTTCCAGCTTCAGCATGCTCCACTTGGGGCCTTGTGAGTATCAAGGCAAGGAGATACACTTCACTGCTAGCTACCAGAAAGGAGTCCAGGCCCTTAGGATTATTTAGATTTATTATAAATATTTTTTAACTGTATCAACTAGAGTACATGGGATTACAGAGGGAACTAATTATATTGAGATTGTTATCCAAACATTTAAAGTTTGTGACCGACAATACATAAATGTTTTATTAACACATTACAAGATTCACTAGCCGGTCTAACAACTAGCCCCACATTGAAGTCATCATGAGCGCCTGTGATATTTTGAGATTCCTGTTGTAACTGTAAAGTAATGTCAAATGAGGACAAATTCTCAAGTACTGCTAGTAGTAGTACTTTGCCTGTTTCTACATTCATAATCTTAAGAAATGCTAATTGCCATAAGAAAAATTAGTCCTTATCTTCAATAACCTCAAATAGGTCTTGTTGAAGATAAAGACTAATTCTTTCTTATTGCAAGTTCATAGACCACTGGAATTTTAACTGCAGTTTGTTCTAGATCAGGAAGCACAAATTTTTTTCGGAAAAGGGCAAGGTGGCAAATATTTCTGGTTTCCTGCATCTCTGAAACTCTGCCCCATGAAAGCAGCCATAGGCAATTCTGAATTGATTGGTTTAGGCCGGGTTCTAATAAAACTTTATTTAGAATCACAGACACGGGGCTGGACTTGGGCCATGGGCTATAGTTGACTGACCTCTTTGTTAGGTGAAGGTTGTTCTTGCCAAGGCTTATTCCATGTCCTGACTTGCACATTCTCATTTGGGGCCTTAATCAGTGTTCTTTTTCAGTCTGCTTAGGCCTCTCAAGTTTGATATTACACTTAATTTAAAAAAACTTATAACTTGAGTACTCATAGGCCTGGTTTCTTAGAATACAAAGGTGACTATGACTGATTCTCTCACCTTGCAGAACCTCATACTAGTTGTGTGGACCAACATAGAAGTGCAATGCGTGGGTAAACAGATTATCATTGCTGTAATAGTTAGGCATACAATGTTTTTGAAACAATGGTGACTCCCCCCCCCCCCCCGCAATGCCCTCATGACGTTCCTCTGTACTTTGCATTCAACACTTTTTATAGGAAAGTGTTTTTCTGTGTTTCTTTCTATGACCCAGTACCCCTGAAGGTCATTATGAGTATATATTGGAGTTAAGTATTTTATTTGAATGGGTAAAAAGCTGAGAAATTCTCATTGTTTAGATTATGATAATACAAGTTTATGTGCAGAAAATCATGGATGTCCTTTCTTTCAAATGAGTTGACCCTTATTTTAAGCTTCTATTGTTAGGTCGATGAGATAAAGATAATGCTCAAAATCCTAGTCCTCTAACCTCAGGGGAGTAGATTTTGTTCTTGGAGGGAGTGTTTGCATCTGGCATGTCTACCCTGGTCGAGCCCTGTACATTGTATTATAAAAGATTTCATTTCCAGCTTCTAGCTACCATCGGGGTGAGCATGCCCAGTGGGTTTTGTTTCCTTGCTTCTTCTAATAGATGATGCCTTTCCCCATGATTGGCGCTTCCTGGCTCGTGATGCGTTTATTGCGTTTCTCATAATTTAGAAAATCCTTACCTGCTAATGTTTCTGGATACACTGCTTGCTGGTGGACTCTTGGAGTCATTGCCTTTGTTTCTTCCCCTTTTTTGTCCCCTCCTTAATCAAGCATGAGGTACACAGGAGAGCCATCTCATCTTCGTAACTGTCTCAGTCACCTATTCATTCTAAATTTGCAGTTGAACAAAAAGTGTTTTAGTCCAGTGGTTTGGAATAAAATCAAACTTGGTGACAAAACTGAAACTGTGTTCTTTTATTGAAAACATCAGTATTGAATTTCTTAGAACTTTGTAGAGCTAAATTATAGAACCATCATGAGCCGGGTAAAGTGGTACAGGCCTAGAGGCTGAGGCAGGAGGATTGGAAGTTTGAGGCCAGCTTCAGCAATTTATCAAGACCCTGTCTCAAAATCAAAAGGGGCTGAGGATGTGGCTCACTTATAAAGCAGCACTGGGTTCAGTCCCCAGTACAAACAAACAAACAAAACCAAAAACTAACCTTTGTGGAGGACATTGTTGCTGTGGGTGGTTTGCTGACCTTCATAGGTAACACATTCTTTTGCTTTTAACTAAGTTTATATATAAGATTATAACTTTCCTTACATGCTCGCCAAAGTGCCGGAGCAGAACCTTTACAGCTATTTACTTTGCCCTTGGTTCACAGCATAACATTACCCAAACCCCACGTGCCAGTTGCAAAAAATCACTCCCTTTTCATCTCTAAAATTCTTTGGTTTTTGAATATTTGGGGAGGGGGGGCTATAAATTTTTCATAACATTATGTATTCACATCATGATTTAATTATTTCATCTAGAAAAGTTCATCTGAATCAGTCATTTCACTCTCTCATAGATTGGTGATTGATTTGTTGATCTACCTTTAAAAATCAATAAGATAAATTATATGTAAAATCAGACTTTTTGAATTATTGTTTATCACCAAGGATATCCTTGGTTAAAATGGATCAGAGGGCCTGGGGACATAGCTCAATGCTAGAGCACTTACCTAGTGTATGCAAGGCCCTGGGTTCGATCCCCAGCACCACACACACACACACACACACACACACACACACACACACACACACACACTCAAATAAAATGAATTATAAATCAGTTCATTTTTCTCCTTTTACTGTGTTAAGATAAGACTTTGGCCATCTATTTAAAAAGATAGTCTAATCAATTGTTGTCATGTTGCTAAGTTATTAACGAACAGCAGAGAAGTGTGGTGTCATTTTTTTTTTTTTTATTTGACTTGACTTCTCCACGTATGTTTACACATAATTGGTCTTCAGCTGGTGGATCTCAAAACTTCGAGGACAGGTTTGGGAAGCCAGAAACCATTGTTTCTCAGTGGGCGTTCAGGAAAGACAGAGTCAACATTTGGCTTGAGTATTTAGAAAGAGTTGTTTCTTAGATTTCCCATGGAGGCTGAGGAATATCTCCCATTTGCAACGATGGGTTCCCAGAGCCGTGGTGTTCCAGCCTTTGATGTCACATCTCCCAGTTACTTTAGGAACAGAAAGGATCCTATGATCCTGTGACTTAGATCCCCTGTTTGAGGTCAAGATTGGTGAGGTATGTGTAACAGTTTTAGGTTCCCAAGCCCGCTCTATTTGCAACAAAATTATTTTTAATACTGAATGAGTGTTCTGTACATTATAAATCTCTGTGCTGAATGTGACATTTTTTTTTAAGGCATTCTTTTGTTTTCAGAGGTATTTAAAGTATCAGGCTTCAGGTACAGCTGGCTCCAGGGGCTGAGTTGATATCATCATGGCTCTCAATCTTTTTTTTTTTTTTTTTTGCCTTTTAGGCTAACACAATAATTAATGGTTGTCATGCTTGTTGCTAAATTATTAATGAAATAGGGGAACAGTGTGGTGTATTCTTTATTCATGAATTATCTAGGAACATATGTCTGAATAAGTCATACATTTCTGTCATGGATAGTTGGTTGATTTATTGATACAACTATGAAAATCAGTAAGATAAAGTATATGTACATTCAGAGTTTTTTGACCTATTGTATATTAGCAAGAATATTCTTGGTTAAAATGAATTTTAGGTGTTGCGGATTCTTTGTATAAATCTCATCTCATGGTTTAGGTTTTGTTAATGATTTTGTAACTTTACGTGCTTTGGGGTTGCACAGCAAGTATAAGATCCACTGCATGGTTGTGAATATTGAGCATGTCAGGACGTTTCTTTGTTGGGCCCTCCTACACCCTCTCAGGTTCCTTGCTGGTCCTCACCCTCCACAGCCCAGGGAGGGCTGTCGATTATAGTGACCACAACAGGAGCCGACCACGTGCCTCGTCTGTTCTCTCACAAGTGGATATTCTCACAAGTGGGTTTTTTTTGGAGTAACAGGCATGATTTCAAGACGGGTCATGTGCCTTGGTAAGGCTAATGAGTATCTTCTCTGAGTTTGCTAATCCCCTTAAACAGAGCATGTATCTTCTTAAGAATTTATGTCTCAGACTGGGGTGGTGGCTCAGTGGTAGAGTACTTGCCTTGTGTAAGGCACTGGGTTTGATCTTCAGCACCACATTAAAAATATATTGTGTCCATCTATAAAAAATTTTATTTAAAGAATTTATTAAATTTATTTATTAAATTTATTAAAATTTATTTAAAAAATTTATTTCTCAGCCAAAGAAGAGTTTGGCTTTGTGAAGGCAGCATATTAGCCTAAAAAAGGCACACAAAAGGGACCTGAGCTGTGGTGACACCAGCTGTACCTGAAGCCTTTTACTTTAAACACTTAAAATGTTTAAATTGATCAATTATTTTTTTCCCTTCTGTATACTTTTTAAAAAAAATTTTTTTAGTTGTTGATGCACTTTTATTTCACTCAGTCCCCCTTCTGTATACTTTTGACATAGATTTATGTTTGTTTTACTCCAAAGAGAAGTAATATCCTGGGGAAGTGGGTACAAAATACTGCTGATGCAAAAAACAGAACACTCTTAACTAACTCAAGCCTTCACCTACACAATAACAGGAGTCTGGATACAGACTTCAGGATGTTGTCTGCTTGAAGTCAATGCCACCGCACCCGCCAATCCCTGGTTCCTCCTACCACCCCTTGCCTGTCTTCTTTTTAGCTATGAAGAGCAAAATTAATTCCCAGATTGGTTAGGTTGTGAAAAAGAAACAGGGGATCAGCTGTTCTGTTTCTCCCCGCCACACAGAAATAAACATCGCCGCCTCAGTTATTCCGTTCCAGCCGAGCTGCTGTTGAGGTTGTTTCCACCGGATCTTTTTGGAGCAAACTGATTTTCCTGTGCAGGAGGTGATATTCCTGTTAGTGGGTGAGGCTACAGGTTTGGTGAATCTGCCTGTAGCTGGAGGCTCACCTCTCTGTTCAGTTGGCTCAGCTGCCCCATCATTTCAGCCCCGAAGATCCTTTTGCATTGATGCTTTTATCTAAATCCCATCTTTTCCACCACTTTCCCATCTTGCCCCCGATTTTGCTTTATAAAAATCCTAATAGTATTTATCACGATTAGTTATTATGGCCTGTATTTGGGTGTCCTTTAAAGGATGTGTTAGGATGACTATTATTTTTAAAAAATCCTCCTTGTCTTTATTTTCCCATTGCCATCTGTTCTTTCAAATATTCTCAGATTGTTTACGGTTGCAGTTTTCCCTCCATACATTTCCTGGCATTTGGCTCTCCTCTTCTGCCACGATAGGTCAGGCTTTTAGAAATCTGGCCCCTGTGTAATTTGACTTTTTTTCCTCCGTCAACACACCGCCTATGCCTTCGGAAATCTTTCATCTCTTAGGTCTTTGAGCAGATGTTAACTGTTTCAATATTTTGTTGTTTTGGTGTAAAGAAAATTGAAATATAAGCCGTCAGTGATAGCATGCGTTGCTTATACCAGACCAGATTGCTGCTTACAAGTGGAATATGCAAACGTCTTTAAAACATGGAACATTCCCTTATGCATTTTAACCATCATCTACAGGTTGTGTGCTCTGAAGATGGAGTGAACGCTCCAGGTTACGGTGACGGTTTTTCTTGAGCCACTAGATGTCTAGAAATGGGCATTTTAATTCTCTGAATTTAATTTTTAATTTTAATTTTTTTTTTTGTACCAGGGATTGAACCCAGGGGTACTTAACCCTGCGCCCCATCCCCAGCCCTTTTTAATATTTTATTTAGAGACAGAGTCTCACTGAGTTGCTGAGGGCCTCACTAAACTGCTGAGGCTGACTTTGAACTCTTGATCCTCCTGCCTCCGTTCTACCGAGTTGCTGGGATTACAGGGGTGCACCACCACACCTGGTTCTGAATTGGTTTCCAATGGTGGAATTTTACTTTGGAATAGACTCTGCCTTGTATATGAGAATGAGAAGGCAGTGGCTCTGTGTGTGTGAGTTATACCCCATAATTTCTGGTTCACATTTTGTCAGTGGTGGCATTTGGAATGGCATGGCCATCATTTTGGTATTGTTGGTATTGAAATGTCGACTAGGAATGTCCCATCGCACTTAGCACCAGCAATAGCAGCAGTGTGTTGGGAGTCGTGGGCTCCAAAGACTAACTTCTTCATCTGCCCCCCCCCAGCCGTCCAATGGTGAGCCCTGCTGGCTCACATGATCCTTACCCACCAATCAGACTAGCCCTGCTGGCTCACATGATCCTTACCCACCAATCAGACTAGCCCTGCTGGCTCACATGATCCTTATCCACCAATCAGAAAGCACCCCATGCCAACTGTCAAACCTTTCAACCGTTAAACTGTCATAACTGTCAAACCACTCCCGGCTCTATAAATATGCAGAGCTGTTCCTCAATAAACGGGCATTTTCTCCGACAACAAGCCTTGTTTGTACTTTCAGCTGGTATTAATGAACAGGTTAATTTAACACTTAGCATTTATTGCTGATCCTGTCCCAATGTCTTATCTAGACTTTCTCTCAGCTCTGGGTGTCCATCCCTATGATGTTTCCATTTTTCAGACGAGGGGACTGAGGCTCAGAGTAGTTAGCAGCTTTCCTAGGACCACAGGGCTTGTTTGTAATGGGGTTGGGACTGCAGTCTCCATGGTCCATGCTCATCACTTATGGGCTTGACCCCTGGTGAAGGGCTTTGTAAGAGTCCAGGCTGTGAAGATCAAGACGATGCATCTTCGTTATTTCCAGCTGTAAATGCAGACAGGAATTGCATCTACCTACGTTGAGAGGTTAAATGACAGAATGCCCATCCCCGGCTGGTAAGTGGTGAGTAAATAACCAGCTGCTGTTATTTTTGAAGCTATCAATTACTGTTCCACCGTGGAACTTTAGGTGTTTGTTACCTTGCCTCCACTATGAGGGGGCCTCTGGACAGTCAAAGTTCATTATGGTGTTGAGTGTAATCATATCTTTGGGCGGGTAATGCTTCACTACCTCTGTCTTACATGATATATTAAATAATTGAAGAATAGCAGATCTCTCCTTCACTTTATTCAGATTTCATTCTAAGCCCTTTCTCTACCAGCCAAAATGAGGAGAAATTTGTAGCTCAGGCCCTCACGTTGAAAGTGGACATTAATATTAGCAAATTCCCTTTAATAATCACCACATTAAATTTGATGACTAGAGGGGACATCCTCATAGCTTATAAGCAGGAAGTAATGTGTGTGGGAGACAAAGGAGCCTTCCTCAAATGCTAAGTCTTGAGCAAGATTAAAGGGACAGAGGACCCAGGAGGCCCAGGGTAGGCGTGTCTTTCCTGTAGTCTACACTTGGTAATTGCTGGTAGGTTTCCTGAGTACCCTGCAGAAAGAAGGTGATAGAAACCCATCCTAGAGCAAAGATCACTGACACTTTTTCTTCTACATGACTCAGAACAAGAGGACTGTGATAAATAATGACTCTGACCTTGGGGTTATTAAATAGGAGTCCTTGAATTTTGCCTACAGTGGAGCTGGTAGTTACCTAGGCAGGAGTCTGGAATGGCAGAGCTTGGTTCCTGGAGATCCAAGCTGCCTGGAAGAGATGAAATCTTGCATAGCACTCAGTGCAGGTCCAAAGGGTGATCTAGAACCAGAGGACAGTGTGGGCAACAGGGGATGGCTCCTTGGCACTTTGTGCCCAGATCTTTTGACCCTGTGAGCATCTTCCCTCTGCTTTCTCCTCCTCCTCCTCCTCCTCCTCCTCCTCCTATACTGCAGCAAGGAATTTGTCCATCTTAGGGCATAATCCAGGACAGGATGGTGGATGGTGGTGGGGAACTTAGTTCCCAAAACCATTTAGAGCATGAACATCAATTGCTATCTTATTCCATATGTAGTTAGGAAATCACTGTCTACATCTCTCTTCTCCCAGGGAAAGGAGTTAGTTTGGGGATCCAACTTGATCAGTTCGAAGAAGCCCATGGAGGGACTCTATGAAAACTTGCATGTTACACACCCCCGGGTGCTGTCAGGTTCTTAGACCCAGGGAGCAGGCGAGAGATCTTCCTCTCCCCAGGGGCCAAGATGGCCCGCATCTTGGAAGTACAGAAAGGGTGCTCCCTGGGTCATCAGTGTCCTCGGAGTCTTCAAGGATTGAGCACATTTTCTTGTTGCTGATTTTTTTGGTTAATACTTTGAAATCCAAAAGATAGTTTTCATTTCATCATGTTTAGGAATTGTTTTATATTTCATATGTTCAAACATTATGGAACTTGGGGCAAAGGCTGAATTCTTGAGATAAGGTAATGGTGGCAGGTGAGGTATGGGTGAGGCTAGATGTTATCATTTTATTCTGGAATAAAGGAGAAAAAATGTAGGTGCAGACCTTGCCCGGAGAAAGAGGACACCTTCCCATGGAGGAGGAGCTTGGGCCTGGTCCCTGAGGCGAGGCTCTTTCAGGTCTAGGGCTGGCACTAACCTCTTGTCATTTTACCTCCCTGTGTCCTCTATAAATCAGGGTTTTGGGTTTCGGGCAAGGGAAATAGGTTTCATTTCGGGTGCTGTTGATTGACAGCTGCTTATTGGAGCCTGGTGTTCAGAAAGATCATGCTGCCAAGCACTGAGGTTGTAGGCCCATGTTAGGATCATTAGTGCCTTGGGGCGTGGCGAGGCACACCTGTAATCTCAGTGACTTGCCAGGCTGAGGCAGGACATTTGCAGGTTTGGGGCTAGCCTGGGTCACTTTGCAAATCGCTGTCTCCAAATAAAAAGGACTGAGGATGTAGCTCAGTTGTAAAGTGCCCCTGGGTTCAATCCCCAGCATAATAACCCTTACCAGGGGGGAAATAAAAGAATAAGAAAAAGAAAAATCTGGAGGAAGATGCAGGGCAGGAGAATGCCTTACATTCCACTCCTGGATTAATTAGGCATTAGCTCCAATTTCCAGTGTTAAAAAGAGAAGAATGAGGAAAGGAAGGAAGGGATGTAAGGAAGGAGGGAGAAAGAATAAGAGAGAGCTATCAGAACAAAGAATCAGTGGCACTCCCTTCCCAGCATAAGATAAAGGAAAGCAGCGATTTTGAGTCTTCCTACTGAATCCTATCACGCAGTCATTCTCTTGGAACAGTTATGGGCACATAATTTTGTCCCTTCTTAGAATACATGTCTGCATTTTAATGGAGATAATTGTATTAATTATCTCTTACAGGAATACACTTTTCCCATAAAGACTATCTATACCCACATATGGTAGGTTCTCCCCCCCCCCAAAAAAAGGGTTTTTTTTTGGCTGTGATGTAGGAAAGAAAATTTTAGTTCCACTGCAGCAGGTTATGGAAGGTAGTGGACACAAATGTAACAGAAATACTAAAATACTAGCTCAACATTTGATCCCTCAGATACACTCCCTCCCCGAAAAATGTTGCAAAATATGATCTAAAATGATATCTAGTTAATTCTTTTGGTAGATTAAGAAAGACTCTTTGGATATTAAAAATAATATCAGGCATGAATTTTTCAGTGTCGTGTCCATCAAAATTGTCTACAACTCATTGCTCTTTGAGACTTGTATACAAAACATTTCCCAGAATGAAATAAATTCTTTCAATGTCACTTGGCTTTAGTAAGCCTGTTTATTACCAACATACTAGGGCATTCAAGTGGTATTTCAGCTGCTGGTTTTCTTTTTTTCTCCTTTCCTTTTTAAATCTCTGTATGATTTGAATCGTTTCCTTTTTACTTTTGCTTTGGCAGGGATGGTTGATGGAGGTGTTTTCATTTCTAAGGGTCTTCCCATGGTTCTTGGATCAAAACAGCTGGTCAGATGACTCGAGAGTTTTAGGAACAGACTTGACTAGTGAATTAAATGATCTGCTTTAATGTTTCAGTAGCAACTAGAGGGTGAAATGATCCACAGACCAAACCAGAAGCATCATGGGATTTTGACTGATGGGTGCCTTCCATTCCCTTCACCGTGAGGCCCAACAACTTTGAGGGTTTCTTAGGTCCCCTCTAGCCATTCAGGGACTTTTTTTTCCCCCCTGTACTAGGGATTGAACCCAGGGGAACTTAACCACTGAGCCACATCTCCAGCTCTTTTTTTTTTTTTTTTTTTTTACTATATTTTATTTAGAGACAGGGTCTCACTGAGTTGCTTAGAGCCTCACTAAGTTGCTGAGGCTGGCTTTGAATTCACAGAGCCTGAATGTGGAACCTGGCATGCTGGAGTGGCACGGGTGGCTTCAGAAGCCAAATTAGATTTTAACCTATCCAGCTATGTATCCCAAGAAGTTAGTTCACCTCTCTGGGCCTCAGTTTCCTCCTCTGTTAATAGGGATCTAATAAAGAGACATAGTGAATAGTAAAATAATAGTCTAGGAATAATCTATGGCACTGTGCTTAGGCCCCTCCCTGTCAAATTAGAACTGCTTATTAATATTGAGCTTATGTAACAAAGTGAATTGGCATGCGGCTTGGGTGGATGTCCTACTGGTTCTCAATTAATTTGTTTTCCGATTGAACCAGTTTTGTAGAAGATGGTGGGTATTCCAAGAGAGTTGAAGACCACTGATACCTGGCTGCAGAACCAATTTCCCAATAGAAACCAAGAAGATGCTGTGGGTCAAAGCTGCCCTGAGCACTGGTAGAAATTAAAAAGTTCCTCTTAGAAGACTAGTGGCTATAAGGACGGAGCAACAGTCTTAAGGATGCTTCTGCATATCTTTGTGGGTTCAGAGGTTGATGCTGGCTCTGGATTAGTTGCCTCCAGGGCCTAACGTTCCCTGTGAGTTAGATGGTGTTCTTATTCCTCTCTTGGGATTAGTGTTTCAGGCTGAGTTTTGCTAGGGTAACAGGAGTGGAGGAAGAAGAGTTAGTGGAGTGGCCACCAAACTCTGTGCAGAGGTCCTTTAGGAGGGAGAAGCCTGCTAGGAAGCAGAATCCATGGGAAAAGCTTTGTTTGCTGTGTTCCTGGGGTGAGGCCCAGCCTCAGGCCCTCCTGCTCCAGCTTTCCTCTGGGAAGTGACTTCCTGGTGAGGGGAAAAGTGTGTAACCAGATGCTTCTGGGAAACAGATGTCCCAGCAGCTCAGGGGAACACTCCTGTGGAGGGAAATGGCTTCTGACTGCTTAATTTTGCTTCAAAAGCACACATACATTTTCATAATTATCCCCCAGGGGTTGATACAACACACTGAGGGACCCACAAAGGACACAGGCAGGGTATCCACATATACCTTCCAGATAGAGACCCTGAAGTGTGTGCTTGTGTATCATTTTATTTTTTTTCACCCATATACATAGAGAGCTGAAGGGTGGAGCAGGGGAGGGGAGTTAGGAGACGAGGGGGATGGTTCTAGAATAATCAATGTCCAACACCAGCAATAGGTGCAGTTGGTTTCAACAATACAGCAAAAGACTTAACTTTGGCCTGGTCTTCCTCTTGGTAGGATTCAGCACCCCACGACTGTTAGGGTCCCTGTCTTCTTTCTGTTCAGGGCTTTGCCATCCATAGTACAAACACCATTTTAACTCTGGCTCTGCTTCCTGATGTGCATGTTGCTGTGTTTTGTTTGGAAGGAAGAACTTTCTTGGGAGCCCTGGGGTCTCAGTGTGTCAGAGGGCATTATGGTGCCATGGAGCTGTTTTGGTGTAGCTGGCCATCTTCAGGGTGAGGTTTGTGGTGCAACCCTCCAGTCTGGGTGGAACCTGAAAATATCTTTTTAAAAAACTTTATAGCAATTATCAGGAAAATATAAAAGTAGTTTTAAAAATACAGTGAGCTCCAATATGCGCAGTGCTCCTTCCCCAGCCTGGGTTCTTTTTTTTTTTTTTTTTTCCTTTTAATCATCAGTCCATGATTCAGACAAAGAATGTATGACCGCCTAGACTAAAATCAGGATTGTGGCCCAGGGATGCTAAAATAAAGCTTCCAAAGATGAGGAAAGAGAAGGTGAAATGAATGCTGGGAATGTAACCATGGTGTTTATTGCTTGGTTGTTTTGGGAGTCCATCCCTGATGGACGTGTTAGAGGAAGGGTTTTTTTTTGTTTTGTTTTTTTTTTGGTATTTATTTAGTGTGCTATAAAGAAAATATCATCTGCAGTTTCCTTCACTGTTGATGTCGGTGTTTTGAGGAAGCTTTATTGCAGATTTTATTTCTTTTATCAATAGTATCATTGGACTCATCCTTGTTGCAGTGTGTTCTCCAGTTATAATCATTAATGAGGCCCCTCCTTTTCTTCTCAAATTTGATTTCCTTTGGAGCATAAACTGTCTGGCCAACATCTTTCTCAGTCCCTGATAGGAATGTCCACGATCAGATTTCCCGACTGCCTGTCACCTTGGGGTGCCTCTTTCTGTACTACCAGCTCTACAGCAGAAATGCTAAGGCAGGCACAGGGTGTATCACTCAGTTTTCTGTCATTGGAACAAATACCTGAGAAAAATTACTTGGAGGAGGAAAGATTTATTAGGGCTCATGGTTTTCAGCGTATTCACTTCGTGGTTGGCTGACTTCATTGTTTTGGGCCAGTGATGAGGCAGACATCATGACAGAAGGGTTCCACAGAGCAAAGCTGCTCACCTCATGGTGGCCAGGAAGCAGAGAGGGAGAGAGACAGACAGAAAGATACTGGGGAGAAAAGGCATTGTCCCTAAGGGCATGACCTCAGTGATCTATTTTCTTCACCATTTACCATTTTTCTCTATCTCCCCAAATACCATCAAATATGAATCTTTCCACTGATGAGGTCAGAACCCCTTTGATTTAATCTCTTCCCCAAACGACCACCTTGAAACCCTGTTGCTTTGGGGACCAAGCTGTCAATACCCAACTTTGACAGACCATCTGGATTTTTTTTTTTTTTTTGAGAGAGAGAGAGAGAGAGAGAGAGAGAGAGAGAGAAGAGAAGAGAGAATTTTTTTTAAAAAAATATTTATTCTTTAGTTCTCGGCAGACACAGCATCTTTCTTTGTATGTGGTGCTGAGGATCGAACCCGGGCCGCAGGCATGCCAGGCGAGTGCGCTACGTCTTGAGCCACATCCCCAGCCCAGACCATCTGGATTTGAACTATCACACACGGCCATTGCTTGGAAGACCAGTTAGTTTTGTGAGTGACAGGCACTCTGGGGACCAAAAACACTAATGCCCAGTCCAAAGGCTTTTCTCATGTAGATTTGTCCAGAACCCAAGCTGGATACAAAAGTGTAGTTGCCAGCCACATTCAGACCATGGATCCCTGGTATGTCCATCTTCCTCTTTGCAGGAAAGTGCTGGTAGACCCCAGGTCAGCAAATGAGGGCACAAAGGCCAAGTTTAGCTTTCAATCCCTTTTGCAAATAAACCATGATTGGAAACCAGCCACGCCCGTTCATTGGCACCTTATCCGTGGCTGCTTTGGCACCATAGTTCCAGACAGAGGCTAGAATTTGTTTTTTTGTCAGATGTTTAGAGGAGATTGCTGACTCCTGTTCTGGAACATTGCTTTTTAATAGCTACATTCTTTGAGCCATCAGTGTGAGTCACAAATGTATTTTAAAATTTTCTAGAGGTCACACTTAGGAAGTGAAAAGAAACAGGTGAAATGAAGTAGTATTTTCTTCAACCCATTATGTCCTGATTATCAATCTAGCCTGCCATCAATGAAACTATCGGCAAGAAGTTGTAGTTCTCTTTTTCCTGCTTGAGTGTTTGAAAATCCAGAATAAACACATCTCAATTCTGACTATGCCACGGGTTGAGTGTTTAAGTGGTCACAGTGGCGAGGAGCCCACTCTGTGGACAATATGGTTTATAGAGATTGGGCCTGAATCATTACTCTGAGTTACTTTAACTTCTATTGGCTTTAAACTCCTATTTGTGTTTTATTACAGACATTAATTTTCTCTCAAATGATGTCTTTTTTTCATTTTATTTTTATTCTTGTGGAATGATGGTGGTTTACCCCACTCCAGTGCTGGGTTGTGAGTGTCTGGAGATCGGCCCGCCTCTCCCACTGGGTGACAAACCTCCATATACGAGATTTCTGGGGCTCCAACTTGTTTCTTCTTCAAGAGATTTAAAATTACCTATTTGTCTTGGCTCTTCTGGGCCTGTTAGAATAATCACCAAGCATTTGAAAAGTTAAAAGTTGCAGCGCCAGGGTCTTTTGTGCTTCCTCTAGGACATAGCTGTCAGGTATAAAAAATCTACCACGGCAAGATCCATTTGTTGTATTAATCACTACCTTTCCCTTAGAGTTGATTTACGGTTCAGTTGGAAATTTTGGAAAAATGCTTCCTGCAAACCACGCTAGGTTCCTTCGTGGACTGGAAAATGCATGTTCAAAGCGAAGGAAAATTCCAATTTCCCTGGGGAGGGAAAAGTTGAAATTCCCATGATAGGCTTTCTGTAAGTTTACCTATTTGCTGTCCTTCCTTGGGTTTCTAGCAACTCACACAGACATGTAAGGGAGCAGTGTTAATTGCACAGGGTCAACTCACTACCAAATGTTCTTTTGGATTAATCTCAGGTCTCTATTGGTATTTGAGGCTGATAAATAAAGACATAAGGTGCAGGATTTCCTTCTCTTATTGGAAAGGTGCTCACTTGAGGGGCAACTTGGGGTAAAGGGTGAGAACTAGTTAATATCCTCTTCCTGGATGTGAGCTATGTCACCTGAGTAGTCCAATTTCTAAGGAAAGGGAAGGTAATTTTAGGTCTTAGCTTTAAAGCTGCCAGACTTGGTTTGCTTTTATATCTCCCAAATGGAATTGGAACCCTCTTTATCCCAATGGTACTTTGCAATAGACTGTATTTGGCAACCTCTCCTGCCGAGGGGTTAAAATAAATCTGTCTCATCAGTGTCTTTTTGTTTAAGGATAGCATAAAAGTGCTGATGGTTAGCTTTACTTGTTCATATGCTCATTTTTTATTTTTACTGCAGGATGTACTGACTTTTCCCCCCTTTTCTCTCTCCCCCAAAAAAAGGAAAGACACACAAAAACCCTTCATTTAATATGTCAAAACCATGAAAAGATATTATAAACATACTTTGATTTTCTTCCGTTTCTTTGCCCTCCACCCCTCCTTTAAAAATAATGTCTCATAGCATTAGACATTTGCCAAAACAGCGGTTTTGAAGCCCAGATTTTCCCCTTTCCTGATGTATAGATGCCAGTTCTCCTTTCCCCTCTGCAAATGCACACATTTTCCACTTGGGGGTTCAAGTATTATGTTAAGACATTATGAAGAGTTTGACGGTGATGGGGAGACAGGTGACAGAAACCCAGAGAGGCAGGACAGATTGGCAACATTCTTCCATACAACATCATCAGGGCCAAACTTAGTCATTTTTAAGGGGCTATTTTCTTTGTCCAAAAGCAGTGCTTTATTGCCTTAGGAGTGTTATCCTCGTGGGGACATTTGGCAATGCGTGGAGACAGTTTTGGTTATTATAACTGGACTGGAGCCAGTAGTATACTAGACCAAGGTTCAGGATGCCACTAAACATCCTTCAGTGTTGAGAATTGTCCTCCCAGCAGAGAATAATCTTCACCAAGTTGTTAATAGTGCCAAGGTTATAAAATGCCAGTATCAGGAGTGCTTTCTAGAATCAAGTGGTGGCTTATATGGCTTTTTTTTTTCTTCCTTTTGCTCTTCAAAATGTGCCACGAAGTCAAGAGCCATCATGTATATTCATAATAAATTGCCTCTTAAAGAAAATCTCAAGTCTACTCTTCCTGAAAATGGGAAAGAAAAATCCAAGTAGTCCCAGGTTGCCAGATGGTGGCATTTCCGGAAGAGGGGGTTTAGCTTAAAACTAAAAGGTAGCAAAGTCTGTGTTCAAGGTTGTCACCGATTCAGCCCCCAGGTAAACTCCTTCATTGGGACGTGGGATGTGTAATTGCAGTTAAATCTCATATTGCTTTTGTGATTCGATAGAAAGGGTTGCTCTTTAGTCGTTCTTACCCAGAACACAACTCATATTTTGTAGTCTTATGTACTTTCTTGTGAAGGATAAATGTTGGGTAGTGAAGGGAGGCGAGTATTGAATTTACAAATACTGTGCTTTGCAAAGTATGACATGACCTTTAGTTTTTATACCTTGGACTGTGTCTTCTATTAAGCTGTCAATCATATTCTCTCTTTGCCATTTAAGGAAAAGAAAACCTTGGGCTGGGGATGTAACTTAGTGGTAGAGCACTTACTTAGCATTTATGAGATTCTAGGTTCATTCCCCAGCACCACAATAAATAAATAAATAACTAGATAAATAAACAGACAGACAGATAAATAAATAGAAATCCCTTTTTGTAAATATTAGTACACGTTGACAAATTTTGGTGGGATGATTGCTAAAGTTCCAGAACAGGCCTTTGGAGCAGATTTCTTTGAAATTGATGAGTATCAAATGAATTAAACAGAATTTTACGTGCTTAGATCTCTATGAGAACTTGATCTCAGGAGACAGGGGAAACTGAAATGATCTTGAGCATTATCATTCTGGTCTTTTAGAGTGGCTGTGGGGGCAGGGGTCAGGCAATCCAATTATTGCAGACGTACTTGATTGATCTTAGAATGGACTTTGTGGGAAATAACGGTGTTGGCGAGAAATAAAGTTGGGTGTTGAAAGGCAGTGAGCCCGTGTGCATCTGTCAGCACAAGCGCATCCAGAAGAAGTCTCCCTGGAATAATTCAGTGGATATTTGTAATGGATGGGTTAAAGACTTCATTTCACCTTCATCTTCTTCCAAGTTCTAAATACACATGCCCTACCTGCTCTGTGGTTCATTTTAGATACAGTAAGTGGAAAATTGAACTTAATTACTAAGTCCCTTTGGTTTCTGAATTTTAGATATTATGATTTTGTGTGTATGTGTGTTGGCGTGCATGCACTTCTGGGTTTACAGGGCATCTTAATGAATATCATTCCCCCCTCCTTTGATTGTCTAAAAAATGTGATAGAGTGTAGGGTCAGTTGTGCCGATTACATCTGTGGGCTAGTGAAGGAACACAGGGTGACAGAGCAAGGTTCCCGTGCGGGTAGGTACAAGCTGAGTCCCAGAGTGGTAATTATTCTTTAAATACTAAAGTAGAGTTCTACTTCTTAGTAAGAAGTCCTGATAAAACCAGGAGCTGCCATGTATCTGATTTCTGCTGTTGATGTAATTTTAGGAAAATCAGATGAACGGAGGTGAAAATGAGGTTTCATGCTCAGTGGCTGGTGTGCCCTTTCCTAAGTTCTGGTGGAATGTCATACAAGTTTTGCTGTGAAAACACAGCAGGATCCCAACTTTTATCACTTCAGAGAGCAGGCCCTTCATAAACAGAGAACAAGAGATCCTGCCTTTTATCTTGCTATTTAAAAATTCTTCATTTCCTGCACCCATGTTATTGATCATATGGTGCAGGGAGGACACTTCAGAATCTTGAGTTTTGAAAAAGGAAAAGAAAAGCTGTTTGAATTTCTATTAAAATGAATTGCGGGCTGGGCTGGGCTGGGGTTGTAGCTTAGTGGTAGAGCACTTGCTTAGCATGTGTGAGGCACTGGGTTTGATCCTCAGCCCCACATAAGAAAGTAAAAAAAAAAAAAAGTTATTCTAAATAAAATATTTTTTAAAAATGAGTCGCACAGGCTGTGCATCACTTTCTGATTTCTGAGGTGACTTGTACATCCTGGGGACAAAAGAGGTGATACCATTGGTCAGGAGGAAAATGGGAAGTCTGTCAAAGACTAATAAGAGAGAACTGCTAGTCTGGGAGACCCTGGCTTGGCAAACCAGTGCATTTTGAAATTCATCAGACTTATAAGCAAAGGGAGAGCTCAATTGAAGTTACTTGTCATTATTCCAGTTTGCTACACTATGGCTGGGACAGAGCGTTTGCTTGCTGGTGACCTTGTCAGAACTTGGATCTGACCTCCAGAGCTGTGTGTTTTTCCTCGACTCTATTCCCATTCCTCTTTCATCATACAGAAATTTGTAATCAATTCTGTGTCACAAAGTTGATCAATAGAAGTCCCAGTGGTTAACTAGATTGTGTTTTTCTTCATTTAAAAAAAACATTTTTTTAAGCCTGTAACTACAAAGTGGTTAAAATAATCTGAGTTCCAGGAAATGCCTGGTAGCATACACTTATATACATGTACGTAAACCCTGTAAATGCACACACCACTGCATATCTTGCATCGTGATTGATTGGTGGGTGTTTGTGTACGTGTGTGTGTGTGCATATATATGAATCATTGAATCTTGTCCAGATGATGGTTTATCCTTTCAAACTCTGAACCATGTCTTGAGACTATTGATGCTTTTCTTATAAGCGAACCCTTTCTTTCCTTCCTTTCTGCAAAGAGGCTCAGAGAGTGACTTTATCTGGGAGATGACATTTTTGATCTTGTGTAGAGCGAGGAGCACTCTGACATCTGCTTCAACAAAGTCTGGAAGGCTTAGGCATCCAGTCCTTGTGCTGCTGCTGTTAACGCCTGTTTATCAGATTATTGAAGGGCAAGCTGTTTGCCTCAGAATGTGCTTGCTGCTCCCAGAGTTTGTGTCATCCTCTCCAGGCCCAGGCCTGATAGCTTTGAACAAACAGAGCTCTCAACAGACTAAAGCTCTCAACCTTTCAGTATGACCAAGTAATGTAGGTGACCTAGTAATCGCAGTTTGCAGCTTTTCAAAACTGGTGGTGTGGTGTTAATCTCAGAGAAGTCGAGTGTAGAGTAATGGTTACCCAAGGCTGGGGAGATGGAGAGAGATTGGCCAACAGGTACAATGTCACTGTTAGGAAGAATAAGGTCTTGTGTTTCTGGTGAATAGGAGGATAACTTTACCTAATAAAGTTATATTTCAAAGAGGTGTAAGAAAGGATTTTGAATGTTGCCACAGCAAAGAAATGATAAGGGTATAAATTGAATATGTTGATTACCCTGATCTCATCCTTACATGTTATATACATTGCAACATTGTACCCAGTAAATACATAGTATTATTTCATGTCAATCCAAATAAAAATAAACTACTTCACTTAAATCAGTGGTAGTTTTGGATGGAGAAGCTAAAAATTCTGAGAATCTCTATTGGATTTGTTATTGTTGTTGTTTATTTGTTGGGTTATTTACAAATGGATGTGTTTTAGAGTCACTGTTAAGGTGTGGTATGAACTAGAATGGACTGGTTCTCAAATCTTCCATCTCACCAGAAAACTCTGGGGAGCTTTGTAAGTGGCTTCTACCTTTATTCCAACTTGGACACCTCTACCTTTTTTTTTTTCATCTATCAGGATAATTTTTGCCAGGTGTGGTGGTGCACACCTGTAATCCCAGTGTGTTGGGAGGCTGAGGCAGGAGGATCATGAGTTCAGAGCCAGTCTCAGCAAAAATAAGGTGCTAAGCAACTCAGTGAGACCTTGTCTCTATCTAAAAAAATACAAAATAGGCCTGGGGATATGGCTCAGTGGTCGAGCACCCCTGAGTTCAATCCTCAGTACCCACTAAGAAAGATAATTCTCATGGGACCTTGGTTCACTTTGGGAATCCTAAAATAGGTTATCCACCTCATCATAACCCATCCAAGTAGGAATCAATTTCCTTGAGCCATTTAAATTTTATGATGCAATATTGGCCCTTACAGCAGATTTTATTATATAGGACAGACGATCCTTGTTACAAAACATAGATATCAAGTGAGGCCTGAAGTTTTTGGAACATATAGTACGTTGGGCACAGATCCTCTGGCCTAGATAATACTGAATTAAACTCCTCCCTTTCCTGCCCTCCCACATGGAACTTGGCAAGAGAACCACTGGGAAGGCTATTCTTAAAACCAAGCCTGTTGTTCAAATCTGGCAGTGAAAAGGGCTTTAAGACTTGGGTCCACTCCTAATGGAGCCTCTTGATCCAAGTGCTTTAATGTCTAGACCTTTTGTGTCTTTGTTGATGAAGATCGAGGTGTAATATGCCATTTTAGAATGTTCTATTCTCTCTCCTGGTTCTGTCGGCTTTGAATCTGTGTTTGCTTCCTATGAGGGAGGGGGTGTGATGTGGAGCAGGTGACTTTAACCTTGCCACACTTTGTTTCTTTATGAGCTGAATGGGTTCAGTGGAATCCATAGAGTTATTGTAGGAATCAATGGAAGCACGCGTAAAGCGTTAGCTCATTATTTCCATTTGGCAAAGGCTCCACAACTGTGGTGTCACATTATCATCGTGGGGGGGTGTTGGGGGGTTACAATGCAAATGGACAGCAGCTATTGTCTTGCAGTGTCAAATTTGGGATAAGGTGGAATTATATACCCTAGCGCTGGTAGGCAGGACGACAGGCTCTCAGAATAGAACAGAAAAATGATTGCATTGTCTCCAAAGGAGATGTGACTGCTGGTGGCCTTTTGCTGACTCTTCAGGGGAGACATTCATCCCCCAAGGAAGGACTTTCTTTTCAAGCTGAAGTTAGAAGGGGAAGGGGCTGGGGTCACTAGAGGAAGAAACCGGAAGAGGAAATGATATGATGTGACAGTATCTGACACACAGAAAGTACCCTGCAAACAATGGCGGAAAAACATGGGGCTTGATGGGGAGAGAAACTAGTCTTTTCTTATAAATTTCTGAAAAATGGTTGTTATGATGAAGACTCCCGAGGGGCAGAAGCGCCAGGTGAATATCATGTGTGATGTACTCAGCAGGATATTTGACACACTGTAAGGCTGAAAAGACATTAATGTCATTATTCTTTGTTTCTATGATGGGGAAGAGAAGATATAGGACTAGAAATAAAAGAGTGGACCAGGCAATGGAAACATTTTAATACTGAGATTTTACTCATTAGGACTTGAGATCCATGGAAGCTCTTAGATGGGCTGTGTAGACAATGAGACTCTGCTCTCTGGTGATTTCAAGGTTACGTCCTCTGGGAACAGCAAGAAGGGACCATGTTCTCCCCCCACACCTCCTTTCCAACAGGGATGTATTGCTTGGGATTGGATCTGTGCCTATCTGATAGGTGCACAGGGATGCCAAGGAGTATCCTGATGAGCCTCTGTAGCTGGTAATGAGCTCTGTGTCCACTTCTTATGGCTCTTGGCTGTGGCCAAGCAACCAGAGACATGTGGGAGTGTACTTTACAGGGATTGCAGAAGATCAGAAAATCCATCCAATTGGCTCAGAGAGGAAGAAGGGAAGACATCTGTGTGGGAGGCTGGGGCTTTTGGCTTGTAGGCTCACAGTGAGTTCAGGTGCAGGTCGGATATGGTGGAGGAAGAGATCCACAGGTAGGAGTAATTTAGGAGCAGAGCACAGGTCTGGAAGTATTATTCTGACTATCATTCACTTGGACGGTTGTCAAAATCCCAACTAAGGAAAGATTATAGAAAAATGAATAAGAAAGGAATAACAAGCCTAAGGAAATAATTTCCCTAATGTGATCTCAGTAAAAGCAGCAGTTTGTAGATGATTCAAAGCCACTAGAAGGCAGGTTCTTGGGTTTGGCTGCCCACCCCACTTCCTGCCCCCATTCCTGTCTCCTTCTCCAAGCAGAAATTCAGTTGCTTTCGCTGGGCCTTTGATGAGAGAGTAACAGAGACCAGTTGAAACGAATCAGGACGAACCAAGCATTTCTTATAATTTAATGTAAGCAAATTCAAGGACGAATGGAGATCTCCATCCACAAGAAGATACTGCAAAGAGGGCGGCTGTTGGGCTTTACTTAACTTTCCGCTATGAAGGTGACACTGCAGGGAGAATGAGTGTCTGATTGGCCACCTGCCTGCCAAAGAATCATCTCCCCTGCATGAATCATCTGCAAGAATCATCTCCTCCTTAGCCTACTTGTGGTGAAGTATGGGTGAGTATTAGAGGAGGGTAGGTTAGGAGGAATTTGGAAGCCAAGGTGTGCTGAACCTGGTGGGTAGATTTGACACTCAGGAATAGTCCTATTATGATTCCCTTATTGGATGACTCTGCCATTCCTCTCACCTGGGCCTACTGAGGACATTTTCCTGGCCTGTTGACCTTGGACTGGGTTCTGTGATTCTCTTTAGTCAGTGGAAAGTTGTGGAAGGCATATGAAGAGAGAGCTCCAACGTGCTTTCTTGGCTTGACTCAGCCTCTCTGCTTCTGCTACCTGCCATGAGAAGACCATGACTTAGGGTCCCTGGTAGCTGCTGGTCCCAGAATGAGAGAGATGTGGAATTTCCAGGACCCAGCCTGTAGCACAGCTGTCAATCACCCCAGCGAATCCAAATACTAGCGAGTAAGAAATAAATGTCGCTTTTTGTCCACTACCAGTGTTGTTTTTTTCTTTGCCCATTCATTTTGGCCACACTGCATTATCCCAGCAGAAATCTGACCTAGACAGCAGCAAGCTGACTCTTCTATCTGCTCTTCAGCCAGAAGACGGAGAGGAGCCAGAATGGGCAGTGACGTGAGAAATGAATCCATCGTGTCTAGGGTCACAGAGCCCACCCTCCACTAGACCACCACTGATTGTCAATCATGCCTGTGCTTAGTATTCAGTGATCATCTTCTTTTCTTTTAAAATAAAACCACAACTTGTGCTTTCATATTCTGATTAACAAAGGCAATATATATCATTAGTGTTAATTTAAAGGTGTAATCAGCCGTGTCAGTCAGGTAAGGGAGAAAATGGTGCCATGGACCTTTTCCAAATTCCCACAGGCTTAAAATATAAAAAACTCCTTCAATAGTGCTGACAGCACACCTTGCCTGTTATTATAGCTTGGGTTTTGTTTTTGTTCCTGTGCCAGTAGGAGAATATCATTAGGTTACAAATCAGATCTAACGGTTTCGATTATTGTTCATCTTGAGCTCTGTGCTTTCTCTCCATTAGTTGTGGCATAACAGAAATAATTTAATTTATTAGTCGGCCCATCTTCAAAAAAGGCTTTTATTACCAAATGTGCTTGAGGACATGGCGGGGGGGGGGCAGAGGGGGGGCGAACCACAGACCTGTCTTCAGCTTCTCAGGAGGGAAAATTGCTACGATATAACAGGTTTGCAGATAGATGTGTGGTTTTGCCCAATGAAGAGATACTTGTTACCTGATATAGCACATCCTTGCTACAAAGAACAGATTTTCTGGCACCTTCTTTCTGGTAGCTGCAGTTGGTTGTTTTCAGCACGTCAAAACCATGATTTTAGATTTATTGTCTCGGGGGTAATTGAGCAATAGTTGCTGGCACTCATGCATCTCTTACCCTTTGTCAATCCGTCGGCCAGCCGTTCAGCAAATATTTATTCTCCATCTTTTCAGGGCATGGCCAATTTTTCTTTTATACCTAATAGTCTTTTACACAGGTTGAAGATTATTCAAAACGGATATGTACCTTTTAGCAGTACAATGAAAACTCACCAGTTGAAGCTCAGATTTGTTACTAAATTTTGTGTTGCCTTCTAGCGCCCGACTTAGTTGCTTTCCATAGTGGAGCCTGTGGCTCTTTCTGAATAGATATGGGGTGCCTATGTATACCAATTTAAATTCAGACTTGTCATTACATTTCCGTAGGATTCAGATAGTTCAAGCTTCTTTTCAAAGTAGAGATTTTGAGGGGATGGCAAGATTAGCTAAATGTTCCCGGGTCTTTATGGGTTTTGTTTATTTCCTTTGAAATACTAAGGGTAGAACCGAGGACCTCTTGCATGCAAGGCAAGTGCCCCACCACTGAACTTCATCACCAGCCCACATCCAAATCTTTAAAGAAGTATAAGCACTCTCAGGGTTTTCCTCATTCCCACTCTCTCCATATTGGCTCATCTGTGAGTTCCTTCAAAGATGTGCAAGGAGTGTGGGAAGTGTGGTGCTGAGGATCAGACCCAGTGCCTCACAAATGATAGGTGAGTGCTCTACCACTGAGCCACAACCCCAGCCCAAGAAGTAAAGTCTTATTTGTGTTTTTCTATGTGTGGAGGGGTTGACGTTGTTTTTTGTTTCTTTGTTTGTTGTTTTGTTTTGTTTTGTTTTTTAGCTATCCTGGTATGAAGAGTTCTGGATGCCTATAATCATGGTAGTTATAGTCGTAGTAATAGTAGCTATTTATTTACTTTTATTTTATTTTGGGGAGGGGGTTTGGTGCTGAGACTCAAACCCAGGGCTCTGTACATACTGAGCATGCATTTTTATCACGCAGTATTTGACTGGGTTGTACTTCCACCACCAATAGTAGGCATTTATTGAATGCGTAGTATGTTCCTGGTTCCTCCCATGGAACATCTTGTTTGATTTAGCCTAGTAGACCTAAGATGAAACAGTTATTACTTTTCTCATGTGGCAAAAGAAGCAAAGTCCATGTTCCAAGAAAGGTTCTGTACGTTCCATTTATATGTTGCTATAACACGCCCTCTTCATGTATTACTTTTTTTAAAAGTTTTATAGCTATAGATGGACAGCATGCCTTTATTTTATTTACTTTTTTATGTGGTGCTGAGGATCAAAGCCAATGCCTCACAGATTGTCACTGAGCTCCAGCCCCAGCCCGTATTACTTCAGTTCTTACAGAAACATCAGATACTATATTTAAAGCAATGACATTCAAGTGCAGTAAGTTTAAGGACCTGTTGAAAGTGGGGGAGCAGTATTTGAACTTGGTTAAGAGCACCTGCTCAGTAACTGTTCAATAAAACTTGTAAATAAATTATCAAACTGAGGGATGGGCTTTGACTGCTTCCACCCCAGACAGCTTATTTGAAATCTACCAGGAGACCTAAGTGTAATGGTCATTTGCATTGTTGGTATATGACCTTGCTGGTGTACAGTGTCTCTAATAAACACACAGTTTCTGCTTGCAACTGATTGATTGATTGATTTATATATATGAAGTGCTGAGGGTCGAACCCAAGACCTCACACATGCTAGGCAAGCATTCTACCACTGAGCCTCAGCCCCAGCACCACTTGAGTTTTTCTTTGTTTGTAACTTCAGAACTGCTATTGAGGTCTCCTCAAACCCCAGGGAAATGTGAGTCACAGAGAAGGTTGCTCACAATTCTAGAAAGTTGGGATTAGATACCTGGGGTGCCTCATCCATAAGCAACATGAAAAAAGTATATAGAAAAATGTGGGTGCCCCTATAGGGTGTGTCTATTGCTTTCTACCCGTGTCTCACTTTCTTCTTCTTTTTTTTTTTTTGTCTAGAGTGAGGGGAAAATTAATTTTCTTCTGGAAGGGCTTGGGAAAATGTGTTTCGTTCCATGGCTCTTCTCTGTCAGGTACATAACAAGAGTGCTTGGCATATCTGATCTCATTTACCCCTGGTGGCAACTATTAGGGAACTAGCAATTTATAGTTTTATAATGTAAATAAAGATGCTGAGGCTTAGACTAGCCAGTGGTAGAGACAGGATTTAAAGTCACATCTGCCTGGCTTTCAATGCGGTCCATTTTCCCCTCTGCAGGTTGGCCTCAGATTCCGATTCTAAGACCCGCCTGCTCATTAGGCAGATAATGGCTACTGCTTTCCTAGATTTAGTTTTGTTTAGTATTAAAAGAAAGAGATTTTTCTGTCTCTATCGGCTGCCACCCTGTTTCCAGTGCAATCTTGGAGATGGAATACATTATGATGGGGATAACCATTTCCCTGTGTCGCCTCTCATTTGAGCTAATCAGAGAATACGAGCTTATATCATGGCAAGATTGTTGGGACCCAGATCATGGGCCTTCCTTGTTTTACTGAGCAAAAGTAGTTTATCCATTCTTTATTGCAAGTGCTTATGGAGAACCATATTGCTCTGTGGTTGCAGTTATTACTGAGCAAGATGAAAGATACAGTAACAATTTATTAGGTTAAAGGAGGTCCATGCAGCCATCCAATACATATTTATAAAGCTCCTGCCGGTCCATGCTGGGCACTGGTATAGGCACTGGAGATACAGGAGTGAACAAAGCTGGTCAGGATTGTGATTTGCTATAGAAGCCTAATTAGTCTTTGGAAATTGTACAGGGGCCTTTTCATCCTATTCATTTTTATTTCAAGTTAGGCTGTTTTATATCCTAAGATCCAGATGACGACTGGCCACCTGGAACCCCTGAAGATATTCTGTCAAGAGCAGAACCCATGAGTGTCCTTGTGGGTGGCTGAACACCTCTTTTAAGGTTGTTGGTGAAGTCTCTAAGGTGACTTCAAGATCATCTTTGCCAAGTTCCCACATCTGTGTGGAGAGCACATTGAGGTCACGTTTAAATAACAAGGCTACTCTGTTCAGAGAAGGAAGGTTGACAGGCTGCTTTGGTAGGTTGACATTCCTGAGCAGAATCCACAATGCAGAACAAATGGCAGACTCCATTGGTCATTTACTGAACATTTGAGCTTTCCCGGTTCTGAAGGTTTTGAGGGCCAACAACTCCTTGGAAAACTTCTCCCCACAGAAATTGCCCCATGAACTCATATATTCAGATTGCTTATACAGTTTTTGAAGGTGGTTTGAAGTGGGATGTGGAGGGTTGTTTCTTTGGTAATTCTAATGAGAGATGATGACAGGTTGAGGATGAGGGGATGAGTGATTAGATTTGAAGTTTGGGTGGTGGTGCTGGAAGAACAGATTCACTTGTAAATTCTCATTGAAATGCAGCTTTTGGAGTAGAGATATTTAAATTTAATGGTAAGAAGCTTGTTGTAGTTAGTGTTTTCAGTGATCAATTTCCTATGTGTCTATTTGGGGATATATTTACAAACAGCTATTGATAATGTGAAATAAAAGTAATGCTTTTATTTCAAAGTAATGCTTTTATTTCAATCACTAACTTTTTTTTTTCATGGAATAAGCTCTTGAACAATTTCACAGAAAACATTGGTAGGTGGTGGGTTTTTTTTTTTTTTGCCTTTTGGAGGCAGTTGAGACATTTTTTAATGTACCTTTAAATATTTCTAAGAAAAATGAAATGTTTAATTGATTGTTTTGTCTTGAGAAACATTATAATTTGAGTTGTCAGTGTTTTCTGAAAAGAGAACAGCCCTGGTGACAGTTTTTCAATCTCAAATTCCTCCGTTAAAAAAAAAAAAATTGAAACAACTAGGGAAGCTAAATTATAAAATCACAAACATATCTGCAATACAACTAGGTCACGAGGGGATGCGGTGGTGAGTCAACGGGAGAGCACTTGCCTAGCAAGTGTGAGGCACTGGGTTCGATTCTCAGCACCACATATAAATAAATAAAATAAAATAAAGGTCCATCAACAACTAAAGACATATTTAAATTTTTTTTTTAAAATCTGGGTTATGAGGTATCTCTGTTCATCTCACAGTACATGTGGATGGGATAAATCACAGTCAGCTATGAGACTGTATGGAATTATCCCTGGAGGGAAGAGACAGAAGACCTGCACCCCCAGATCAGCTGCAGATTACAGGCACCCATGGGAAAGTGTGGTGTGCCCATATGGAATGTTCGTCTGAGACTGGGAGTGGTTCCACAGGATGCTAAGTTCCTGGATCAGGGCAAGGAGACTGTCTGTGGTATACAGCAAGGTTTGCTGATGCCAGGCTTCCCCCATTTCTAAACTAAAAAACTGAATTTCCCTTCTAAGGCAAAACACCCCACCCAGTAGGAACTGTTGGGAGTTGAAGCCCAACTGAACCTTTAGATGGAGGCTCAGGGTCCAGGGAAGGGAGGGTTCTGTCAAGAAGGGTGTTGAGACATTTGTGAAAGCAGAAGGTCACAGGTGTTAGAATCATTTTGTGAAAATAATGAAAATGCAGATGTAGATGTTTGCACATTCAGCAGTTGTTTTGCAATGTTTGTTTTACATTACCTTGAACAAAAGAAAAGGATTCTAATTGGACCCCCAACAAAGCTCCTATAAAGAAACAGTCTCTTAGAGTTGAAAACTACATTCCCTGATATATTAGTCTTAGAGAAGTGAAGAGATAAAAAAAAAGAAAAAAAGTTGGAATTCAGGCAAGGCAGAGAAATAAAAGAAAACAATTTTAGAAAGTGAAGAGTAAACTTGAAAAAAAATCACAAAAGGAAGTAAACACAAGTGGTAATTGCATTAGTAATTTTTCCATTACAATAATAAAATACTTGAGATTGGGGGCTGGAGGTTGTGATTCAGCCATGGAGCATTCACCTAGCATGGGAGAGGCCCTGGGTTCAATCCTCAGCACCACAAATAAATAGATAGATAGATAGATAGATAGATAAGTAAAAAGGTATTGTGGGTTCGATCCTCAGCACCACATATAAATAAATAGATAAGTAAAATAAAAAGGTATTGGGTCCAACTACAACTAAAAAATAAATATTAAAAAATACTTGAGATAATCAGCATATAAAGAGGCATGGTACATTCTGGTGCACAGTTTTAGAGGTTCAGTCTGTGGGTTGTTGGCTTCATTGTTTGGGGGCCTGTGGTAGAGCCCACTTTAGTGGGGCAAGCTTCTCATTTTGTGCTGGCCTGAACTGAAACAAGAAGATAGGAAGGGGTTGAGGTCTCATTATTGTCTTTGAGGATGAGCCTCCAGATGTTCTAAGGCCTCACCGCCTCCCAATAGTGTCAAGATGGGGGCCGGGTCTTTAATACATGGGCCTATTGGGGACAATTTAGATTCCAACAGTAGCACTACTACAAGAAAAGTCAAGGAACTGGTTCAGTAGCTTATATCTGTAGTCCTTGTGACTCAGGAGGCTGAGGCAGGAGAGAATCTGAGACCAGCCTCAGCAACTTGGTAAGACCCTGTCTCAAAAAACTAAAAGGTCTGGAATGTTACCCAGGGGTAGACCACCCCTGGGTTCAGTCTGCACCCCATACCCCTGAAAAAGAAAAGAACAGTAGAGCAAACAGATATAATTTCCTTTTTCTGTTTCCTCTCCCTGTCTCTCTAATTTTGATGGTATATACACTGCATAAGTGAGCTACATCCCAACCATTTTATTTTTATTCTTTTTTACTAACATTTTTATTTACTATTTTTTATGGAATGCTGAAGAGTGAACCCAGTACTTCACATGTGCTAGGTGAGCACCCTATAGGTCTATGCCACCACACCCAATTATGATGGATTATTTTAATAATCAAAGAGAAAATAGGTGCAATAAGACTATTCAAAAGAAAAAAACTTGAAAATAAACAGGAAATAATAATAATAATAATAATAATAATAATAATAATAATAATAATACCCTAAGAAAACCTGATTGGCATAAAAGTCTTTTTTTGGGAGTGGAGTTTGAACCCAAGGGTGCTAAACCACTGATAGCCCCACAAGATAGTTGGCACTATCAGGGTACCTAGCCCTTTTTATTTTTTATTTTGCGATAGAGTTTCACTAAGTTGTTTAGGTTCTTGATAAGTTGCTAAGACTGGCCTAGAACTTCAAATCCTCCTACCTCAGCCTCCTGAGTCACTGGGATTACTGCACCCAGCTGAAATAAAAGTCCTTGAAATCTACATGGAAAGGTTTATTGTATTCCTCAGAAAATCATCTCATATCACTTCTGAGGCAGTATAGTGGAGGGATGGATCTTTAACAAAAGGCAAAAACAAGCAAATCCTCTGAGCATCATGGGAAAAAAGACTATTTATCAGGAAAGGAAACTGAATTCTGATGAATTTTTTTTGACAGTGTTGTAATACCCCCAAAAACAAGAACAATGCAATATCAATTTAGGATGAGCAAGGACGAAAATATGGGCATGAATTTCATAATGGTCCAAGCTGATCTGCAATATAAATAGGCAGGTGATTATGAATATACCAGCAATCAAGAAATTTTATTTCTATGTTAATTTATTTTAAATATACATATTTTTTGTTTAGTTGTAGATGGATATAACACCTTTGTTTTACTTATTTTTTATGTGGTGCTGAGGATCAAACCCAGTGCTTCACACATGCTAGGCACATGCTCTACCACTAAGCCCCAGTCCCTCCATGTGAGTTTTTTAGGGATTAGTAGCAGCTAATCATCATGGACTTTTTGGTGAACTGGGGAGAGGTAGCACTGAAAGCTACATAGTTTTGTAACTATTATGGCGAAAATCATTAAGAGTCACTAGTGTCACCACTAGGGAAATATATATGGATCTTACATATTTCCTGATAGAAATATTCATCATTATCTGTTAAATAGTTCTGCCAGCAAAATGTACATGGTCTGATCCAGCTTCTGAATCTTACCAATTAACAGAAAATAAAATGGTAACATGTTTCTTGATAGGATGGGCAGGCAATTAAGCAAACTGGCAAAATCCTGAACATGGGAAGCTTCACAAAACAACGGGGTATAAGAAGATAAAAAGGGGACTTTTGGGTTGAGAGATTGAAGAACACATCGATTTATCATCATGCATGAATCTTATTTGGATTTTGATTCCAGCTACTGCAAATTGAGAAAATTATATAATTGAGAAAATGTGAATAATAGATTTTAAGGAAATGCTGATTCATATTTTTAATGTACCATGGTTTTTTAGTAGTAAGGCAAAAGAACATATTAAGAAATAATGTTTAGTGTGACCAATTAAAAAGTATGAAATGATGACTCATTCACTTGAGATCTTAGCAGCTACATTAGCCAGAGAAATAAAATTAGCAAAGAAATTTATTGTTCAGGTTAAGCAACCCTGATCAAAAAATCCAAAATCTGAAATGCTCCAAAATCTCAAAATTTTGGACTTTGATATGGTACCCCAAATGGAAAATTCCACACCATGATATTACTTTATGTAAGAAAATTATTAAGGCTATTACATAAAATTACCTTCAGGCTATGTGTGCAAGGTCCCGATAAAGCAGAAATGGATTCTATGTTAGCACTTGGGTTTCATCCCTAAGATACCTAATTATGTACTTGCAAATATTCCGGAGTTTGAAAAAGAAAAAAATTCAAAAATCTTAAACACATCTGTTCCCACACAGTTTGGCTAAGGGATACTAGGTCTGTAGGAAATTGTCTCATGTGATTATGGAGGCTTAGAAGTCACACAATCTGCCATCCTCAAAGTGAACGTATCGGAGAGCCAGTTGTAAGTTCTTATCTGAATTTGAAGTCCCAAGAAGACCAATGTCTCAGTTCACTCAGGTAGAGAGAAGGTGAATTTTTCCTTTCTCTACCTTTTTTTTTAATTCTGGACATTAGGAAATCGGACAATGCCTACCTACATTTGCTTTATTCAGCCACCAGTTCAAATGCTATCTCATCCAGAAATACCTTGACACATACTGTTTAAACCAAATACCTGGGTACTCCAGGGCCCAGTCAAGTTGACATATAAAATCACCCATCCTGGTAGAAAACACTCCATTTTTATTTTTCATTCCTGTGTTCCTTTGGTCCTTGGGGCTATAAGTGATCAAACACTTACTTATTGGTCTTGAATCACTGTGGTCATCAAAATGGAAAAGCAGATTTTACAGTTCAGTAGTGAGGCTCCTGACCACTGGGGATTGTTCAAATAATAGGCTTGCTATTCATCTTCAGTGGATCTGGGTTTTTTTTTTTTTTTTTTTTCACTATCTGTTATTGTGATGGAAAAGTGTATGTGAGTGGAATTTCTTGGGATCCCTTGGACACTCTAGAGAACTTAAGTACTTGTTACCTCTAACACCTTTATTAAACTTGATATGCTTTGATTCTCTGGGAATATTTATGGGATTATTCTGTTCCCTATACCAAGTATTTCAAATACTGCTATCCTTAATCAGGCTTTTAATTTTAATTTTGGGTACCAGGGATTGAACTCAGGGGTACTCGACCACTGAACCACATCCCCAGTTCTATTTTGTATTTTATTTAGAGACAGGGTTTCACTGAGTTGCTTACCACCTTGCCATTGCTGAGGCTGGCTTTAAATTCGAGATCCTCCTGTCTCGGCATTCATAGCCACTAGGATTACAGGTATGCACCACCATGACTGTATGTATGCAGCCTTCATTTCAGTGTCCATTTGTTCTAACTACTGGTAGCTGCTACTTTGTCGACATTTCTGACAGTAAGTAATAGCAACAACAACAAAAATCATACTCGCTGTGACCAGTTCTTGTCTGTATGACCTACCTAGGTTGACAGAAGAATTGTTTTACATGATGTCATCCTGGATCATGGGTAGGCTTTTTGCTTCCCAGTTGCATGCCAGAAAACTGGGGCTAAAATGATAAGTGACATGCTATGAATTATAAAGGCAATGAGGGAAAGCTAGGATGACCCAAAGGGTACAATAAAGAAGAGAAGGGTTAGGAGAAGGATAGACAGGTTAAGGAGGTATGAAGAGCAGTAAGTCATGAGCTGTGAGGGAGATTCATGAACAGCTGTATGAGAAATGACACATTTAACCATGACAGCAACAGCAAACATTCTTCTGGAAAATCGGGCTGAGATTTTCTACATTGTCCAGAGGAGTAAACAGTCACCTGGAGATTTTGTAAGTTGAACTGGGCAGGTGCTACCTAGTCAGTGCAGGGCTGTGACCCTGTAATTGGACTGCCTCTGGAACATACCTTAGTCTATGTCTTACTCCTTCATCTCCCTGGGTTTAGGTAACTGTGGTCCAGAGAGGTGAAGCAACTTGCCTAAGTACTTAAAATGGAGAGGCAGAGCCAAGAAGGGAATCTCTTATGTTCTTTCTGGAAACATTATGACTTTGCTCACTGACTTTTGTTTGTGGAACAGCTTCTGCAAGGCCAAATTCTTGTCCCTTCAGTTCTGTTTCTTTGACTTCCTGGCCTGTTTCTTATTGTTTCACCTCTTGTCTTTCTTCCCACATTCCCAAATGTGAAATAGAGAGATTGGCTTTCATGTTATAATTGGAAAAAGTAGAAGCCGGCCTGAAGATAATTCTGGCCTGAAGATAATTCTGGCCCCAGAGAAACCTCAGTTTGATGTTAAGAGAATTATTTTCTTTCTCATCCCTGAGTTTAGATTTAACTTTTTCATTAAGGAAGACTCACAAGTCAGCATTGCCCCTGAACTTCCTTTACAATAGCTCACTAGTGGAAGCATCCAGAGCCAGTCCTGGTTGTGAATGCAGAACACCAATCTTCTGTAGAAAAGGGGAAGGGGAAAAAAAAAAAAAGAAATTCTGTCTTCGCAGGGATCCTTCTTGTTTGGAAAAACCAAATGGACAAGAAAAATAAATCAGACACTTGAAGGAAAGGAGGGACATCTTTGAGAGCATTATATTCGTGAACATTCTCATTGTCCAGAGATTTCCTTGCCAACTGAAGCAAAGAGGAATTTTCCAGTGTGAGACTATTTTCACATGGCCATGAACAGGATATTTTTGGTGCAAAAGTAGTTGCTGGTCCTTAGTGTAGCAACCTTTTTACCCTTTTGAGTCAGATGTATTGCTCTTCCAGCCACACACAGTAGGAGACTTTTCTCAGTCACAGCCTCTTCAGACCTTCCCCATAGAAGGAGTCACAGGAAAGGAATATTTGTTTTGAGATGGAATTTTCCAAGCCTAATGGTTCTTGAGAATATGTTTTTGCTTCTGTGGACAGTGAAGGGGAAGGGAGCCGTCCATTCTCTGATGCTATTTGGGATAGCATCCCTTAGTCCTTGTGCTACAATCCCTAGTTAAGAATTCCTGAGAGCTTTCAGTCTCTAAGGGTATTTACCACCATCCACCCCAACCCATTATATGGCTTTTGTTATTCCCCCCCCCCCCCCAGTACTGGGGGTTGAACCCAGGGACACTCTACCACTGAGTTACAGCCCCAGTTCTTTCTTTCTTTATTTATTTTTGAGACAAGGTCTTGTTAAGTTGCTGAGGCCAACCTCAAACCTGCCACCCTCCTGCCTTAGCCTCCCAAGGAGCTGGGATTATAGGCATGCACTTTACATGTACTTTTTATCCCAAAGTTGGTTGCATTGGGAAATTAATGAAGGCAGAGTTAATGAATCAGTTGCAGAGGGGTTTTTGGTGAGTGAAATTATTTTTTCCAGTGCAGAGGAGCGAGTAGAACTTAATCATGGCAGGAATATTTGATGTATGATGTCTGTAATTTTTAAAAATGAATTTAATTTTATCTTAACACAATCTCTCAACTTTTGAGAGATTATTATGGCTATTTGTAGTATTTTTATTTGGTAGGGTTAGCTCTTAAGGTAAAGTACCTGTTCTTCGTGCAGGTAGAGTGTATGTAGATTCACAATGTAAAGAGGAATTGATAACAGAGAAACATTTATGTTTTTTAGAAATATCTGTCCAGCAAATGCCCCAATGATAAATATCAGTGATATAATGATGGAGAAAAATTGGTTGCTAATTATGAGATTTGATTCAGAGACCTTTAATAATTTTTGCAAACCAGTCTCCTGTTGAGTTAGTTTAAGACATTTTCCAGGCTTTTTTTGCAGATAAGACTTGTCATATTTATAGATGAACTTGTTAATTCTGCCTGAGAAACCAGGTTGCATTTTTATTCGTTTACTTCTGTGGGTGTTAAGATTTTGCTTCATGAAAGAGTAGGCAGCCTTTACCCATAAACCCCACCGAGGTTTCTGCCATGGGCTTGCTCAAGTAGGGAATTATGTGGAGGAAAACTAAAATTTACATTGAAGACGGCTCTCCTTGCAGCAGGAAAAACCATAGCTACAAGCTGATTCCACGTAAAGATTTGTAGTCTCATGGAATGTAATTTCTCCACAGCCAAGAAACCATGATACATGAGTTTAACCACAACCTTTAACTACCTGCTTGCCATGTTGATAAAAACCATTCAAGGTTCAACTGGATTCCATAGGTTTAACAACCCATGCAAGCCAGCGCCTGTTGGTTTAGCCACATGGGGTCCAGAATCATCCTTTGGATGTGGGTGGGGCAGAATGGGGAGTATCCTTGCAGAGAACAGGGAAGCTGCTTTTAACCCTGATTCCTGTGTCTGCTATGAGGGTGAATTGGTGAGAAAGGCCAGGATGGCGAAGACTTGCGAGTCAACGTATCTCAGGCTGGACACACGTTCCAAGTTATTGGTCTGAATTGGCTTAAACTGCAGTACATCAATATATCTCAGTGCTTTTAGGAATCACCAATGAAGACAAATCAAATAGGCTTATCATCCTCCTAGCTTTTATTTTAAAGGTTGGTAAGGTCATTGCTTCAGGTGTTGAGACTGTTCATATTGCACACCGAATAGTAAAAATATTGAAAAATGCAGATGGGGATTTATAATCTAAGAGATCAGTTTGTTTTTGGTGATGTCCCAGTAAAGACTAGAATATATGCAGGGTAAAAATAGAAATGTAAGTGTTGCATACCTATCGTTTTGGTAATTTTGTAATGTGTACCATAGTATTGAAAAAAGCTACATAGATTCTAGGTATGAAATAGGAGACAGTATTGTAGGAGACAGTATTGTAGGGTAGTTAAAGAAACATCATGAGCCTAGTGTAAGACCAATATTTGATCTCAGATCTATCACTTGCTAATTCCATGATCTTGGTAATAAAATGAAGCTAATAATAAGAATTTTGTAACAGTCACAGAAATCATGCATGCAGTGGGGTTGGCATATAGTGAATGCTCAGAAATCTTTAACCGTAGTTAGAATTAAAAACTATCCCCATGGTTTGAAATGATGTAATAAATATCTGAAATAAAACTCTTTTTTTTAAAAAAGTTTATTTTTTATTGATTTTGCATGATTTAGCTGAGGGAAAGCTTCTTTATTTCCCTTCTGGAAATTTAGTTTGTATTTGCTAAAGACGTTGATCCCCTCTGTCAAAGGGTCTACTGTCTCCCATGGTGCTTTGCATATACAGAATATCAATGCAGATCCACAGAAGTCCTGGAAGCACGGGGGACTGGCCCACGGTGATGCTAAGTGGATCTGACATGGTAATGACATGGAGGTTGTCATGGAGGTTACTGCCGATTAATCCAGGTCACTGGAGAATCATTGGGAAGTGCATTTGTCCTTTCACCTGACCCTCCCACCCCCATAAAAGTGCTTGACAGGAAGCTTGGGGTCACCCTGGCCATTTCTCCACATCTTCCAGAACTTAAAAATGGAATGTCTATACTTTCGGTGATTGCTGCTTTGTTAAATATGTAAGAATGGCTTGATGTTTGTGTTAGTGGCAGCCTGGATCTAGGTATGATCATCTTCTTTCGATTTTCCTATTATAGTTCTCTTCCCTTCCCTTCCTTGAGCTAGATGGTAGATCTTCCAATGTGCCAGGCAAGTACTGTACCACTGAGCTCTGCCACCAGCCCTAGGTGTGGATTTCTTGATGATTATGCAAATTGCTTCTCCCCAACCACCTCCATTGCACATCTCCTATAAAACTTCTTTTCATAAGCAAAGATAATTGACTCCTCTGTTCCTTATCTGTTAAGCACTACAGGTCTAGAGCTCGTGAGACGGAGTGGCCAGGTAAAAAGCATTCTGGGGCTGGGGCTGGGGCTCAGTGGTAGCACAACTGCTTGGCATATGTGAGGCACTTAGTTGTCCATCAACAACTAAAAAAGAAATTTAAAAAAATTATAAAAAATGGACCCTCCCACCACCCCCATTTTTTCCCCCCAAACCTAGTGTGTCCCGAAATCATTGGTGATCTGAACAGTAGTCACTATATTTCAAGAGATATTTGACTCTCCACTTCCACTCCTGTGGTAGCCTTGAACTTGCTATCTCTCCTATTTTGGGCTTGCCTGTCACCCTAGCTTAAGAGAAATGGAATTCAAGCGAGTATAAAGAATGTTATTACCTTTAGGTGGGAGCTTGAAGCCGGATGGTGTGCTTTGGTTGGGAAGACTTTTCTTTTCTCTGCAGATGGGGAAACTTGAAGGGGAGCTTCCCTGGCCTGGGGACCTGATGGAACATTGAGCCTCATCTTCCAAATGGTTCATTTGGAGCATGAAGAAGGAAACGCACCATATTGGTGCAAGTTTCTGTTCTGGATGACTGTTTGTTTTGGCCACATAATCTGGTTCACTCCGGAAATCTTGAGGCCAAAAGAAGACGTTTGTGTTTAGTCTTTCATATAATTTATTATGGTTTTGGAAAAGGGTTTCAGTCCCCATTTCCCACTATCTCTCTTGTGCCTCTCTTGTGCCTCCTCATGCTCTATCTTCTCCCTCTGTCCACCTCCATGATGGCCAAGTTCATTTGGGAGAAGAGATAAGGAAGTGAGAAGTTAGTACTGGCTTTATTCACAGATTAATATGAGAAATCTCTATCTATCAATCAACCAATTATCTATCTATTTGGGCATGTATAACCTTCCCAATTTTTAACTTCATTACATTGTATAAGTATCAAAATGATATAATGTCAGGTAGATAAAATACATTTTTCCCCCTCTTCTAATATACAGGTCACAATTGCTGGCTCTATCCTTACATAGCTAGTTTAGACATCTAAGGACGTAAGATATTATCTACTTTATAAAATTATTTTCAGAATAGAGTGCCTGCTGTGCTCATATTCTAGTACCTTAAAATGTTTATAATAAGACATAATATCATGTTACTTTATACGTACTACTTAAAGTGAAGTGTCTTCTGTTTATTGGTAAATTTGAAGTGCTTTCCTTAACATTAAAATGTGTTTTCTTTAGTCATTTCTTTCAATCAACTGATGATTGTTAGATCAAGTCAATTATTCATTATTGATTTATATTCCATGTTGTTTTGCTGTTAGTCATGAGTTGCAGCTACATTTTTCTTTGCCTTTGCTTCTCAGTATATAAAGGCATTTTTACATGTATTCTGTGTTCCAAGCCTTGCTAGGAGATTATATAAGTGTCATCACATTTTAAAGGTTTAAAATATTGAGGAGACAAAGGGAGAAGTTACTTTCTCATTTGCAGTCGAACCTGGAACCTGTGTGACAGTATGGAAGATAGTATCAGTCTATACCTGTGTCTATCCTTTAACATCTTTGTATTATGCAACTACCCTGTATCGAGTGTCCTCAGAAACATCTAAATACATACAAATTAAAAGGACGCCTGTAGACCAGAACAAGGTAGACAGATCAATTTTGTGCAGGACCTGTCCCCTTGTTTGCACGGCTGGCACATGATTAACACCAAATAGCTAGGAAGCTGGTGTGTGGATCTGGTACCTACAGCTACCCAGCACCACCACCAGGTGCTTCATCTGGATTCTGCAGGAGGTTCTGGGTGAACCCAGGGATGGAGGGACTGCGCCAAGCTGAATGTGATGCATTGCAAAGGATGCAGCTTGGGAGGTTTGGGACCCTAGCAAGTGGGATTGGGCTTGGTGTATAACTTGGGACTGGGGACAGCTTGTGCAAAGGCACCATGGCAAGAATCATGTGGAAAGAGGTACACTGTGGTTTTCATTTCCCTGAGGCATCTGTTTATTTGGACCAATATCATTTCCATTGCTCTGTTAGTTCTTCTTGGTCAAGAGTGACAGATAGTTACCTGTGACTGACAGTTGCCAAAAGAGGTCACATCCAACTACAGACCCCATCTGCGTTGTGTAGAGTGTGTGTTTTGCTGGCCTCTGCTTGCGTCATGTGCAGATCTGTGTTCTTTGCCTGTGGCATGCGTGTACACGTGTGACGGGGGTCAACTGGACTTAGTATGCCACGGGAAAGGAGGTATTCAGTATTTGTTGCGACTCATGTATCCCCACAAAGGAGAAGTAAATGTCGGTGGTGTCCCACATAAAACACAAAGCACTAAATAATATTGAGAGAGCCTTGCGGAGCCCTCCACAAATAGTACATTAATGTCAAGGAAGTGTTGAGGAATTCCCAGAGAGCATTGTCGTTCAATAATGACCGTTATTTATCACAGATGTGCATTCTGTTTGTTCACATTGGGTAATGAATGACCTTTCTGTTTCCACGGCCAGGGCCAAACAGGCCTCTGTTGACACCGGTGCAGGCTGGGGGCCATTTATCATGCCTCACTTAGTGGGATCACTGCCTTAAAGGATGCCACCCTGGAAATGCCCAGCTTAAGGGATCAGGCCAGGGGAAGGCCTTCAGGGGTTAAATACTCCAAAGCAAATACTGACCCTCCCTTCCTGCTATGAGCACCTCACTCTCTCTCTTCCTCTCCTTCTCTCTCATCCACACACCAACCTTGCAAGTGTTTTTTTTTAACTTTTTTTTTTTTTTAAATGGACACAATACCTATTTTTTAAATTTATTTTTATGTGGTGCTGAGGATCGAACCCAGTGTTTCACACGTGCTAGGCGAGCACGCTACCACTGACCCACGGCCTCAGTCCCCAGTAGAGTTTCCGTTAAGACCCTGGACATTGTGGACAGGGAAAGTGAATTAGCGTATTTCTCCATCAGAAAAGTCTATTTCCAATATTGATGCTACTTGTAGGATTTGGTCCATTTTGTTGTCATATGCCATAGCTTTATTTGTTTGTTTATTTATTTATGATATCTTCTATTGTCCTTGAAGTAAGAGACAGACACTTCAGAAATATCACTTAGCAGTGTTTTTTGGTGTATCATGGTTCTGAACCTGGGATGAAAGGACAAAAATGCCTGTGCATGTTGTGGGGAAAGCTGACTACTTCAAAACTCTAAGGGCTCTCAGATTTGCATGGACCTGAAGAGAATCCATGAGGTTTTTTATTTTATTTTTAAAGAATGCCATCAGGTTCCCTGGGGCACAGCTCCTGGAAAGGAGGAAGGAGAGGGTTTAGTTCTGATGATTTAAACACTGCAGTGTGAAGATGGCATCTTTTCCACACTGAGTAGTTGTCCTTAAAAGTTAGATTTATATCAGATGCTGGTCAAATTTATTCACTTAAAAATGCATTTAAAAGCCAGCTCTCGGAAAGGCTGTGATGTCATCTGGCACAACCCTGGGACTTATGCCAGTTCTAGAAACCTGGGTAGCAAATCAGAATTGCCATATTTTTGGAAACTTGACTGTGTGAATTTTGAGACTGTTATGCTTTGGAATTGTCTGGTGTGAATGATGTTACCGTCCTATAATAAAGAATGCTATCATTTTTCAGCTTAAAAATGTTTAATTTAGATGAGTGATTGAATTTCTACCATTAAAATAAAAAAAAAAAGAAATTCCTTTCTTTCAAAATCAGAAAGAAATCTCCTTCCCCTCCTTCCTCTTCTCTCCCACCTCACCTCCTCCCCTCCCTTCTTTTCTCCTTCCCAGGTTTGCTGACGCTTGACAGGTTTATTGACAGTCTTTTCTTCATCTTCAACTGGTGATAGTTCTCTTGATCAGGGTTTCATCATAATGCATGGAGTTAAAGTGAAGTTTGTGCTTCATTTTCACGCATTGGCATCTTTAATTTTGTTAAAGATGTAGTGAGACTATTGCGGGTTCAACACTCAGTGCCGTAGCTTGATACTAAGTATTTGAAGAACATCAGGGGTTTGATGAACATTTAGCTGTATATTCCTTCAGTCACGTGCATGCTTCATCTCTCTGAGCTAAGGCCTTTATGTGTATCTATCCTAGTTCTATGGAAGGATCGAATTCAGGCATTAACCCAAGATGCTCCTATCTGAAGGTGCAGACGTTTCCACCAAAATATATTATTTATACATATAAACATCTGTCTCACAACTTTTGAGAGGGAACATAATATGCATTTATGGTAAAAGAAGGAATTCACTTTTAAGAATTGAAACAGTGAACAATTTTATGTCACGTAACATATAATCATTGGGAGTAATTTTTGCATATTGTAAATATACACAGAAACAGTCTTTTGTTCCAGTTTTTAAATTTTATGTGACACCCCCCCCCCACACACACTTTTTTTAGACCTCTTATTTCTTCCCTTGCTTCATACTTAATCCAGGTGGAAATGAAATGAAACTCAAGCCAGTGTTTCTTTTGGGTCCTGGACGGCATCCATCTCTTATCTTCTCACTGTATGAATCCAGGTGACTTACCTACAGTTGTTTCTGTGTCTTCATAACTTAGGAATTTTAGGAATGGATGAGCTGGGAGAAAGCCAGTGATCATTTGAACAGAGCCAAAACTCTACCAAATTTTGGTTATTTTTTAACCTCTTCTTCTTACGGGAAAGGATGTTTTTGATTCCCACTGGAAATAAAAAAAAAAAAGAAAGATCATTTTGAGTAAGAATTATTGGGTGTCTAGATAAATAGCTAAACCCAAAGGTACATATATCCATGCACACACACCACAGATATTGATGTGATCAAAGTTTCTAATGACTTCAAATGAGAAGACCAGGAAAATGACTTGTTGGTCTTCGATCATAACTATTCTAGGTGGTATGTTTTTTTTTTAAATAATTTAATATTTCTATAATGTTTCTAGATGAGGGATTATATTTATACACCGATTTATACATTTGTATCTTATAAATATCCCAGAAAGAGTCAATCAAGAAATTATATCTGCCAAAATACGTGTAATCATGTTGTTCAGTCAACAAGGAGGAGGAGGTGCTTTGCATGCACAATTCCATGCAAATGAATTCACATTTCCATTTAGCTGTAATGGGCATATTCTTTCCACAGCTGTGCTTTTGGTTTTGACATGGTGATAGAAGCCCTGCTTTCAAATGATTGGATTTGGAAATGGAGTTTGGAATGTTGAATTTGCTGCCTAAAATAATAGCATTAAAAATTTTTTTTAAAAAAAAGCATTATTAGTTGCCAGGCACCACTTAAACCCTTTGCCTGTACTAATTCATTTAATGTTCATTGCCACCCTAGGAGATAGGTACGCTAGAATCTTGCAAAGGAGTCTGCAGACAGAGGGTGCACATTTGGGCCAGGGTCACACAGCTGAGAAGAGACTGAACTCCTACAGCTGAGCTCAGTGGTGTTTTGTGGAGGGGGTCTCCGGCCCTCATGTCATTTTTCTCACCCATTTCCCTCTGCATCCTGTAAGGTGGGTATTATTTTATTTATTTTAGGGCTAAGAAAACCCAAGATTCAGAATCTCTGGGATCAAAAAAAATTTAAAAATATAAATAAAAAATAAAAAGAGTGGGTGTTCTTCATATGTACCTGCTTCTTTTTCTTTTTATTATTTTTATTTTTGCAGTGTTGAAAATTGAACTCAGAGTCTCACACATGCTAGGCAAGCACTCTGCCTCTGAGTCACACCCCAGTTGTACCTGAAGCTTTTTCCTGGGCTGGTGGAATAGAGTGGGCTGGATGTGTGGGCAGAGTCTCTTGATTGAAAGTTTTTTCGTGGCTTCTGCAAATTCTATAGAATGTATACTTTAATGCCTTCAATTTTGTGGGGGCAATTTGGTACATCTGTCAAGTTAAGCATGCCTATTTTTGATATAGCAAATCTGCTTAAAAGCTAGTGGAAGAAATCTCAAGAGCTTTTACTGGTTTAATCGAGTTTATTTCAGAAATTTAGATTTTATGCTTGGGCCAGTGTTTGTGGCAGTGCTAGTCCCATTGGTCCCTGCAAGGACATCCTGAAAACTCATGTCCTACCCTGGGGAATTCCATTAACCTTTGCCATTTCTCTCCCAGTTCTCTACAGCTCATTCCTTCAGCATTGAAGTGTTTTTCAGGATCGCTCAAGGTGGAGTGCTCTGTCCAAATGTTAGATATTCTTATCCACAAGGTTATGGGTTTTCTTTCTTCTCCTCTTTATTACTCTTCAATTAGTCACAGCGCAGTAACTTGATAGGATTAATAACACAGAAGACAGCTTTAGAACTTTAGGAGGTCCTTTTCTTGGGAAGTAAACATCATAGGTCGATTGTTCCTATTTTCTTTCTTTGAAGTTATTTGTCTAAGAAGACATCTGCCTTGAAAAGAAATTATTTGTTATAGCGTCTTCTTTTGACATGTTGCCTCTCTGGAGTTGTTTCTCCACAAAAAAATCTCCTGCAGTTACAGTGTTAGATGAAGCTTTGATAAAAATCCATCTTGGAATCATCTGGAATATTTATACTGTCAAGTCAAGTATGATCCTTTTTTTTTTTTTTTTTGGGGGGCCTTAAGATGATTTTTCTCTCAAAGATATTCTCTTGGTAGGTGGGCAATTTACAGTACAGAACTGTCTTTACTGTTGAGCTTAATTTATTTAAAAATCTGGTTCTGATGTGAGGTGTGAATTTTGGTTTTCATCCTGAATGGCTTTTAAAGTGGACATATTAGAAATCTGGGGCTCAGGATTTAGACAGTTGGGTTTTATTTCAGCTAGCTTGTCAATCCAAGCCCATAAAGGTTTGCTTTTGTGGGCTTGTTATTATTATTTTATTGGATTTGTTTCATATTTACAATCTTTAACTTTGCATTCCATCTTTAATTCGGCTAAACGTATAAGTAAAATCTAAATACACCCGAGATCCGGCAGCATAAATGTCAGGGCATTTGAGAGATGATTTGTATTTGTAGTCCAAATGATGCTGTCAAGTGTGGAGGGTTCCCGGTGTCTCTTGTTCTGGGTGATAGGCCTTCTGCCTTGCTTTAGCTCCTTGTTGTGACTCTCTGCCTCTCAGTTCTTGGGAGAAATGGGCAGCCAGGCTTGCATCCGCTTCTAGTTATCCTTCTACCTCTTGTGTTTGCCTTCTCTGCTCCGGGCTTTTCCATAAATGGGGAAATCAGTATTCTTCCTTAATCAGATCGCGACATTGCCACCATCCATGTTCTTGATGATCAACCTTGTTTGCAACCTCAAGTCAACATCAGTGGTTCTTGAGCCTGCCCTGCCACCAAGATGATGTTGAGCATATGTTAAAAAACAAAACAAAACACACACATGCACACACATGCACCTGGGCCCTGTTTTAAGTTAATCTTTGGGTGACTGGAGCATTGAGCCTGGTCCATGCTCTGGGAACTGTTTGTGGGAACCACTGGCGGGTCTTCACCTTTATGGTCTCTTCTCTCCTTTCCAAACCGTTGGTCTTTGTTTATCATAGAGTGTATCTCTTGTGTGTTTCATATACTTGCCCTTGACCTCTGGGGAGTGGGCTTTCCTCCCCTTTCTCCTTGCTTCCTGAGTGTGTAGCACATTTCACAGGTTTGGACATGATTGACCTGAATATTTTCAAGGTCATTCCATTCGGGGCCATGGTATTAGTGTACAAGGATGCTCCGTTCCTGAACAAGCCCCTCACCTCATTCACCGTGCTCTGCTATCTTACACACACATTGCTTAATGCCTCCAAGACATTACTGAAATCCAGTTTTGACATGAAAGATATCAGATATCTATTGCCATCATTTTGTAGTTGAAGAAACAGAGGTACAGGATGAATAACATGCTCAATATGGTGCAGTTTGTACGTAGGCGATGTGCAGTATGAATTCAGGTGTCTTTGCCTTTATTTAGACCTTGAGGTTTTGACAGTTACCCAGGAAAACCTCCTGAAATGTGAAACAGTGGAAGACAACACAAAGTGTGACTCACAAGAGGGTTCCCATTTGCCCGCATCTTTCAGAATACCAGGGTTGCTCCGGGTACCAGACTGTCAGTGGCTGAGTACAGACTTGCAGTCTGAAAGGAAGTCATCAATCCGGGAGGGCAGGGACATCTTCCAGATCAGAGGAGAGTTTGAGTTTGGCCTTAGATTTTTAATGTGAGGATTGTCAAAAATAAATGAAGGCTGGGTTTGGTGGCACACACCTGTAATCCCAGCAGCTTGGGAGGCTGAGGCAGGAGGATCGTGAGTTCAAAGTCAGCCTCAGCAACTTAATGAGACCCTGTCTCTGAATAAAATATTAAAATACAATAAAAGAAGAAGAAGAAAAGGGGGCTGGGGATGTGGCTTAGTGGTAAAGTGCCCCTCGGTCCAATCCCTGTACCAAAAGAAAAACAAGTGAAAATATTGATACCAGGTATATTCGTCTCCTAGAGCAGCTATGACAAAGTACCACAAACTGGGTGATTTAAAGAGCAGGAATTTATTTCAGAAGGCTGGAAATTCAAGATCAAGGTGTTGGCAGGTTTGGTCTCCTCTGAGGCCCCTTTCTTGGCTTGCAAACAACTACTTTCTTACTTTGTCCTCATTTGGTCTTTTTTCTTCTTTCTCCTTTTATGGAGACATCTGTCCTTTCTGACTCAGGCTCTACCCTTATGACCTTATTAAACTTAAATTTACCTCTTTAAAAACCATATCTCAAAATACAGACGGTTTCTGACTTAAATGGTTAGATTTAGGATTTCGCAAACTTTACTGTGGTGCAAAAGTCATAAGCATTCAGTGAAAACTGCACTTCGAATTTTGACCTAGCCTCATGGTAAATCAAAGAGCATCCATAGATTGATGTTAGGGTCTGTGGAAGTGAAACCTGTGACCAGATAGTGTAGAACTGGGCCAAGAAAAAGCAAGGTTTCTATGACAAAGGATGAAGGTGCCAGAATGATTATTCCGCACTTAGTACCTAAGAAACTCTTGAGAAGTTTTGCTGTTGGGCTGCCTGTCTGAGCTCAATCCCAGAGTTATTTTTGGCATGAAATGATGGATCCTAGAAGTTGGGACTGACTATAGATTCAGGCCACTAAAAATACATGGATGTGCATGCTTTTATTTTTCCTTTAATCCTTTTGAAAAATGCCTTTTGGATGTAATTGCAAAATCATATTGTCAAATTTAACTTTGAATTAATAAGTTTCAGCATGCCTTGGAGATTTCGATGTGCTAGACTCAGTAAATTTAACTTTCTGTAGATGGCTGGCCTGAAGTGAATGAACAGAACCTGCAGTGTCATGTTCTGACCCACATGGTGATTAAACCAGGCTTTTCTTTTAAAAAATTCAACAGAATGGTTTATGGCTTCAAATCCTGTATATAAGTCTGATGTCTTAAATAAGGAATGCTTTCAATCTGTTGTCCTAGACCTTTTGAACTAAAGATCAAGTTAGAAAAACTTAAGAAATATAGGTGATCAAATTTTATCTCAAATCACCAGAATATCCTATGTTAAATGACTGGACCAGAGAGAGGGGACGGGGGGGGGGCACTGAGTGTCCTCACCACTCTTCCTGAGCATTTTCTTCTTCATTTGTTTTCTCCTGCTACAACTGTCATTTGGAATTAGTTCTTGTCTTATGTTTCTGTAAATAAAATTGATAGCATGTTATTACTGTCTTTGTTTCCAGAATTCTGAGAGTTTGCATTTTAAAAGGAGCTATATAAAATCTAAGCTTTTCATGTTTTAATGCGCTGGTCTTTATGTGAACAATAGTGTGAAGTTAGCAGATATTAATTAAAATGTCTGGAAAAACCAAAGCTTTATGAATTCAGTAAGGATCGAGAGAAATGTGTGAGTTTCTGATTTATATGCTATTAACAGAGAATTTTTAATGTTGTAAGCAAATCGCAAACCAACATATCCCTCCTTGAAGATAATGGATAACCTTTCATTTCTGTGCTTTAAAGTAAGAAATGTTGCTGAGAAAAGACATTTTCGAATAAACTATTTTTTATTGGTGGCAAGAGAAGTTCATTTGATGTCTGAAATATGTTTACATAGCTCTTGAGTTGAGTACACCTGAATACTATTTACCTTTAGATAGATATGAGTTTGGCCTTTGTAGAACAAATGTTATTTTAGATGCATGGAAAGCAGTAGGCACGAGAGAATGTTCTGTGGTTTTGTTTCTTTAAAAATATGTCCAGCTGCTCCAGAAAGTCCCAGATCAGCAAGGAAGATAAATGCAAAAACAAACCAAAGTCAAACAGTCAATGTTCTCTGGCTGCCAGGAGAAACTTCTAGGAAGGACCAGCTCTAAGAGCCACAGCCTGAATGACACTCCTTAACCCAGCCTTCACAGAGTTGGGGCTTGAACTACAAAGGCAGGAATTTGCCTTACAAAACAGTACAACCTTTTAAAGGCACATTGCATTCTTTGGGGAAAAAAAGTGCTTTCAAACATTTTTGATGCAATTGATTTTCAGGTTATAGAGGCCACACGTGCTCAGGAGAGAGACAAGTTAGAAAACAAAATTTTTAGAGAAATGAAATAACAGTTCATTAAATTCGGGAAAAAGAACCACTTTTGACATTTTGTGTCTTTTCTTTCTGTTCTGTTCTCCCACCCTCTCAACTTTCCCCCCTCCCCCTTCCCACACAGCAATTTCTTCATTATAAAACTCACAACCCCCGTACACTCAGTTTATTTTGTAATCCAACTGCATCTCAGGAGTTGTTGTGGTTTTATGTGGTACTATTTCTTTTTCTTCCAAAAAAGCTGCTATTAAAATGACTGTGTATTTCAAAATTCATGGAGTCTTACAATTTAGGGAATACAGCACACATTTATTTATGTCTACACTTACAGTTTATATCCACATATAGATTTAGATGTGTCTGCATTTCCCCCTTGATATGAGATCATAAGCAATTTCCTAGTAGTATGAAGGTCTAGGCCCTTTCAATGGCTAGATCACATTATGTGATTTATGTTTTAATTGATAGGATTTTGCTTCCGTCAGTCATCCTGATTGCTTTTACTCTTTTGACTAAATATAGGTAACTTTCTTAAGATTATTCTTGGATCATTTCTATATCTAAATATCCAGAACCCATTTTGATCTATATTCTTCTAGTTACCAAATCTTTAACATGTAAAATAGTGAGAGGTGGGTACCCATCCTGATCTACGAAATGAAAGTCTTACACACTGACTTGAGATCTGGGCAAATATTGTTCTAGGGCAACAATGACAATTTAAAAAAAAAACCAAAAACAATGCAGCTTTCCTCTCAAAGGTGGTGATTTAATAGGCAGGTAATGAGTGTCTAATGAGGATCATTTGGATTTCATTACAAATGATGTCAGAGTGTGAATTGTGTAAGACTTCCTTGCCTGGGTCATGCCAATCTGAACTCTAGGAATAAAATCTTTCTTTATTTGTCAAGGAATCTGTGAGTGACCTGTCACCCCCTCTGTGGGCATGATTGGGATGGGATGTGTTTTATGTTTTGAAGTTTACTCTGGAGGGAGCAAGAGGGCATCTGAACAGACAAGATGTAAGGTATACATGATATAGGTATCGGAGTTATACTTTTTTTTACTCAGTTCAATGTACAGAGACAATTTTAAAAGCATGACTGTTATAAAATTTTAAGCAAAAAAATGTTAAAGAGGTGTTTTATATGTAACTGTTTTATATGTTATAGTTGAGGGAGGGGTCTTGTATTTGAAAAACCTTTTGGCTTTCTAAGTCAGATGATTGTTGGAAAGACAGGAGCTTAAGGTAGGACTTCCAGTAGAGAAGAGACAATTAAGATCCTTTTGCTTTCTTTTCAATGATTTTCAGTGTTGTGAGGTTTCTTTCTTTCTTGTGAAAGAAAGGGAGTGGGGTTGGAGGGGGGGAACCTTTGTCCGGGAGGTATAAAGTCATTACAGGGACTAATGGGGCATTGAACTAACCTGAGGTACAAGGTGGAGTCTTTGTAAGCCTTTTTATTGAATCCTTTTCTCTGTCAGGTCAAACAAGATGTGATTAAACTTAGCCACCTCCACCCCCACACTGCTGTCCCCAAGAATTATTTTCATGCTAAGGAAGTGGCCCCACAAAAGAACCATCATGGCTTCCGTCTATTGGCAATTTACTAAATAAACTAAAAGTAAGGGAGAAAAGAGAAAGCTATGGGGTGGTTAAGTTATTCAAGTATAAGACAAACATGTGAATAAAGAAAGAGCCTTGCATGTGCCAGGTGCCAGGGGCTCACAGAGCTGTCTTCTTCCTGGCCACCTCTGTGTGGACTTGACTCAGGAGACACGATCTTCCTGACAAGCTGTCCTGGGGTGCTGGAGGCAGAGGATGCCAAAGCACAAGGTTGCTTTTAGGGGTGCAACTGGAAGGAATCAGTAGTTTTTGCGGGTCCAAGGAAGAAGTTTGTACTCCCAGGCAAGTGAGAGCCCGCAGCTGTGTCACTGGGGCATGTCAGGAGTCCTGTGGAAGGCAAGGCCCACCGCTGGGAACTAGATCAGAAGGCTGTGGCCCTCTGGATGCCCAGGCCCTCCCTTGGTCCATCCCAGCCTGCTGCTTTCAGGGCTCTGTTGAAATGCACAGTACCAAGGCAGTCAAAGGCAGGAGGTGGTTAGGATGGAAGGAGAACGCACCTATTAGAACCTTTTAAAATTAGATGCCTAGATTCTTGGTGAATCCAATCCAAATGTCAGGACTTTTAAAACTGAAATTTGGCCACCTGACTCAAAATGTGTCAGAAATCCAGATGGTGTAGACAAGCCAAAACAAATTGGCAAAAGAACAAAATTGGTGACTGAACGTATCTCATATGAAAACTTTGCATAAGGCTCCAGGCAACCAAATCACAAGGTCCACAGAAAACTTGTACATGATTGTTCATAATTGGCAGAGATTGGAGTGTCCATGAACTGATGAATAAGCATTTGTGGTACATCCATGCTCAGAAATCCACCTTGGCAACAGAAAGGAACTTGTAATAGGTGAATCTCAAACACATTATGTTTTGTCAAACAAGCCAGACATAAAAGATGATGTACTATGTGATTTCACTAATTCAAAATTCTACAACTAAAAAAAAAAATTAAACTATGATAAGGAAAATCAAATGAGTAATCTCCAGGAACTAGGTATAAGTTGGCATAGAAACTGACTACAATTTCATGGCATCAGGGAACCTGGTGGGGGAGGAGTGATGGGAGTATTCTATATCTTGCTTTTAATGTTGCTTATACAATTTTATTATTTTGCTAAGTAAACAAATTGTGCAATGAAAATGAATAGATTTTACCTTAGGCAAATTAGACTTTAATGAAGTTGGCATAAAATGAAAATGAGAGGTCATCAGGCCTCTTGCCTTGCTTATTCAAGTTATGACTACATGGAGAGTTTGGAAAGCTATTCCTTCCATAGAATATGAATTTCCTAAGCTCTTGATGTAAACAGAAACTATATTTTAATTACCTAAGTTTTGCAGTATTTTCGGTGCATGGAATTGATAACTTGGAAAACTTTTATTTTGAAGAAACATCTAATGTTTAAGAGGTTTTTTTTTGTTTTTTTTTTTTTTTTTGCTGTGCATACCAGGTGTCAACTATCACCACTGGAGAATAATCGTTTTACTGTAGCTGTGTCCGAGAAAGATTTGAGCTAAGATTTCAGAGTTGTAAATGAAAAACCCTTTCTGGTCAATGGAATCTTGCTGATAGAATAAACATTTGGGGTATGGTAATAAAAAAGGAGAAGGGAAATTACCCCAGAGATTTACCTCCTGGATTTGGAAAGGACTGGAGAATCTGAGAACTGCCAAAATTATTAAAATACCTGACATAAATGCTGAGTCAGCTAAATGCCACTTTTTTTTACCAAAACTTTTAAATTAATTTTCCCTATCAACATATTCCCTGAGGGGTAAGTTTTCTCTTACATTCATTCATCTTTCTCTCATTTTTCATTTATACATGAATCTGTTTCTGTATGTGTATGCGATCCTGGGGGTTGAACTTGGGTTTCTCTGTATCACCAGTCCTTTATTTATTAGTTTTTTAAAACTTAATAAATTTATTTATTTATTAGGTGTTGCTAAATTGCTGAGTCTGGCCTTGAACTTGCCACCTTCCTGTGCCAGCCTCCTGAGTAGCTGGGATTACAGTTGTATGAGGTGGTGCCTAGCTTTTATAGTGGTTTCTTTTGGCAAAGCATGCTTCTTCAGATACGAGCTTTAGAGTATGCTTTTTCTTGTAATAAGAACATTAATATTTACATTTGGTTATTCAACTTTTTTTTTCTGATGATTCCTGCTTCTTATGAGCTGTAGACCTAACTTACATATTTCCAGATATTGGTGGTCATGTAGCTCATCAAAATTTAAATCGACATATGCAGTCAAACTGGCTTTTCTTTGCAAAATGAATCAGTGTGAAAGCCAGAAAGAAGAGACTTTTTGCTAGGTGTGGTGTGGTGTGGTGGTGCATACCTGTAATCCCATTGTTTTGGTGGTTGAAAAGAAGGTCAGGAGTTGAAGGCCAGTCTGTGCAACTTAGTATCGCCTTGCTCAAGCTTAGCAAGGCCTGGCTCAGTGGACTTGGGATGTAGCTTACTGGTAGTATGCCCCTGCATTTGATCTTCAGTTCTGCCCAAAAGAAAAACAAAATCAGGAAAGAAAAGGAAAAACAACAACAACCAAAAAACAAAACGAAACAAAAAAACAGAGACTTTTCCTATAAAGTGGGAAGCATTATAGTATCCGGCTGGTGTGATCCAATTCTAAAAGAGATGCAAGTCGATTTATGAAATATAATTTGAGTCTTCATTTGCTTTGCAACGTCTTAAGCATAGGTTGATAATGTCAGTGGCTGGAATAGCTTCTCAGATCTTGATGGTTTAACACAGTAGAAGTTTGTTTCTAATTCATGCAAAGTTTATTACAGGTGTGTCTGTTCACCAAACTCCCCTTCAGGTTGTCATTTAGGGGCTCAGGTCCTATATGGGCTATAGTTCTGTAGCTCTGGTGTCCCTATTTAGCTTCAGAACATTATATGGGTCAGGTCCAGAAGTAGTGCCCATTGCACCACGTGCCAAAATTCCATTGTCCTAAAACACTTTTGCTGTCCACACCTTAACGGCAGTGAAGGAGTTTGGGAAACTGTGTGTGTGTGTGTGTGTGTGTGTGTGTGTGTGTGTGTGTGTGTGTGTGTGTATGTGTGTGTTTCTGGCCCTTGAACCCAGACCTGGGCCTACTGCATGCTGGGCAAGTGCTCTACCACGGAGTTAGACTACCAGCCCTACTTACTTCATCTTTGTCATAGGAAGGAAAAAAACAGATTTTGTCATAGCAGTAGAAGCCTCCACTATAGCATATTTGAAACATCCTGCATATATGTAAGTCAGTTGGCTTGGTTCAGTGTAGACCTGCACAGCTTTCTTCACTAGTCCTTGATATAAACGATGACCCATGTAGTGAATGTAGATCTGCACCATCTTCTCTTGAGGATATTGGTGGCATTGACAGTCCAGAATAAGGACTTGAGCCAAGCATTGCTGGCTCAATATATATGTGTTGCAGGGGATTCACCATCCTCCACGTGTGGCCTTCCTGAGGGATGTTTGCAGAAGCAGGGGGCCGACCTTGACTGTTCGGTACTAAATGTGGCATAGGGTGCGAGAGTCTGAGAGCCCACTGGAATACAGTCTGATTTTTCTCTTGCCCTTTTCAACACAGCTCTGGTTCCTGTAAGTGTATTTATCAAATACAACTAGAAATTGCAGTCTCACAAAGAAAAGTTCAGTTATCCCTTCCTTTTCTTTTTTTCTTTTTTTTTTTTTTTTGTTCAGGGTGGGTGTTTTGTACATCACTGGGGGTTGCCACTCGGAGCAGCTGTCATGGAACCATGTAGTGACCCAGGTTCTCCTGTGTCCCTCTCCCGTGCTGTAAACCGGATGATTTATGAGCTGATTTGCCTGTGGTTATTAATGCATCCAACTCTGGGAGTAAAATCTCTATTTCACATTTCCTTTTGACCAAATGATATGTCAGGCTTACCAGCTAAGATATAGATATGCTCAGTTAAATTTGAATCACAGGTAAAGGACAAATAACTTTTTGTATAAGCTGTCACAAATACTGAGTGGGACATACTAAAAAAATGATCTGATCTGAACTTTAGATTTAGTTGGGTATCTGTATTCTGTTTGCTCTAACAACTGTAGTTTTGAGAGCTGTTTTATCTTGTAACTATAAATAGACATAAAATGGTTGCATCATTTAGGGATACCTACATGAAATAATTGCAGTAGCTGGAAGATCTTATTTATTTATTTATTGGGCACCAGGGATTTAACCTAGGGACACTTCAACCACCGAGTTATATCCCTAGCCCTTTTTATTTTTTATTTTGAGACAGAGTCTCACTAGGTTGCTTACAGCCTTGCTAAATTGCTGAGGTTGGATTTGAACCTGTGATCCTTCTGCCTCAGTCTCCTGAACCTCTGGGTATTACAGGCGTGTGCCATCATGCCCCATAGTTGGAAGACTTATTGGCTCCATATACTAGGATGAGATGAGGCTGCATTGGCTTATTTTGTTGTTCTTGATTTTATTACAGAGTCTGTCACCAATGTCCAATATCCATTTCTTTTATGGATGTTGGTGAATAAAGGGAAATTCATTCATTCATTTTGTCATTCTGTTCGTTTTTATTGTGTCACACTCTCCACAGCAGTTGAACGGTCTTGTCGATGGCGCTTGTTTCCCATTCTTCCTAGTGTTTTTACAGTATTTGTGATTTCAAAGGCACTGGTAGGAGACTTGTGAGTGAAATATTCAATTGTTTTAGTGGGTGCAAGTACACTGAAGGATTATTTGAAAGAGCAGCTTGTGGTTACCATGCTGAAATTTGAAAGAAAGCATTCTAGGCTCCAGAGGAGGACCAACAGCCTCACAGTGAAGATGATTATACTCTCCTTTGCCTCTTGGGGCAAGCAGTAGTGACTGCTGCTTTAGGCAGTCAGAGGCAGATGTCTCCACTGGGAAATTGTCTATTGATCTTATTATCCAGGGACCTGAAATAACTTTTCAATTTTCCTCTTGAAAACCCTTGACGTTGCTTTTAAAATCACATTTTTTATCCTTAAACTTTCATGCAAAGCTATGACTTGTGCTAAAACTCTCTTCCCAGAAATGTCTTCAAGGAACACATTTAGTGTCTTTGTGTATATTGTGGAAGATGAGGGGGCAGGGGAATCCTATGTTGTTGTTGTTCCCAGTGTGAAACAGGTTGGACTCTTTACCAGTTCCCTCTGGAAGCTGTGAAATAATCCTGTCATGTTGCATTTTTCATTAATTTGTTGGTTTGTAAGCATATGTATAAGTTGTCCAAAATCAAATGGCAGAGAGGTCCTGGGAGAGAGGGTTTTTTTTTTATTCTTCCCCTGGGCAAACCCAACCAATGTGAATTTGGATCCTAGATGAGATGGACCAGTCACTTGCTCTGTGACCTGGAGCAAACTGCCTAACCTTTGAAAGCCTCAGCACATCTGTCAAACCAGGGTAACAATGGTAACTGTTGAGAATTGTTAAAAGGTCTATATCAAGCACTCACTTTAGTGTCTAAATGCTCTGCAAACTTGATCTGCTGTATTTTATTACTTCTACAGGTAATGTTTAAGAGATAATTATTGTTACATTGTTGAGACTCAAAACTACAATAGCAAGTAATTAATCCGTATGACAGCAATTAATATCTGAGTGATGAATTGTCTTCCTATAAGAAATAGCTAGGCAGTGTAGTCAACCTTGTGATTATCGTGTGTCCCAGGGCACTTTTAGAGTTAAATTGCAAAGGACAGAGCTAATGGGTGTAGCAGCTTCACATAGTCTTTGGAGTCAAAAAAGACCTACTGGGAATCACATCCTGACTCTGAGCTTGTCACTTACAGGCTTTTGGACCTTGAATGAAGTACAGGTACTTTCCTCCCTGAATTTGAGCTTCCTCCCTGGGTAGCTGGTGGTAGAAATCCTTCTGTGTATAGAGCTTGCCACCAAGCCTGGAACCGACCAAACCGTGGTCAGAGAACACAGTGAAAGAGACCACATGTTAGCCAGATGTGTGCAAATAAAATAAAATTTAAAATTTACTACCTCCTTGGTCGAGATTGAATTTGACCTCCCTTTCCTATATGCATGGCTTAAAGCCCAAATGCCCAGTACCCAGAACCCTAGAAAGGGACCTTATTAGAATAAATAGAGGTATGAAAGATAAAATGAGTTAATACAAAGTGTTACTGGAATCATATGAGCACCTAATCTGGCAACTCTGGTGTCCATACAAAGTGGGCAACTTTAGATGGAGATACTCAGGTAAAGCAGCACATGAACTTGAGGTCAGGGATCAAGATGGTGTATCCACCAGCCAAGACATGTCAAAGACTGCCAGCAAATTGTGAGAAGCTAGGACAGAGTCTTGGAAGACATTCTCCTTAGAGCCTCAGAAGAAATCAGCCTGGTGGCCAGCACCTTGATTGCATAACTGTGAGACTCTACATTTCTATTGTTTAACGCCACCCAGGATGTGGTCCTTGGTTCAGGCAGGCAGCCCAAGAACATTTAATACCCCGAGCCCAGCTAGCTGTATACAGAGGGCTCACCAGCCACCTGCCACTACCATCTTGGAAAGTGAAGACACTGAACTTGAGGATCACTGTAGAAAGTCCCTGTGGGCAAGATTCTTCTGGGGATTCCAGGTTGTCTATAGCCCCTAAAGCTGCAGTTTTTAAAAAGTAGGAAGGATTGGAATGAATTATATGAATTATATTCTTTGTCCTTAAATCCAGAGCAAAAGTAATAAATGGTTAAAAATAAATAAATCAATAAAATCTACCTTAAGCCTAGGGTGGTCCTTGTGGCCCATATGGACAGGGACTGCCTGCTCTGGAGGAGGTAGAGACAGCAGCTGAGATGGCCCTGTCTCCTGTGCGGGATGAATCCCTCATCTGCTTCCAGTGTTAAAGTCTTACATAATTGCGTTCTATATATAGAGCTCTGCTTTTCTCCCCTTGTCTTCTTCAGACTCTATAAAAGTGTTTGCAATCATCCCCCCCCCCCCTTGCTGTGGTTTGTAAATAGGCCCAGGGAGGGCCTGCTCCTCTGGCTAGTGACTGACTGCTCTGCCTTGGGAGACTTATGGAGCCTTCTCTGGTTTTGAGCTGTGGCTGAGGACACATGGCAAAACTCTGGTGCCCCCTTGCTTTTGCTGGAGCCCAGATGTCGCAGAACCTGTCCCCAGAGTGGCTCATGACATATAGCTGGCAGTGAAGGGCCTCCTAGGCCTGGATTTGAGGTGAAACCCTCTAGACTTGGCTGTCCACCTCCTCCTCTTTGGGATATGTATCTGCAGGTGGTCGTGACCTCTGCTGGGATGGAGGTCATGGGCCTTTCTGCAGGCTTGACCCGGTCACTGTCCTCGGTCATGTGTTGAACAGTTTGCGTGTCAGGCCTCCACTTGGCCCTGAAATGACTCTGTTGGCAAACTTGCCCTTTGGTGAGTCAGAATGTGCTACCTTTTCAAGTTCCAGTTGTACTTTTAAAAGTAGGCTTATACTTTAGAGGATCTCAATGTCTTTTATAGCAACTCATGATCTCCAAAAATGGGTCTTGTCTTTTCATGGTAGGAATGTAATTCAAGACTATTTTTACTCATTAAGGCTTTGGCTAAACTGAAGTTGTTTCCATAATGAACAAGGAACCTAAAGAGTTGCTTTTCCCTAAATAGCTCAGGACATTGTTATCTTTGGTTGCTTTAAACTTAATCTGATACTTAAGATAAAACATACATTCACATTTGTATGTACACAGATGTATAAAATAACACCCTACTATGTCGCATACGCACTCTGCAAAATTACATTCATTTTTAATCCTTCCAGTAAATCTTACAAAGAGACTGAAATTAATCCCATGTCATAGATGGGGACACTGAGGTTTGAGGGTCTCCTTAACAGTTCTCCTGGCTGAAGAACAGAATGAAACTTAGCTGACACTCTGGCCACCCCCCACCCTCACCCAGTGCCTGGGAAACAGTGATTTCATTAAATATTGTTCCAACCAAAATTGTGTCTGTTCTCGCAACCTTTGGAGCACACTGGGTCCTTTGGAGTTGGGACAAGCCCATTTCCTTTCTCAGCGGGAAATGCTCCAAAGTAGTCCTCTTGAAACAAAACACCCAGGATTATTTTTACAGACTTCTGTGGAGTCATTTTTGGACAACACCCTGGAACAGGAAACCGCAGTTTCTCCTAAATTTGTACGGGATGGAAATAGATAGCATTCTTCCTAAAACTATGGCCACAATTAGTGCTTTCAGATCAACATAAGGGCAGAGGGTTTGTCTTAGGCATTTTTTAACCTGAACATATTATTGGAACCTGCCTCCTGGGGAAATTTCATGAATCATTTTAGAGAGTTTTATTAACTAGAAATGTAGTGAAAATATACATTGAGTTGTGGAAGGAGAGTGCTATATAACTCAAACTGTTTGAAAGTTTTCCCTGGAAAATGGATTGGACATTAAATGGGATATAGCATGGTAAGTGATGAGGATGGCCCAGCCCTGGTATTGTTCAGTGATACTGGAGAGAATGTGATCAACTTAATGATGTTGAAGCTCCTTGTGGTGACAGCCTGCACAGCAATCAAAAGACACCTGTTCTTACCAGTTGAAGTTTTCTTCACTTGCCTCTAAGGGAGTAGCCAAAACTATTCAAGAGCAAATCCTAGGTACACCCAAGTTCGGATAGAATTGGGGTGCTTATCTTGTTAACCCCAAACACAGTGCCTGTAGTCATTTTTCTAAAACCTCCAGGGCTCCTTTAATTTTAGGCTTATTTTGGCCATGTTCCCATAGCTAAGTTGACTAAAGCTGGTTAAGTGTTTTGAGGCTACTCTATTTTCATGAATAGTTTTTAATTATTATAAGCAATGTGTGGTTCTGTTGTCCTGGTGAGAGATTGAAGGGTTCATACAATCCCGTCTCATTCCTTCTACATGTTCTCTAATCCCAGACCCTTCTTCCTACACATATGCTGGAAGCAGTGATATCAGCCTGTAATCCCAGTGGCCTGGGAAGTTGAGGCAGGAGGATTTAAAACCAGCCTCAGCAAATTAGTGAGGGAGGCTCTAAGCAATTTAGCAAGTTCCTGTCTCCAAATAAAAAATAAATAAATAAAAGATGCTGGGAATGTGGCTCAGTGGTTAAACACCCCGAGGTTCAATCCCTAGTACCAAAAAATCCAGCACTGGGTTGGTTTGTATATTACTTGTTTGCTTTTATTGTGTGTGTACATATCTATGTCCCCAAGGCAGATATTTAATATTGTTTTTCTTTTTAAATGTGGAAATGTTTGTGTGTACATGTGGGTCTGTATGAATAATATGCTTTTAAAAATTGACTTTACCTTATTTGTGCCTTTTCTACAGTAGTTTGTGTCTATTTTCTTCATGTTTCAAACTACTGCTGACGGTTTTCTTACTCTGGTTATTTTATGCTGATTTATTAGTTCTTTGTCATGAGACGTTTACATTGTTTATATTTTATTGACATTAACAGTGATACTTTCCTTAACATCTGTCTCCCTGCCGCCATTACATAAATGACAATGTTTATGGTAATCACATTTTAAATCTCATTTTGTTTTGGTATCCAGGATTCAACTTAGGGGTGCTTAGCCACATCCCAGCCCTTTTTGTATTTTTTCTTGAGACAGGGTGTCACTCAGTTGCTGAGGCTGGCCTTGAGCTTTTGATCTTCCTGCCTTAGCCTCCTGAGTCACTGAGATTACAGGTATGCACCACCATGCCCTACACATTTAAAATTTTAATTGTGCAAATTCGAGCACCATTTTAAAGCAAATCTTAGGGATGCTTTTTGCAAAGCAAAACATGTCTTTGTATGAAATAGGATATATTCAAAGGTGGATCCCAGGTTTACTTCCTTGTATCTGACAATAGATGCATGGGTCCCTGTGACTAGGTATCTTAGAGTGTACACTGCTGTGCAGGTTGTTACCAGGATAGATGGGTTCATAGTACTGCTCCCTTGTTTTTTCTGCCCACTGATAACAGAGTGTTCTGGCTATTGAACAAGCACTATGTGGAACTGAGTCCTCAAACAATAAAAAAAGTTGACATGGATCATTCACTGTTGCAAACAGCAGAATGCTCAGCAGCAGCAGGAATGTACTTTGTTGGAGAAAGATAAAGTAACTGGTGAAACCTGTGGGAAAACGGAAAAATCCAGGTCAGAAGAGATTAGATCAGTGGTGAATCTGACCTGAATTTTTTTCTTTTCCACTTACAAATCTCTTTAGGGTAGGACGGTCCTACTCTAGGGAGAGTGATTGCCTGCTTGAATGAAAGATTCCTACAGAAAGTATCTGGTTGGGAAAGTATTAATGCAAAAGAAAAATCCAACTGCTTTGAGCAGAGTGAGGAATGCAAATACTGAGTCCTCAGAAAAATACACAATAACTGTTTCCCACAAATACATTTGGCCATGTATCTCAAAGCTTTCTGTATCAGAGCTGCCTCACATTTTCAAAATTTGACTTTCACATCTAATTCTTGTTTCTTTGCCTGTTTGGCAAACAGGTTGTTAGGACTGAATTCATATTTACAAAGATTATAAAGTGGCCTCAGGATTTGAAATGTGGAAGTTGACATTAAGATGCAGATTTATGTTTAGACATATCCGCTTGCCCAATTCCGATTTTTTTCCCCTGAAGAGTTTTTATGATTTTATTTTAAGTTAGAAATTTTCTTTTAAAGAGAGAGAGAGAATTTTTTAATAGTTTTCGGTGGACGCAACATCTTTATTTTATTTTATGTGGTGCTGAAGATCGAACCCAGCGCCCCGCACATGCCAGGCGAGCGTGTTACAGCTTGAGCCACATCCCCAGCCCAGAAAATATATTTTTAATTGATTCAGTAGTGGGACATATTTGTGGGAGAGAGGGTGACATTGCAGTACATGTATACAATGGCATCATTATTAGGTCAGTGTCATTGGTATGTCGATCACCTCATTTGTCGTTTCTCTGAGTTGGGAACATTCAAAATATTATCTACTACCTTTTTTGAAATATTGGATTATTGGTTGTCTAATGTAGTTGTCCTATTATGTTTTAAAACATTGGAAGTCATTCCTCCTATCAACTGTATGCCTGAACCCATTAAGCAGACTCTGTTCCTTCCGGCTGCCCCAAACAAAGCCTTTCTAGGCTCTGGTAACCACTGTTTTGTTCTCTGTTTCTTTCAGATTAACCTTTTAGCATCTGCATTGAAGTGAACACATGCAGTAGTTGTTTTTCTAAACCTGATTTATGTCACTTCACATCCTGTGCTCCTGAGATGTTATAAAGTGGGGGTGAGACCAGAGTTATCAAGTATGTTATGTTTTACGTACATCAACGCAAAGTCTCATAGGAGGAGGTGATGAGTCTTCCTTGTAGGGGTAGAATTGAGACCAGAATTGGGCGCTCTTGGTTTCCACAATACTCAGTGCTTCATGGTACCTTTGTTTTTGGTCAAGTTCAGGCTGGCTCCTGAAGACCATGAGCTTTGAATATCACGTGTGCTAGAACTGTGGAACAGTTTCCTTTATGGAAATCGCCTGGTTCCCTCTTGTTTCAAGGTGTCTATTTAATAGTTTTCCTCACACTAGAGTCTAAGGACACGAAGTCAGTGTTTGCAATGGTCCAGAAGGCTGGACTTCTTCAAGACCTTGACTTCATGAGTGAAGTGGACATCTCCTGCTATCGCTCACCTGGCAGCCATTTCCCGTCTTCTCTTCATCTGTTTATCTGACTTCCATTTATTGAATGGCTTCTGCGTGCCAGCTGCTGTGTCAGATGCCATGGATAGAATCTTGAATGGAACATTCAAAAACTGCTGTCCTCGTGGACTTGCATTGTACAGTAAAAAAGAGTTTATGAGTCAAGTGAATGAATAAAATATGCTCCGCAGTGATCAGTTCTAAGGAGAGAAGGAGAAAGCAGAGAAGGGAACTGGGAGAAGGAGAAAGTTGAATTTTGAAAGAAGGCATCTGCTGGCCTTCGAGTGGCCTCCAGTGGGCCTTTCTTCTTGTTATTCATACCTTTCTAGTCTTTTCCACAAAGGATCGAAGCTGGTTTGCGGGATCAATACAATATCTGTGACTCCTGAGACCAGGCTTTGTGGCTTCTAACATGATCTCAGGGATTTTCCCCATGGATCAGGCCAACCATCCAATCACTTGGCCATCAACTGGCACTATTTGGCCCCTCATAGGAATTAATACCGCCAGGGCCAGTTTAGCCTTAGGTAACTTTTTGCCCAGGTGACATCTTTGCTGCAACTGTCTTAGATACCTGGAGTCTCAGCCTGCAACTTGGCCATCACTAAGTTACTGACCAGTGGAGACTGAGATAGATACTAAATATGTACTGAGGTGTTAAGTTACTGAGTTCTGGAGTCTTCTGCTATAAGACACGTGATGACTCAGAGAGAGGAAATCCTTTCTATAAAAAGTGCGTTTGGGGAAATGACTGTACTCCATGTTGATGTATTCTGGAATGAGCCATTTTCCCTCTGTGTGCTCTAGGAATGGACCCAGGCTTGGTCATTTAGGGTGTTAAGATTGCTTTTGTAATGAGAGATGCACTTATTGTGTCCAAGGCCCATTGAGTGAAACTTAGTTCTGTGGTTTTCTTCAAATTACCATGTCCAAGTCCTTTGTATCCTGGGGGAACATTAGCTAGGAGGCATGGGTGGACTATGCAGAGTGAGGTGCCTGTTTGACAGTGTTATCAACACTGGAATGCAGAACTGATGGAATGAGCAGATGAGAGAATCTGAGCTCTGTATTCAACACTATATACACCCAGAGGTGCCTCACCACTGAGTTATGACCCCACTCCTTTTCATAGTTTATTTTGAAACAGGGTCTTGCTAAATAGCTGAGGCTCTTGTAAGTTACTGAGGCTGGCTTTGAACTTGCAATCCTTCTACCTCACCATCTCAGGTCATAGGGATTACAGGTGTACACCACCATGCCCCACCAACCCCTGCATATTTTAGATTTGTTTCACATAGGCCACTTTCCAATAGGTTTGTCTCACTCTCAGCTCATGTCCTGAGTTCTTTGTTTTAATCTAAAAACACATCAATCCTCATTTTTCTCATCTATAAAACAAATGGGTCTGATTTCACCTACTTTTGGCGGTGAAAAGTTATTAGGAAAGGTATGTAGTTACAGAGTGGGGCAGAAAGTTAAGATTGGATGGGGTGTGTAGTTCAGTTGTTTGCCTAATATACATAAGGATGTGCATATTAATACCTAGCTCCACCCTCAAAACAGTTAAGATTTCTGCTTCTTCTTCGATTGATCCTCTACTTTATTTTAAAGAACCGAGACTGTTATTTCTTGAAGTTTCTGCTTCTTAAATGCAAACAGGGCTGGCAATGTGGCTCAGTGGTAGAGTGGTTGCCTAGCATATGTGAGGTCCTAAGTTCAGTCCCTAGTTTGCAAATAAATTAATAAAGGTATACATGTGCATGTTTACATACATACTTTTAGATTTTCCCTAATACACTGTAATGTGTGTGCTGTATTGGCAGTTACCAAAACTGTGCTAGCGGATCAGACATAGATAAAATCCAACAGGGTCTTTTCCTCATTTCCTGTACTTGGAGCAGCCTGCATGGAGGTTTCAAACAGTTGTGAGGGAGGAATATTGGTATTTGAGGATCCAGGTACCTTAACAACCTCTAATGTGAAATGTGTAGAGAAAGTTACTGCTGATACTGTGGTAGGGAGGGATAGTTTCTATTTCTGGTTCACCAGTAATAGGTATATCTCCCTGTTATGCTTCTGAATTTAAGATTCAAAATTCCACATGTTTTAGAATTACTTTTTTCTTTCTGCTGACTGTGTTCCTTTTTAGCATTAATTTTTGTAGTAAAGCTGGAGGGTTGCTGCCTTACTGTGGTATGAAATCTTTTTAGAGATTTAATATTTCTTATTTTCATTGCTTTAGAAGGTGAGCGACTCCTTTGCGGTTCTGTGTGTGACACCAGCTTTTCCTTGCTAGTTTTGTGCCCAGCCCAATTTGGTAGGATGGAAGAAATCAAGACAGGTAGAAAGGAGACGAGGGGCCACACAAGAGTGGCCACGATGTACAGTCCAGATTTAATATCCACTTTGACATGGATTAAAAGTCCATGTATAGCAGAGCATGATGGCCACACATATAATCCCAGTGGCTCAGGAGGCAGAGCTAGGAGGATCTCCTGATTCTGTTGCTGAGTTCAGAGCCAGCCTCAGCAACTTAGCACGGCCCTAAGCAACTCAGTGAGACCCTGTCTCTTAATAAAATACAAACTAGAGCTGGGGATGTGGCTCAGTGGTCGAGTGCCCCGGAGTTCAATCCCCAGTACCTGCCCCCACTAAAAAAGTCCATACTTAGAGGTCACCTACAGCACTATTAAATCAATTATATCTTATCTACAAGGTACACCCATGTAATGCTGTGTTCACAAAGCAGAATGCATCCAAACCAAAGAAGAGGATAGCATCTCATTCCAATAAAGGTGAATTCAAAAGTCAGTAAATGACCCCCATCCTGGTGATGGGCGACATGCCCAGTCACCAGCACAAAGAACTGTAAACAACCCTCTTCAGTGAATGTCTATGAACCTGTGGTTAGTGCGTTCTCTCCAACACCTGAGTTTTGCCCTGTCTCTAGGGGTGTGTTCTTTCTGTCTATAAATTTGGTCTGTGCCTTAAGTTGACTTGTCCTCAACTGACCTTTTTATTTGTACCAGGGATTGAACTCTGGAGCACTGACTACTGAGCCACACCCCCAGCCCTATTTTGTATTATATTTCGAGACAGGGTCTCACTGAGTTGCTTAGGGCCTCACTTTCACTGAGGCTGGCTTTGAGCTCCTGATCCTCCTGCCTCTGTCTTCTGAATTGATGGGATTACAGGCATGTACCACCAGACCTGGCCTCGAATTGCTTTTTGTGGCAACATCAAGGATCCTCGCTGCCTGAATCGAGGTCCCCCTCCCTTCTGGGGGACCTACTTGGAACCCTGTCCCAGAGACACCCCTACACAGGTTCCTGAAAGCATTACCAAGCTTTCTGGGACCCTGGCTGCTAGCCTTAAGTCATAGACCTAGAGGGAGGAATTAATGAGTGTGGAGCTTTTACCACTGTAGTTTGGTTCCGGTTCATCTTTCTTCTCTCCTCCTGAAGGCACTCATTTTCCCCAAACATCTCTCTGTGCCTCGGAGTTTAAAGTCATCTTGTTGGAGTTTACACCTCCAGACTGATAATGAATCCCTCTTTGCTTTCATGGTGTAAAGATGTTCTCACACCCCTTTCGACACAGTAAGACTCTTGCCCAGCCTGCCTGGTTCTTAGGGTGTTTGCGAGAATTCTATGGTTCCTGGGTGTCTTGGGGAATTTTACTTTCTGCATTTGGGACTTCCATGTAAAACTTCACAATGTAGTTGGAAGAAAGACTTAAAATAGGCTTTAAAAGTTCATGTGAATGTAGAGTTGTGAGATGTTTTTCTAGGGTTGTAAAGTAATCTGATCGAGTTGAGGCTTTTAAAGTAGAGCCCTATATGTGATGGTGATAATTTTCTTCCTGAATTCTGTCCTGGCACCCCTAAGTTCTTGGTTGCCTTGTGTGCTGGGCCTAGCATTAGGAGATTTGCAGAGGAAGCAAGGCTCAAGCTGTATGTATGACCACTGTCTTGCTGGGGGTTCTGAGACTTTGGCAGTTGATGGGTTTTAAACCAGGGAAGCTTAGAAAGTGTCTGCCCCTGGGCTTCAAGGAACAATGAAGTCAGATTTCCTTGCATTATGGAAGAACAGGTGACTCTATGACCTCTTGGGTGCATTTCTTTTCTTTCTGCCATATTGTCTTGCTATCCAGGAGTAGAGGTGCCTAGGGATGGTAGTTGATCTTGGTGATCTCAGTCTCTTCTACTTATGTAGAACATTAAGATCACGACATTATAAAATTGTAGACTACGTAAAAGATTTGCCATTTTAACAATTGAAGATGTGCATTTCAGCAGCCATATATTCACAATGTAATGAATGCATCTAGTTCTTCACCCCCAGTGGAGTCCCCATGCCCATTCGGCAGTCATGCCTCATTCTCTGCTCTGCTCAGCCCCTGGATCTATTGACATTAAGCATTTGTGTAGATGTTAAAAAAAAAAAAAGACATTATTTGCCTTTTAAGCTCCAGTGTAAGAATAAGCCAAGAGGAATGCTCATGTGTAGCCCACAGTCTTCTCTACCATGTTACCCTTCTTTTCAGCATTCCTGTTCTCCACCTCCAGCCCCAGTGCCAGGTGTGTGCTGGAATCTCCTTCCATTTTTCTTTTATGAGCTTGTCTCTAGGTCCTTATAAACAGTTCTAGCTCATTTCCTCTATAAAACACTGTATCCAGGTGCGGTTGCAGACTCTTGTAATCCCAGCCACTCGGCAGGCTGAGGCAGGAGGATTGGAAGTTTGAGGCCAGCCTGGGCAACTTACGGAGGCCCTGTCTCAAAATTAAAAAATTAAAAGGCCTGGGGAGGTGGCTCAGTGCTGCCCCTAGGTTCAGTCTTCACCTCACCTCCCCCCATAAAAAAAAAAAAACCCTCTGGTGTTTTATGATGGGAATAGTCCACAAATCTCTCGATCTTGCTGCTCTTGGAGGCCCTTTGAAGAAGTAATCATTAATCAAGGAAAGGTTCTGTGATGACAGCTGGCTCTTGACTATGTGAGGACATTGAACCTGAGAGGGCAAGTCATTTCCCTAACATCACGAAGATAGTAGTACTCTGTGACACTGTCACTCACACTCTTGTCTTCCAAATCAGTTCCTTCCAATTCCAGTGAGTTTTCTCCACACTCTGTTCCTTTGTTTTTAAAGATAAAATGCTGTTTTTCGTTGGCTCTTTGTCTGATTAATTCTGAACCTGCTCTCATATTCCTGCGTGTGTCTAATCTTTCTTCTTTACTCCCTCCAAATAGCCACATACATTTAGTATTTGGCAGTTTTGTAGTTGAGGTACAAATACCTCATTACTTCCCAAATCTCATATTGCAACATCTTATTTAGAGTTAGAATTAAAAAGTCCCCTCGAGGTCTCTTAGTGTCTGATGTTAGAATGTAAAGAAATATACCGAGAGTTGAAGTGACTTGCTCAAGTTCATACAGCCCTCCAGTGGCCATGGCGAGACTTGAACCCACCTCTCATGAATTCATTTCCCATTGTGGATGCCAGATACTGTCTGTCCCATGGAAACTCCTTCCTGTAGAGGGTACCTTGAGTACCATAGGAGAGTAAATCACAGCTTTGGATTGATTACTGATGTCTGCCTTGAATGGAGTCACCCCAAGAGACTGGTATGTGTGTCGTGGGTTGCTTTCACCCCAGCACAGCACATTGACATCTATGATTCTGGAGTGTGGCTGTAGAATTATCATATCTCAGTTAGCCCAGGGACCAAAAAGGTTGAGGTCCTGCATGTCTTAAGGCTATGGGACCAAATAGCTGACATTTTCTTTAATTTTATTTTTAAGTAGTTGAATTATAAGTTGCTAATTTGGTGCCATTATTAGTGTCTTTATATTACCCTCAGGAACACTAATTAGTTACTATTGTGTTTTCTATTTTTTTGTTTTTAACCACTGTAGTGCTGTTGACTATGTTGAGTTTGTGAAACTGGTTCCTTTCTTTCTGCAGTCGAATATGGCTGTCTTTTTTTTCTTTGGAAGAAATGGTATAGGTTGGCTTAAACATGGCCATCACTGTCTGCACCATGGATCTTGGGGCTAGATAAATCTCGATTGTGGGAGGGCTGACCTGGGACTTCTGGGATGTGGCCTCTGCCCACTGGCACCAGTAATATCTTCCTCTTCCCCCCACCTCCCCAGGCTGGGCTACTGAGAATTTCTCCAGACATTGCCCAATACCCCTGTAGGCAAAATCACCTCTGTCATAGAATTACTGGGTTAACTGGATATGTTTTTAATGGGTTATACTAAATGTTTTAAATGATTGTGTTCTCTGTGGTTCTGTTTGTATTTTAAGTGTTGGAATTGGAACAGAAAGGCACAGAGGGAAAATGAATACTCTTTACCATTAGGAAGAATAGCTGGCCTCCCTCCCTATTGGACGAGCAGGAAACCCAAGAATATAGAAGTTCATGTTACAACAATAGGTGGCACACTTCCACCAGAAGCCAAGTTCAGGAGTGGAGGAAGAAGCAGTATGCACAAGGAATGTGTTTCAATCCATTTTTACTAATAGTATTACTGACTCATTCTCTTATTTTTCTCAAAAGAATATTTTGCTTAACCGAATTTTGTTCTGAAAAAAAATGAACACCATTTACCATGTAGTTTACAAAATAAGCCTACAACCAATATTGTATTTATAATGGAAATGTCATTTAATCATGAGATTAAACCAAGTGAACTTTGATGTGCCAATTATTTTCTTAGTGCAGAACAGAAAAAGATATTCCCCCCACCTTTCCTGGGTATGTTAGGTGTTCTGTAGGTAAATTTGTTTGAACAAGTAAATGAATATTTACTCTCTATTAGTACTTTAATTAAGAAGCACACTATTATAATATATGGCTTCTCTAGAAAACAGGTCATGAGATGCCAGTTAGGGGGAACTGAAATTATGGCAGCTCAATGCCTCTGTTCCTAGTAAAATTGCCTTAACTTTTAATTATAATGCCTTTGTGTGTATTTGGAGAGGACTATAAATTGAAATTGAAATTTAAAAATTATATCCACAGTGCTAACAGCTAGCATGATAGACTGCTTCATTACAAACTCTCTTTAATAAACTGTCTACCAATAAATTTTAAAATAAATACTTTCTTTTTCTTTTTATGTATGCAGGGTATGATGAAAGAATTAGGAATTTAAGACCCTTCCCCTCAAAGTTGCTAAATGAACATTTAAAAAATTTTTTGGTATATGTCTTACTTTTTTAGGACTAGAATAAAGCTTAGTCTTGTGGAGAATCACGAATAGGAAGATCACATTTCCTTTGAAAATCATTACAATTAAAATGCATGTTAATATTTTTAAACATTTAGAGATGTGTGGGTTCTTTATCACGTGAATACTATTGATCATTTATTGCTTTCCTACTATATGCCAAATATTCTTGAAGACTTGAGAGACATTTTCTTTATTTCCTACAATGATTTTGTAGGAATGAACAAGAAGGATCATTATGTCCCATTGTTATTAAATCACACTAAAACCAAGATCTAATTTTGAATTAACCCTTTATATAAAGTCAAAGAATGTCATTAGAAGGAAAAATTAGGCCTACTCTTTAACCATTCCTATGTCCCTAACATTCCTATTTCTTAAAACCATATGGAAAGCCCAAGTAAAGTTGACCAAGGTGCTGTTTCTTATTTTAGGTCTTGTGTAATGATCCTTCATTATGGATGCTTGGCTTTGAAGACTTACATTTATCAACCTACTGAACTATTTTGGACTCCTATCTTTTATTTTAAAATAAGCAAAGAAATTTAATTATGGAAGGATTCATGATTGACCAATGAATGATTGAGCTGTTGTTAAAGAAATGACCTGAATCTAATAGTCTTGAAAAACGCTAGGAAAATGACATTTCTCCTGAAGTATTTTGAAATAACCAAACACTGCTGCCCATGACATTTAATTTGTGTGTCTAATTCCTGTCTCTTTACTTGTATATTTCTGAACTACAATGCAGACTTCCTTGTTCAGTGTATATTATTAGCACTTTATATAGTCCATGCCACATAGTATATGCTCAGAAAATTTTTGTGTAGATATATGAGTGTAGCATTAACCCTTTTTATGCAACTGCTCATCTTGGGGCATTCTCAGTTTTGGTCAACGAAACAGATCCTGTATTATGTAATCTTTCCTTTATAATTTAGCAAACTCTGGAAAACACTGAGCTATTCTCGCTTGTATGTCAGTTTCTAAAATCATGTATAATTGCTTAGTCAGGTCATGAAAGGAGGAATACAGGAGGAAACATTGCCATACAGGAGGAAATGTTCTATGTACATTTCAGAGTTAAAAGTTCAAGGTAAGGATCTGAAACTAAAACAGTTGGTCAGGAGTCCTGGACTGTGGAAGAATTTCTTCCCCTAAATCTTCCCATCATCATTTCCTATCTTTCTGATAGTTGGTCTTGTTCTTCCAGCCATCAAAGAGTCCTTTTCTGCCTTAGAAGGTCATTGATTGATGAACAAAATGTGAAGTTTTCCCAGGACATAGAAACATAGCTCACTTTTTACATTAAAACTTTTCAGATAACTATTGTTTTACAAATAGCTGGATGAAATAAGAAGTCTCTTGTAAAATTCTTACATCTCTGTGTGTGAGTGAGTGAGTGTGTGTGTGTGTGTGTTGTGCACAAGTTCATTACCTCTTAGGTTCACACATCCACCACCACAATCAACATCCTAAACAAGTTCCAAGACCCTAAGAGGTGTTGCCTTTCTACCAACCAGGCCTGCCTTCCTCCTGGTTCCTGATCTTTGTCTGTGATCTTGAGCAACCTCTCATCTGTCTTCTGTTTCTAAATTTTTGATGTTTTAAAACATTCCAACAAAAGGATAATAGAATAAGTAACTTTTTTTGCAATTGCCGTTTTTTTTTTTTTTTTTTTAATTCAGTCCAATTTGCTGGAGAATTGCCCAAATTGTTGCAGATGTCAAAAATTCGTTTCTTTTTATTGCTGAGTTTTAAAAATAGGCCTGCATTAAGAAGGTGCATCAGGAAGTGAGCCTCCAGTATGCAAGGTGCAGGGACATAGGTAGAAAGGCAGAATGTTTGTCCTAATTGCTGTTGTTTTAGAGTTTCAGTAGAGTATAGCTTTTAAAATAAATAAACAAATAACATAGGCATCATCCCTGAAAGCTTTTGTCAAACTGGGGGCTGAAAAACCCCATGAAGGTATTGATCAAAGGTATCCCTGTAGGAGTCAGTCCTGGAGGGGAGAGAAAATGCTGTCTTCCTTTTCCTGTGTCACTATTGTTGGCTGTGAGTAGAAGCCTATCCTTTGTCTTCAAAGCTTTGGAGAAGTGCTCCACATAAAAGGAAATGATGCTGGGGCCACCAAAGAGGCCTGTCTTTGTTGTTGTTTATGTGGAAAGTATTGTTCTCTGCTATTGGCAAAGTAATTTTCAGCTCCAGGTGAGCCCAGATCAGTCACAGTGGTTTTCACAAGGCTGATAGGGAGGCCTAGAGTGGTGTTAATTAGTCAGAGGTGGGCGATGGATGGCCTGGGTTGGCACTCTCCACCAGCACACTTCCTTTAAATGGTGTGAGAGCATTCCGCAGTGGTCGTTGGGATGGTAGGGCATTTAATGCATGCTGATGCCTGTGGGTTTTATTGCACTATTTAAATCTTCTGCCATCCTTACTGATGGTAGGAGTGCACTGCTGTTTCCGAGATGCGATCTGAGTTGTGAAATGAAATTGAAAGAACCTGATGGGGGCAGAATTAAGATACGGTACAAGCGGAGGCAGAAGGGGTGAATGTTCTGACACTCTGGAGTTGTAATACTCGATGAATTACTCATCTAGTAAAAAATGTATCGGAACTCTTGGATATTGGCACTGAGAATAATGGCCTCCCTTGGGCTTTAGCCAAAGACCCATAACTAGAATTAAAGGATTATTTTAAATGTGGATCTTTCACAGACCTAAAGAATGGAAGAGCAGCCAAGTGTGGTGGTGCATGCCTATAATCCCAGAGGCTGAGACAGGAGGATCATGAGTTCAAAACAAGCCTCAACAACTTAGGGTCTCGCTGAGTTGCCTAGGGAATCCAGGTCTTTAAATAAAATGTTTAAATGGCTGGGGATGTGGTTCAGTGGTTAAACACCTCTGGGTTCAATCCTCAGTTCCACCCCTTCCTCCCAAAATAATGCTGGGCATGGTGGCATAGGATTGTTATCCTAGTGACGTATAACAAGGAAAAAGACCCTTTAGGAACTGAAGTCTTACTTCTTAGCTAGTCCCATATCCCATTTTTGTTCTTTAGCTGTGGAAAACGTTGGTAAAGTAAAATCATATGGAAGCCCCAAGTACAGTTAACACAAAGGGCGGTTTCTTATTGGCAGCCTCCATTAATGGTCCGTGGTTTTATTTGTGAAACCACAGAACTGGTTCAGACTCCTGACATTTTTATTTATAAATAAGCAAAGACACTGAATCATGGGGAGCTTTGGGAGGACTCAGGAAGAGGATTGTGAATTTGAGACAATTCTCCGCAACTTGGCAAGACCCTCTCTCAAAATTAAAAAAAAAAAAAATTTAAAAGGGTCGAGAATGTCACTCATTAATAGGTTGTGTCTCTGTTCAATACTCAATTCCCCTGGGTGGAAGAGAGTTACCTATCTCTTATGTGGACTTTATTTTCTAGACCTTCTTGTCAATCTCTTAGGGACTTCCCTCCTGTTTGCTTTGCTTCAACCCCATTAGGATTAAGTCCTCTTGTATTTGTGACACTGAGCATGATAGCGAAACTCTCAGGGCCTTCCCTGCCTCTAGGGTAAAGCTAAAGCTTGGATTTTAGTAGATGCCCCCTAAATTCCCCTCATGTTGTAACAGTCTGTGAGATTGGAGAGTATATAATACAAGACCTGGCACCTTTTCTTGAAGAGACTGATTATGCATGAGGTGGCCTTGAATTCCTGGAGAAGACTCTGGCCCTGTGTTGTCCTCAGATACAGGGAATCTGCCTGTGTGTCTCCTGGGGCTGCCAGTACTTGGAGACACTACAGGCAGATTCCCTTTATCTGAAGACAGTGGACTGGGTTATGGTTCAGATCTGGAATGTCCTCACCAAAGCTCATATGTTGAACACTTGGTCCCCAGGGCAGCAGTGTTCAGAGGTGAGGCTTTTGAGGAGTGATAGATCATGAGGGCTCTGACCCATTAATGGATTAATCCCTTGGTGGCTGAATGGACTACTGGGAAATGGTGGAAACTGCAGGCAGGTGGGGCATCTGGCTGAAGCAGGTCACTGGGGATATTGCCTTGGAGAGGTTTATCTTTTCCAGCCCACACCCTTCTGCTTCCAGGCTTTCTTCACCTCTGGCCCAAAGCATTGGAGCCAGCCCAACCTTGGACTGAGACTTCTGCAGCCATGAACCGAAAAGAAATCTTTCCTCCTCTAAGTTGTTCCCTCAGGCATTTTGGTCATGGTGACCGGAGGCGGACTACCACAGAACTGTGTGGGGACTCACTTTCTTTACCTGTCTCCGTCAGTCAGAAGGGGTTTCACCTGCCCTCCTCTCATGCCTTCCTTGGTAATGTTAAGGCCGACATCTGAGTGGTAGGTATGAAGATGTTCACTGTAAAATTCTTTAAACCTCTTAAATATATTTGAACGTTTCCATAATGACAAGTAGAAAAACAATAACAAAGAAAAAAGAAAATCTAGCAGAAATTAAATTGCTTCAACTGGGGGAGGAAGTTAGAGCACGTGTTTATTAGCTGCAGGTTAAGTGACATAGACCTGATTCCTGGCTTTCTTGGACCCACATTCCTTTGGAAGGTCAGTTGTCTGCAGGGCAGGAATTAGTAAATGGGGAAAGGAAGGTTTCATTTTCTCTTTGGCTTCTTTTGCTTAGTTACTATGCAAGGCAATTATCCTGCCCCTCACCTCCCTTTTGGTACTAGGGATTGAGCTCAGGGTCACTAGACCACTGAGCCCCATCCCCAACCCTTTTTTTGTATTTTTTTTTTTTTTTAGAGACAGTGTCTTGCTTAGTGGCTTAGGGCTTCACTAAGTTGCTGAGGCTGGCTTTGAACTCGCTATCTTCCTGTCTAAGCCACCTGAGCCACAGGTGTGCGTCACTGAGCCCAGCCAGTTATCCGAGTTTTCAATGTGGGGCTCAGGAGTACTGTTCCCTCAGACTCTGGCTTTTTAAGAAGGGGTGCTGCCACCCTGCTGCTGTTTGAGGTTTGCATGAGTTAAGGCCCCCCTCCCCTGTCATTATATCATTTAAACTGGTAATAGGAGAGCTGAGCTTTACATGCATGGTGAAAACTTTTCCTTTCTCTAAAAGATTCTTCAGCAGTTTGGGGGGAAAGATTTAGAAGGAACCTCAGTATTGTCTTATGCATGTACAGAATTCACTTTCCTATACCAATTTTAAACAGGTTACCCATGCTTAGTTGGGTTGATGCTGTTTAAGGGAAATAGCAATGGAGCCTGATAGTTCCAGGTCCAAATCCCGATTCTTGCTTGCTTAGCACTGAATTATGGAACTTAGACAAGTCACTCAGCTTCTGAATTTCCAGTGCTTCACATTTATAAGAGTGAAAATACTTAACTTGTGATGTTATTACAACAAAAGCAATTTCTACAAGAGCGTGTCTTTGCACCTGTCTTGATAATTCTCAATCAAGGTGTCCTCTTTCTGTATAAGTAAAGCCTCTTCTATCATTACCCCTATATTTTCCCCCCAGACTTATTTTATTAGAACCCCAGCGGACAAAGACATCCTTATAGCTCATAGCAGTGGGGAGACTTTGTCTCTGGCCATTGATCTCTAGAGGTGATCTTTATATGAAGAATGGATAACTGGGTAGTTACTGTCATTTTGGGTGCACATTGAATATGCGCCTCCAGGAAGTTTGGTCCTCAGTGTTGGTATTGAAGTAAAGGAAACTTAAAGACATGAGGCTTAGTGGGAAGTAATAAGGTGCTACCCTCAGAAAGGATTAAAGCAATTCTAAGCACCTGTTATTCACCTTTAGAAATGTTGTAAAAGAGCAAGAGGGACCGTATCCTTGCTGTCTGGCTTTTTGTTTCATCTTGTGATCTCTCCTCCTCCGACATACTCCTGCCATAACGCCATCTGCCCTAACGCCATCTGCCATAAGACCCTCACCAGAGAACCAACAAATACTGTTGCCTGACCTTGAACCTTGGATTTTCAGCCTCCCAAACTCAGCTAAGTAAATCATTTTCCCCCTACAAATAGTTCAGCCTTGAGTAACTTGTTATAGCAGCGGAAAATAGACTCATACAATGAAATTCTCTAGTCCCTGATTGCAGGGTATGGAGTTTCCCAACCTTCTTATTCTGTCTAGTAACAAGAAAAATAAGTACAACCGAGTACCTTAAGAATTCTGGGACAATTAAAGTAAACTCGAGGGGGATAAGAAAATGAGAGTCGTTTGCTTGTCACATGATCTCTTAATAAATAATCAAGTTCAGCTTTGTAGGCTGAAAGGAATCTTATTTCAGCTCTTAATTTTTTACCTTATAGCTGTCATTCTCTAGTTACTATTGTTGTCTTTAAATTCGGTTCAGCAGCCACCCAATGCATTCAAATCTCCCTGGCATTGTCTCTATAATATCGGGAAATTGAGAGACCAGAATTTAGGAATACAATTGGGAAGTAAGGACGAATACCACAGGCTTCCTCGCCTTGCAACATGTAGTATCTATTTTCTCATTCTTACTAGATGGTTCCATAGTGATTCTTGCCGCACTTCTGTCTAAATGATTTTCCTAACGCTCTCTGATGGTATTTTGGTGTCTTGAAGGGCCTTCTGGTTCAGCGTGTGACTTACAGTTATTCTCTCCCCCTTCCCTGCTCTGAGACCATTTTATATTTGCTCCCTCCAATGTGACATGCTGAAGTGATGGTCTGTCATCGGGTGCCTGGAAATAGGGGGTCATTTGTGCTGATGATTGGGGATGATGGTGCTTTTGTCCTGACACATGCTGAGGAGTCGCTTTTTGTATGTGTCCAGGAGAGAAATGCCTTCAGTTTCTGTGGGTTTAATACCAGGCAAATTAAGAGTGCTATTCTCCACTCCACTGATGCTTGTCCAACCACCTCAACAATGGCGGTCGTGATGGTAATAATGGTAACAGTTTCCAGGCAGCCTGGAGTGAGGCCTTGTTTCAACATCTCATTTAATCCTTCCGAATTCCCATGGGGAATTAATTTTTCCCATTTTCTGGCTGGAGGTGGGAGTAGGACAATAGCACCCAAAACAAAACATGAGCATTAGAGATTCTATTCCAAGGCCGTGTCTTGTAAATGGTGCAGCCAAGACCTGAAGTCAGGTCACAACCACCTAGTAACCCGGTTAATACTGACTGTGCATCATTCACTACTATTATTATAAGCTACTGTGCAGTAGATAGGGTTAGGGGCCTGTCCCCCCTCTGATGGCCTCATACATGCTCATAATAAAATCATCCTGTCTTGGACCTGGTTGCCTCCCATGCTGACAGGACAGGTGGCTGCAAGCTGCTTCCTCCACATGAGTGTGGCAGAGCCCCTTGGCCTTCTCATCAGAAAAAAATCCTCTCTTTCCTTTGTGCACATGTGTCTCCTCCTATTTTAGCCAGATTTTGGTGTGCACTGCCCCAGGAGAAAACATATTTTCCCTGATGGCCACATAGCTGGAGCAGGCACTGATGGCCTGGGGCGTGAACTGCTCTTCATTTTCTGCTGGCTGCATCTGTAGTCTTCTAGAAAATGCGGGGATTCAGCAGTTGTTCAAAAGGCACTGACATGTAATTATCCTGTAGGCTCCTGCCAGAACAAGTCTCCGTAGTTGGGTCGGGGCTAAGACAGCCTTCTTTACAAGTCGGGCGGGTAGGGAGGGGGGTGGGCACTGGTTCATTCATAGGTTTCATCTGCAGCCCCTTTAAGGACCAGTGTGCTGAGGCCAGGGAAGTTCAAAGGTCAGACAGTTTCATAATTGAACTAGAGCGCTCCTGGGTGCCCGCTCCTTTGAGGCAGGGTAACAGTTCACACATTGCCTTGCTCATTGCGTCTACCAAGAAGTGGCTAACCTTCATCTGTCCAGTTTTTATTTTTAAACTGGGGATTCAACCCAGGGGTGCTTAACCACTGATCCACATCCCCAGCCCTTTTTATATTTTATTGAGAGACAGGATCTCGCTAAGTTACTTAGTGCCTCACCAAGTTGCTGAAGCTGGCTGTGAACTTGCGGTCCTCCTGCCTCAGCCTCCCAAGCCACTAGGATCACAGGCATGCACCACTGTGCCTGGCCATCTGTCCACTCTTGAGGGCAGCTGCTTCCAGCCATCTTTACCGGGTATCACTGTGTTATTCTACACTGTCCATCT